>NC_060141.1:454524584-454842084 GCF_021461385.2 Schistocerca piceifrons
AACGTGTCTGAATATAACCCGTTACAAAATATGCATTCGTTTGGGTTTTCTTCATTGGCCAATGGCCTTGATGTAGTGGTAACACCGGTTTCCATCGTTCAACGAAGTTAATCGCTGTCGGCACTGCATGGGTGACTGTTCGGGCGCTGTTGGCACACGGGGTGCACTCAGCCCTTGTGAGACCGACTGAGAATCTACTTGCCTGAGAAGTAGTGGCACTCGTCGTGAAAGCTGACAACGGCCAGAAGACCGATGTGCTGACCACATACCCCTCCCTATTCGCATCCAGTGACGCCTTAGGCTGAGGATGAAATGGGCGTCGGTCGTTACCATTGGACCATCCAAGCCTATTTCAGATGAGGTTTAGTTAAGTTTTTTTCTTCGCCTGATGAAGTCGCAGAATCATGCTCTTTTTTATTTTTTTATTTTCTTGAGCTGGTCTAGTCTTTCCACGTAATGGCCTTGCCACAGTAGTAACACCGGTTCCCGTCAGATCGTAGAAGTTAAGAGCTGTCAGGCTTGGCTAGCACTTTGAAAGCTCACCATCCAGCTCTGCGGAGTGCCCTTGGCAAGCTGTGTACACCCAGCACTTGTGAGGCTAGTTCAGCAACTGCTTGACAGAGAAGTAGCGACACTGGTCGCGAATACTGACAACGGCCGGGAGACCAGTGTGCTGACCACATGCCCCTCCGTATCAGCATCCAATGACGCTTCACGGCTGAGGACGACATGGCAGTCGGACGGCGCTGTTGTACCTTAAAGGTCTGTTCGGACGGTGTTTATTTTATTCATCTAGTCTTTCCAACTATCGTTTTCTGCCACTTCAGTATCGTTACAGCTAGACCCTTTTGTTTCTTCCTCATAAGACGTTTAGATTTGAGTTCTTCTTTTGTTCTTCATCTTCCCTGGCTTTTTTTTTTTTTTTTTTTTTTAACTTCCAAATCGTTTTCGTATGGAGAGGAGGTCACATTACTGCTTTGTCTTTTCTCCTATAGGTGATTTCTTTGCACTTTCTACCAAGTCATCCTTTGGAGCAGACATTACAAGCTTTTTCCAATCCGGTTTTGCCCCAGCCTGTATATTCGATTTTGCCTCACAGAGCAAGATTGAACAAAACATGGCGCTGTAAAATTAGCATTCACATTATGTGCATCATACAGACATTTATCAGGTAACGTTTCTCTTCAAGACACTGCTCTAAGAATAGCCAACATCGAAGGAAATTCTTCTTTTGTCGCTGTGTGTGGCCGTGAGAGATCAGTGATCTAGTTCGGCCGCCATTTGTGTAGACTTTCTGCCGTCCTGCTATCGCAGTCCGTTGCCCGGGGTGCACCATCTTGGAGATTGTCTACACATGAGGATAATAACGGGTATTATTAAATCCACCCCAGTCCCTTGGTTGCATACTCTGAGTAATATCCCACCTCCACAATTGAGAAGGCAAGAAGCAACAGCAAGAGAGTGGTCAAAGATTATGACTCAGATTACCCACAGAATCTACCAATCCATGATGTTTTGAACGAAACACCATCGACCCGCTTGAAGTCACGGAAGCCTATATGGCTTAATACACAAGAACATCAACCTGACACCAAGGAGCAATGGCGGCACTTTTGGAATGATTCTGGAACTAATAAACAAGGTATCCAAGATCCTACTCTGGAATTACCGGGCTTTGACCTGAAGAGATGTACCTGGACTAAATTAAACCTTATCAGAACGGGCCATGCAAGATGCAATGCATATAAGTACAAGTGGGGTCTATGCGACTCACCAGCCTGTGACTGTGGAGCACCAGAACAGAATGTCCGCCATATTATTGAGGAATGCCCCTTAAGAAGATACGCTGGACCTGTATCTGAGTTTATATATGTGAAACCCTCTGCTTTGGATTGGCTGTGCAATCTAGATATTGAGCTTTAAATATATGAATGAGTTTCTAGTCAGGCTTGCCAAGCTTTTAACGTGTAGTTATTTTGTCTTGAGTGTTTGTACTTTATCCTTTTGTGCTATTGCTTGTTTTTTACACATGTACTATTTACACATTGTTTTGTTTTATACATTTCGTTTACATATTGTTGTACTTATATAAAATATTGTCGCTGTATTGCCATGCGCAAAATAAAATAAATAAAATCGAAGTAAATTGCAGCAAAAACTTTAAAAATCTCTAGAATGAAAGACAACCAGCAGATGTTAATGATGGTTATTTACCACAACCAGAAAAACGATTGCTAGTAGTTCTGTGTGTTATCAGACCGATGGCAGCTCTAGTCTTGGAAATCCGAATCCACCCGGTTTTACCGTACTTTCCCTGTATAATTCCATCACGGGAGTTGTGCTTTCACAATCGAAATTATTTTCTGAGTCTTAGTGTTTGTATGTTTCTGAATCTAGCGTAAATAAACAAATAAACTGAAGCCGTCTGGAGGAAGAATTGGAATGTCAAAAACCACAATCAGCATATTGTTTCAAATGGCTCTGAGCACTATGGGACTTAACTGCTGAGGTCATCAGTCCCCTAGAACTTAGAACTACTTAAACCTAACTAACCTAAGGACATCACACACATCCATGCCCGTGGCAGGATTCGAACGTACGACCGTAGCGGTCGCGTGGTTCCAGACTGTAGCGCCTAGAACCACTCGGCCACAACGGCCGGCACAGCAGCATAATTATATAATTTTCTCTTTGGGAAAAGTGACTGGTCCCCTGTATGGGCTAAGAAATTGCTTTACAAAGGAGTTGTATTTCACTATCATATTCGACATGGCATTCGTAGATGTCTAGTATATGAAATCAGCTAAACAGAAGTCATGGCGTTGACTTTTGTCCTTTTATTTTTCTCCTCGAGTCTCCGTAACTTCCAGTGTCTAACTTTAACGCGATAAAAGCCTCGAACACAGCCGCGACGGAGAACGCCAGAGAAAAATGAAGATTCACGTTGTTATCGCCTGCGAAATTATCTCACAAGCTGAATGCAAATGCAGCCACTTTGCCAGACCGTCAGGCAGACAGCCCGACACAGCAGGCGCACTTAATTAGCTGCTTTTTACGCCGTGGGTCCTAAGCTTCTGCGGCGCCATTCACTTTTATTGTCCGCTTGACAGCAAAGCACACGATTTCATTACTGCGCCGTTTGTTCCTATCGTGATCTCTCGGATGCCGTTAACGAGCGAAAAAGCAGCAGTGAATCATCACGACGCTGCGGAAACATTTTCCTCGTGGCCACAGCCGTTGGAACATCGACCACGAGGCGCTTTCCAGCTATCTTTCTGTCCGTCTGCTGCCCACTCGAAGAATGGGATTTATTTCACAGAAAACTAACAACAAGCTTAATCGGGGCCTAGCACTTTTATAAAATTATTCTTTCGCTTCCTTTTTTGTCGGTTAGGGTCTTGCAAGTGGATTATTCCTATGGGCTGACATTTGTGAACGGAAAGTGAGAACTTGATATTATATTATTCGCTCTCGATTGTTGCAGGCTAGTCTCCGGTATTTCAAACTTAAGCGGTTGTCGAGAACAGTCGACTATCCAGTGTGGTACAAATTAAACACACGATTTTAGCGCTAGTGGCGTGCTAAGGGTAACTAGCGTCTAGAGCAGATTCAGAAATTGAGACCCCCGCCGACATCCTCCCATTTTTTTTGTTTAATCCCCATCGCTGTGCTTTCTGTTTACTCATTGATTGGTAACACGACTTCACAATGAAGTAGAAGGTACACATTTCAGTAATTCTTTTATGTCATTCAAATCGACTTATGGAACTACAGTAGAGTCTCGATTATCCGATCTTCGGTTATCCGACTTCTGCTTTATCCGCACCTTTCACCGCGCCGGCCGTGCGCCAGCCGACGACAGTTCAGTGACGTAACGTGTTGTTTGTTGATACTCAGTTCACTGTCGCCCTCAGCTACTCCTCACTCCTCAGTGCTAACTTAGAATTCTGTAGTAGCGTGGACGTGTTGCGCTTTGTTTATTGTAAAAATTTGTGGTGACGACTTCAAAGCGGAAAATATGGTCGTTTCAATGGAAGAAAAACACAAAGCTTTAAAAAGAATAGACAATGGTGAAACTTTATTAAAAGTGGCGCAAGATTATAACGTCGGGAAAACAACAGTTGGAGACTGGAAAAGGAACCGCAGTGAAATTGAGAAGCGGTGTTCTCAGCGAGGAACCTCGGCTGTTTTGGAAGATCGGAAATCATGAAAAAATTTTGTTATGAAAAATTAAGTGAAGCTTTGTTCCTATGGTTTACTCAACATAGAGATAAAGATGTACCCATGTCGGGACCTATTCTGCAGGAAAAAGTTTTGAATCTGTTCAATTGTTTAGGAATAAAATTCACAAGGTATTGGACAAGGAAAACTTAAGAGGCGATCAGATTCTTAACTGCGACTAGAGTGGTCTCAATTACAAAATGTTACCAGAAAAAACATTAGCGTCAAATGCCGAAAAGGCAGCGTCGGGCTACAAACGTAGCAAAGAAAGAGTGACAATCCTTGCATGCAGTAACGCCACAGAAAATTTGAAAATGAAACTGTATATTATAGGTAAGCCAAAAAAAAGAGAGCATTTAAAAATGTATCTAAAAATGCTTTACCGGAGAAATATTACAACCAAAAAAATGCTTGGATGAGCTCAGACATTTTTAAAGAATGGTTCTCTTAACGAGTTCGTGCCACAAACTGAAAAGTTTTTGAATGCCAACAATTTGCCCCGCAAAGCACTGTTGCTTCTAGACAATGCCACTTGTCATCCTAATGAAGATGAACTTCAAGATCAAGATATAAAGGCAATATTTTTGCCTCCAAATGTCACAACCTTATTTCAGCCTATGGACCAAGGGACCTTAGAGACACTGAAGAGAAACTACGGCAGGAACTTGCTTTCCTCTTTAATTAATGCTATGGACAAGGGAGAAGACATGCTAGAGCAGTTGCGCCGTATTAATTTGAAAGACGTAGCTTCTGACGTGGCCCAATCTTGGGAGAGTGTTGGAGCAAATACAATTGCATAATCCTGGAAAATTTTGCTGCAGGAAAATCAAGAAAATTGTCCAGATGATGGAAATCTACAGCAGCAGACCGAACCAGAAAATACTACCCTGCTTTCATTGTTACCAAAACTTCCGGGATAGGCTGACGCCTCAGAAGATGACATAAATGAATTGATTGTCGAAGATCAAGAATTTGAAGTGACAGATGAAGAAATAGTCAACATGGTAAAAGAAAAAGAAGAAGAAGCGGATGTAGTGGAGGAAAGTGCGCCCAAGATTTCCCACAACGAAGGACACAAGGCCTTAGAAACTGCTTTAAAATATGTAGAGCAACTGAAGGAAACATCGTCTACCGAGGTTTTACTTCTTATGAGACTATGTGATTTAGCGGCAAAAAAATGGCAAACAGCAGGCAAATAAAAGACAATTACTAACTTCTTCATACAATAAATATCTATTCAGTCTAATTTGATTTGTATTGTATTAAATGTTTAACTCATTTGGCCTACTTTAGTTTAATTTTTGTGTTTTTTTGTATTATTTTCCGTGTTATCCGACCTTCTTTCTTACCCAACCATGCCGCGGCTGGTTTAGGTCGGATAATCGAGACTGTACTGTATAAGAACATTGAAGTTTTGTATTTGTGGGGATCCACAACCTCTAGATGTTTAATAAACGTAGACATGGTCCGTAGTAGGCTGTAATGTAATTTTTATTTCGAGTACTTGTCATTGTGAAGTACAACCACATGGTAATTGACAGAAGCTGGTAATTTGTTGACACAGATTCATATTCATGCAAAGACTTCAAGCTTAGCTTACAATTAAATAAAAATCACATTACAGCCTAATGCAGGACCATGATTACGTTTATTTGTAACAACATTGTAATATCGCTGCTTACCCCGCCGCAGTATCGATAGTCGCCTCTATCGAAAATGAAGATCGTAATTGTTAGGAAGTCGTGGATTATCCTTGGAAATAGAAGCGTCGTGCAGTGCAGAAGCTGTGAACTGAAAAATTGCAAACTACAATATTTGATGAAAACGGTTAAACTCTTCACCACGAAAGTCATGTGTTTTACATCAGTTGCAGCAGCTTCAATAACAGCGAGTTATTACGAAAAGTGAAATTTCCGCAGTCGTTTGTAGCGTCTCGGTCTTGCCGCGTCATGACGTTTACAGGTTCACCAAACGTGGACTTGATCGTAATTCGGTGATCATTCTAATTGTGAGAGAAATATAGGCGTAATATGAGTGACTTAACAGTCACGAGTAGAGATTCTTCTTTTCAGCCGTGCTGCAGTCATGAGTGCACTCTGGAAAATCATTGGCAGCAGCGCTATGGTGAAGTAATGTTATTAATGTTAACGAGACCAAATTATCTGAATAGTAAATTTTATGTAATTGTGGTGCTAGTAATGGAACTGAATGACGAAACCTCACAACTATAGTTTTCGTTATACTCCAAACAGACCAGGTAGCTCAAGTACCAAAGTAGGTAGACTGTATGACGAGGCCACTTATGAAAAGTGCAGTTAACGTTATCTTACTGGTAGAATACACTTGGATATTTTCCGTATACGTGCGATCCTCATTGTGTGAAAGCTTCTCCAACCTGTAACTAATTAATGAACATTACATGACTAACTTTTGTTGTTGGTGAAAGCGTCAAGAGAATAAACGCTAAGGGGAACCAGATACGACTGATCTATGCACACCATAAATACTCCATGCACTTTCTAGAGTGTTACATCACACATTTAGTGACTTACGCCACAATAAATGTTAGATTCTGCAATTTTTGTTACACCAAATATATTTTATTAACCAGTTTAGCAGCTGCAACATTTACAGAAGAACCAGAACGAGGATATTTTTCCAATGTTTCGTACTGTTCAGTTTCACTATCATAATTTCGATCATTATTTCCAGCTTCAGCGAGTTGGGCGTCCGCGTCCCAAGTGTCTCTCTCTGTATGAGATCAAGTACTTATACAGAGGGGTACATAAAAATGTATCCACTGTTTAAAAGTCCATAACTTGCAAACTAATTGACGGAGTTGTCTCATTTTTGGCGAAAGTGTAGCTTAAAGTACAACATAAAGGTATCACTGTAAGTGTTCGAAATGGTCACCATTACACACACAAACGATGCCGCTGAACTGCAGCACGAACTACTGACTGCAACGTGTTCAGTTGGATATTTGCACATGAATGTATGATGGATTCTCGAAGTTCATCAAATGTGCGTGGCTATTGTCGATAAACGATGTCTTTTAGTGTTCCCCACAGGTAAAAGTCCAGAGGAGTTACGTCTGGGGAACGTGGTGGATACTCCACAGCACCTCTACGGCCTATCCATCTTCCTGGTAGATTTTCGTCTAGATACGCCCTAACACGATTTGGGGCACCATCTTGTTGAAAGTAAACTCTTCCGTCTCCATACAAGTCTCGGATGGCAGGTAAAATGGATGTCTGAAGCTTCTGAAGGTACACCTCACCGGTAACTGTGCCGTCAAAGAAGAATGGCTCAATCAAGTCCCGGTAAGACAACCCACACCACACAATTACTCCTGGCAAATTCACTGCTTTGTCTACATGGAAGTTCGGATTTTCGGCGGTCCAGTAGATGCAATTGTGGCGATTTACTGTACCATTGAGTTTGAACTGTGCCTCATCAGACCACACAATCATCTCTGCAAACTCTTCATCGTTGCGCATCATCTTAGCAAACCACTCGCAGCACTCCATTCTACGATCTGGGTCGTCTTCGTTCATTGCGTGTAGCAATCGTGGGATGTAGCACTTACACTTTTCTATCTTCAAAATTCGCCGTACACTTGAGCGACTCACTCCAGTTTCACGGGCACACTGTCTCACAGACTTCTGTGGTGAGCGAGTGAATTGTTGTAACACACGACGGGAGTTAGCTGGACTTGTTACTGTTACAGGTCGTCCAGATCGTTGTTTCTGTAAATCTTCAACACAGCCTTCGGCTTCAAATTTGTCTCGAATGCGACGAATCGTTAAACGTGTCGGTGGCTCTGTTTGATACTCATTTCGCCATTGCCGTTGAATCTCATTAATGTTTTCCTACTTAAAATACCACTTCAAAACTGACTTCCTTTCATCGAATGTAAGCCTTGCGCCAGCCATGTTTACTCGAGTAACTAGGTGTAACTAAGAACAAAACACTGACCATCTGGCGACTGTCATCTAACAAAACAACGCAATACAACGCTTGTGTAGCTATTGCCGGAACTACAAACTATTACACTACCAAAGATGAGACAATTCCGTCAATTAGTTTACCAGTTATGGACTTTTAAACAGTGGATACATTTTTTTGGAGCCCTCTGTATTAACAGACATCTTTGAGATAATATCTGAATGCACACACTCAGTAAGATCTCATACAACAATATAAAATTTTTATAAGTGTAAGTTAAAGGGTATCTAATGAGGCAGTGAACAACAGTAAGAACAGAACTTGTGGAAGACAAAGCTGAATCTGCTCATGCTATGTGCCTCATCAAAAATGGTTCAAATGGCTCTGAGCGCTATGGGACTTAACATCTGAGGTCATCAGTCCCCTAGAACTTAGAACTACTTAAACCTAACTAACCTAAGGACATCACACACGTCCATGCCGGAGGCAGGATTCGACCCTGCGACCGCAGCGGTCGCGCGGTTCCAGACTGAAGCGCCTAGAACCGCTCGGCCACCCCGGCCGTGCCACATCAGTAAAGAAAGCAATAATGAATTTAGTTATTTTCATAATCCGAAGATTGAACTGCATAAGCTAAAAGACGAGATTTTGAATGAAACGCATTTCTATTTTCCTTACTGTAACGACTGCTGAAACTGATGAAAGCATATGCATAAGCAGGAATTAGTATAAGGAACGGATGACTTTCTTGTTGAGATCCCCCATCATAATTTTGGCAAAAAATTTTTATTCTGCGTCTGACTTCCAGTTTCCCTGTGGTCTTTCTAGTCTCTGATCCAGTTTTTTATATGAGAGTACCACTCGTTACTAATGGAACAGATAAACAATAAAGCATTACTGAAATTTTGTCAAATAAAGATATGGTTGGAGACCGCAGTTGCATGTAATAAACGTTTGGTGGTACAGCAACCAGCCAAAAATTAGTTTTATGTTACTTCACTTAAAAAGTACCGTCAACGGTTTCGAATTTTTCGCAATTCATTATCAGACGGTTTTTTCACGCTTTCATGCATCAAAACCAATCTGCAATTTGTTTTGATGAAACCATGGAAAAACCGTCTGATGAACTTCAAAAAATTCAAAAGTGGTAACACTACTTTTTAAATGAAGTAACCTAAAACAAATTTGTGCTGGTTGCTGTACACCGTAAACAATTTATTTAACAAAGCATTAGTTTTACGGAAAAATACCGTTACAGAATATTTGTAAATATATAAGAATGATTTTGTACAACAAGAAGAACGTTGTATATGGCTTGCTCCCGTTTTTAGAATCTTATTAGTTACTGAACTTTTATGTAATTAAATACTTTTTCTCGTGTGTTCAGAATTGTAAGAGACCTCATATCATAAATGCAGGTTCAAATTGTAGCTTTTCTGAATTGTAGGAGCTCATAACATAAAGAATACAAAAGTTTTTAGTAAAACATGTTCAACAGCGGTTATAATAAAGACTTAGGTACTGGACTTTACCACTTCATTTTTTAAACGAAAAATCTACTCTCGCTTAATGAACATATCAGTCATTATTTAGAAGCTGCTGACCATGGCTTATTTTATAATACAATACAATAAAAATATTATTTAACACAAATAAACTAGAATGACAAAATAACCACGTCTGTACCCTTTTTGTAAGTCTTCAGTCCCTGACTGGTTTGGTGCAGCCCGCCACGAACTCCTCTCCTGTGCCAACCTCTGCATCTAAGGAATAGCATTTGCAACCTGTGCTCCAACTGTGCAGTGCAAAGAGAAAAAAAAAAATAGATGAGCATCGCAAATAGTTGAAATTGGGCAGCAATAAGACAGAGTTTTTATCTCGGTACATGTGGCATATTTATTATTGTTTTTGGCTGCTACAATATACAATTTATTCATTCGATGTTCGAGGTAAAGAGCACACTACAGTGTTAAACATAAGACTGCGTAAACTGTATATTATTTGTGAAGAAAGCTCAGCAGTAAGCAACAAAACTTTAGTAACTTCAGCATGAAACTAATTGAAAAATGATAAACATGGTCATGTCTGCAACTGAAAAGGCAAACACAAACATGTGCGTGATACAACATAGTAATATTCCATTTACACCACATGAGTGAAATTTGTCCTCAGTTAGATTGGGACTTGACAGGTGAATTTCCATTTGAAATACATTGGTACGAATTACCACAATACTGAAGTAACCACATATTCGTAATTATCTCACAAGCGGCTCACTTGTGGACTCATGTTTGCTGGTAAGTTTTTGTTTATATTAATCATGTACTTTCACCCTGTCGGTTTTCGCTAGCAATTACGACACACCCTGTACACAAATGTTGCACTTGTGCTCTTGTGTCGCTTGTGCCTCAAACCGACCCTCGTTTCGAGAGACATATTTAGACGGCTATCTGGATGTGTTGCTCCTATTGCTGTATCAGTCAGAAGATGGTGCGAACGGTTTCACAGCAGTTCACAAAATTAAGGGAGAGGTCCCAGCTTGGTCGCCAGATGTCGAGATAGAGAGAATAATGAGTGATATTTCCCTATGGAACGGGCAGACATCGTTGTGGATAGACAAAAAACAGTTGTACTCACAAGCACCAACAGCCAGGGAGATTGTACTGTGGTGATTGTTGTTTTACCATAGCATGGACACGACTTCCAATCATACGGTAGGTGCTAGTCCAAAACTGACATTGTTTTGGACTGTTACTTAAGGACGAGTGTTTGTGCAATTCCTCTTCAGCAAGAGAACCACGAGGGCCTGATGAAAAGAACTGCCTCCGAATTTTTTTTTATGCGAAAACTCTTATAGATTTTTAAATAAAACAAATGTTGTTAACATTTTAGATTTTTATCCTTCATGTCAACATATTTATTTCTCAACATAGTCACCCTGGCTACGAACACATTTCTCCCTAAGAGAGACCTGTTTGTTGATACCGTATGTGTTGAACGTTTGACTTCGTTGTGGAGCCACAACTACACCTCTACTCGCACTGCTTCTTCATTATCATCGTGAGGTCCTCAAAGGTTTCCTTTAAGAGTAGAAAACAGACGTAAATATGATGGTACCAAGCCGAGATTGTATGGAGGGTGGTCGATGGCTGTAAACCCAAGATGTCGAATAATTGCAAGTGTCTCAGCGCTCGTGTGTGGTGTGGCATTGTCTACATCTACATCTACGTTTATACTCCGCAAGCCACCCAACAGTGTGTGGCGGAGGGCACTTTACGTGCCACTGTCATTACCTCCCTTTCCTGTTCCAGTCGCGTATGGTTCGCGGGAAGAACGACTGTCTGAAAGCCTCCGTGCACGCTCGAATCTCTCTAATTTTACATTCGTGATCTCCTCGGGAGGTATAAGTAGGGGGAAGCAATATATTCGATACCTCATCCAGAAACTCACCCTCTCGAAACCTGGCGAGCAAGCTACTCCGCGATGCAGAGCGCCTCTCTTGCAGAGTCTGCAACTTGAGTTTGTTAAACATCTCCGTAGCGCTATCACGGTTACCAAATAACCCTGTGACGAAACGCGCCGCTCTTCTTTGGATCTTCTCTATCTCCTCCGTCAACCCGGTCTGGTACGGATTCCACACTGATGAGCAATACTCAAGTACAGGTCGAACGAGTGTTTTGTAAGCCACCTCCTTTGTTGATGGACTACATTTTCTAAGGACTCTCCCAATGAATTTCAACCTGGTACCCGCCTTACCAACAATTAATTTCATATGATCATTCCACTTCAAATCGTTCCGCACGCATACTCCCAGATATTTTACAGAAGTAACTGCTACCAGTGTTTGTTCCGCTATCATATAATCATACAATAAAGGATCCTTCTTTCTATGTATTCGCAATACATTAGATTTGTCTATGTTAAGGGTCAGTTGCCACTCCCTGCACCAAGTGCCTATCCGCTGCAGATCTTCCTGCATTTCGCTACAATTTTCTAATGCAGCAACTTCTCTGTATACTACAGCATCATCCGCGAAAAGCCGCATGGGACTTCCGACACTATCTACTAGGTCATTTATATATATTGTGAAAAGCAATGGTCCCATAACACTCCCCTGTGGCACGCCAGAGGTTACTTTAACGTCTCTCCATTGATAACAACATGCTGTGTTCTGTTTGCTAAAAACTCTTCAATCCAGCCACACAGCTAGTCTGATATTCCGTAGGCTCTTACTTTGTTTATCAGGCGACAGTGCGGAACTGTATCGAACGCCTTCCGGAAGTCAAGAAAAATAGCATCTACCTGGGAGCCTGTATCTAATATTTTCTGGGTCTCATGAACAAATAAAGCGAGTTGGGTCTCACACGATCGCTGTTTCCGGAATCCATGTTGATTCCTACAGAGTAGATTCTGGGTTTCCATGCTAAATGAGAGGGTGCTCCATGTGTGGAAGAAAACTTCGAATTCGGAACTCGGTTATAGGACACGGTTTGTCAAGCATCGACATAATTATATTACGCATCGTCATGTAACACATTACAATTCGGAGGAGCCCTCTAGCACTAGAGGGCTGAAAATATGTAGACATGAAAATAAAGATGTAGGATGTTAATAACGTTAGTTTTATTCAAAAAGCTTTTTCAAATAAAAAAATTTGGAAGCAGTAATTTTCAGCACACACTCGTATCATAGTACACCTGATGGAGCAATGGCTATTGTTGCAAATCACAAGAGGTTGAGGAGGAGGTGGAGGAGAGGGGACGGCTGGGAGTTCTTAAATGGACACCTGCCACGCTGATTACCTACAGGCACAGCCTTTGCAGACAAGACCTTCTATTCTATTAAGCGATTCCCATTCGGCGGTTCTAGCAGCGTGTGATTCCTTCCTAAAGCGTTTCAGCGAAATATGAGGGCTTCCATCGGTATTTAGAAGTGACTCTCGGGCGGTGCCCACCTTTTTAACGGTTGCTGGCTTCTGGTCTGAGGGAGTGGCTACTCCTCTTATAGCCCACATACAACTGTTAGGATCGTTATCTGACTGCTACAGAGAGGTAATATTAGATAATTACTTACTGACAAGTACCCAACATGTCTTTCAACACAAGAAGAACAGTGCTCCCGGACAGTTAGAGATCGTGTGGTACAATCCGATGAAAGTGTGCTGAAATCTACTTTACAAGAATGAAACATTGTTTCGAAGTCCGCCAGTTTGCCGTTCGTGGGTATTTTATGTGATTTTCATATAATTCCCTATGAGGACTTTCATTGATTGCCAAAATTACCAAAACTATGGTCAGGTAATACCAGACACGGGTTTTGTATGTGCGAGTCATATAATCACGTTTCTAGGAAATAGCTGCCACGCGGTTTGCTTTGCCGTTAAAACTACGCGTTTGGCGGTGCTTCTGACTCATTTAAAGGTAAACAATGCCCGTTCATGAGCTGCCTAAACATCAGTCTTGGTCCACACGAACGCTATTTACTGCTACACCACTAATCTTCTCAGGCTTGACACTTCTGAGCGTACTTACTGTTACTAGTTTAATACTAAAATAAGTATTTTTCCCTTTCTTTGGTGTGTCCGCAGCTTTTAATCTTGCTGTAGCGTTCTCGCTTCCCGCGCACGAGGTCCCGGGTTCGATTTCCGGCGGGGCCAGGGATTTTTCCTGCCTCGAGATGACTGGGTGTTGTTGTGTCGTCTGCATCATCATTCATACCCATTACGGTCGGAGGAAGGCAATAGCAAACCACCTCCACTAGGACCTTGCCTAGTACGGCGGTACGGGTCTCCCGCATCGTCCCCTACGCTCCGCGGAGTATTGGACCTCATCATCATCATCATCATTTTTGGTGTAATCCAAGTAGCTCCTTGCTTATAGTTAAAATAACCTCCGCAACAGCGCTGAACAAGTACGTAATCTCTGAAATAACAAATTTCACATCTCTGAACTACATGCTGAGTTAGCGCCCCTCATAATCAAATCATACTATTGAACCCTTGAACAACAAACTGTGCTCAGATTTTGGAAGAAAGCACAGATCACACATAGCTAATAGAAGTGATCCACAAAACCACAGTTCCGTGTCATTGACATCCATCCGTTGTAGAATCTTAAAAAATACTATGAGTTCAAATGTATTGAGATATCTCGATCACAATGAATCTCGAAAACATCAGTCATCTGAAGATAATCTCGTGCTTGTCTCATTTGTCGTACTGACAGCCATAGATCAAGGCAATCAGGTGAACGTAAAACTTCTTGAGTTCTCAAATGCAGCTTGATTAGCACAACACTTTTTTTAATGGCACTCCAAAAATATGAGGTATCATACCACATATGTGACTATACTGAGGATTTCTTCATAGGGAAGGCACAACATGTTGTCTGTGATGGAGAGTCACCAACAGATGTACGTCATGGACGAGGCTGGTCCTGGCCCACTCTGCATTGTGCCGGATCTCCCCCAGTGTTAAGGTCAAGATGTTATTTATCGGCATTTGCCAACATCATTTATTCGACTCAGCTGCTATTTAATTTTGTGTATAATACATCCGCTACTGCTATATAGTCGATATTTGAAACATAAAGTCGTGGATAGAGATAGAAAGAGGTTATTCCATAAAGGAATCCGTTACTTACATTTCGCTCCAAAGATTGTCAAAGTCTCTCTATTTAATACATTGCACGTTATAGCATATAGTTGACATGTGCACAGGGTTTTGATCGTATGTCTCCGGCACACAGCTCGACCTGAGACTTGTTTTGACATCCACGTATATGCAATATCCTGGATGATTTTTCATCTCCGCATTATAGATGTTGTTGTACATATTCTACGTGTTTTGTAATATTCTACGTACTTCCTATCACGATGCAACACTGCCATTTATTAGCCCATTTATTAGCCAAAAAGCCGCCTAGGCCCCAACCTATGTAGACCGATATCACAGTTATAAAAATGAAACACTAAAAACTGCACTTAAGGAACGACATGACATACCTGTTCGCCTCCAGCTATACTGCGCTTCCTATACTGTTTACAATAGATAACACTAACACTCTACATACCAGATGATGTTGTTGTTACAGAGACTGTACCAAAAATCAGATTCGGAACACCTGAATACCACCTTATGAGGTGTGGTGTAGGGTATTACAACCATATAACATCTGTCCCTGATCCATTTGTGTGGAAAGTAATTTGTAAGCATTGCTTGCATATCTGCAGTGTTTTCTCCATTAGCCGTTTATATTCTTCCTTCATGGCAATTTTTTTCAACACAGTCCAGTGTGCTTGCGCAAACTTGATTCCCTATTAGCTGCTCGAATTGTGCTGTGTGATCGACACTGTGCACACATCATATGACCAAAAGTATCCGAACATCTACTAGTGGACGTCAATATGGTGTGTGTTCGCCAGTCAAAATGTGGACTCAATCCTGCTCCAAGACAAACTAAACGTCTGTAAAGCCCACGTCTACCCAAATCCATACTCAACGAGCCTTTGTACAGTGCATGGTAGAGGGTATACTGTAACAGAATTATCAATTTTCTTTCGTATTTCGTTCTAATGTACCAATCGAGGAAAAAATGATAATCATATGACTCTGTAATTTCCCTAATCCCTGTTATCTTAGTCTTATGTTCACTACCCCAAATACATGATGGTTGTGACATGGCACATGCCCCAACTTCTGGGAAATCCTTTACTTTATCTCTCTCCTTCAATTCATAGATGTCTGCTTTAATTTCCCTTATTCTGAAAACAAAACTTCCTGTAGACTCGCTCTAACCCTTTGATACCCAACCTAGTTGCTCCCAAAAAAATCTTGAGATAGTCTACTTCTTATTGCGCTTTATGAGAAACCCAGCCCACCTCCCCTTAGCTGCCCGAATGCAGATGCTTTCTTTAACTACCCTGATACGTAACAAGTGGCTTTGCCTCCGCTGTCAAACGCAGCTTGGTCAAATACAATAATTGCTCATTCGTCCAGAAACCCATCCTACCGACTGCCACTAGGTCATCTGTAAATGACAACACATCGACAGTCAAATTGAAATTGCATTAAAAGGGTTAACCCTAATTCATGGCTTCTGAATCTAATGAAGGAGCGGCCAAACATATCCTCTCTCGCATCAGCTACCTAGCTCTGAATCTTTCTAGTGTGTAGGACCCATACAAGATAGGAGTAAGCGGGGATTTTGAACGTATAAAAAGAAGGAAAGAAGCCATCACATTTGGTCAGAGGTTTGTTTGACCTATAGGAGAGCATTGCAGAAATCTCTCTCTCTCTCTCTCTCTCTCTCTCTCTCTCTTTCTCTCTCACTCTCTCTCTCTCTCACACACACATACACACACAAACGCTCTTTGTAAGACTTCGCTCAAACTTAAGCAAGTGATTTTGACCAGCTGATCACCTTAAACGGATCTTGTGTAATTATATTGCATTGGACTAGATACAACGATGAAAAGGTAAGGGGGTCGAGGGGTGGGGGAGGACGTCTAGAACCTTTCACATGTGAGAAGCAATAGACAGGTCCACGACTGGTAGCATCAGATGGTTGGGAGTCGCGTCACTGGGTCTATAATATACGTCTGTGATTTATTGAACATATGTTGTTTATTAGCAAATATTTCGAGGCTGCATGAATACAGATGCATAACTCAACAAAACCCCAACTTTCCATTCTTGTGTTTTAAATATTTCACCCCACGGTCTGCCCGAGGGGTGCAGCCCCAAGATTTCTATTTAAAGTATTTTTAAATTTTTTAGTGTGGCCAACGAATAAAATTACACGAACTTTGCCTAACATACAATCAACTTATTTATCATTTCCGAACAAAACACAGGCAAACAAAAACATTGGTTGAAAGTTCAGTTCTGTCGAAATTAGTGTCACCATGACAAAAAAACGGTCATATAAACACACTAAAAGTTTGAGAAGTAGCATGTGTGGATTAAAGCGTGTCTCATCTCTTCAGCAGAAGCAGCTTGTTTTAACTAATGGCTCACAACATAATTGCCCGATTATCAAGTGAGCTGCATATCTTAAAGAAAACATGACTCGTAACTCTAATATTAGCTAGTATGTTTTTGATATAGATTGAAGGCAAGTTTACTGTATGGTTCAGTGATTCATAAACGTGAACTCCTTAGAGACTGAGAGTTCAGTATGCTTTAAATTCTCTATGCACACACATATAAAATGTTTCATGTATTTTGATTGAACTAGGATGAAGGTCGTGCTAATATTTTCAAAAATTACCATAACCTTACCCAACCAAGCTTGACTAGAATACTATTGTCATCCACGTCAAACACTACTATCTGACTATGGAATATGAATCTAGAATCAGTTTCGTCTAAACAGTATGTATTAAAATTTATCGGTGTTTTTATGTTGATGTTTCAACTAATTCGTGTTAAAATGTGTATTTGACATCGCAAACGGTCATCAAGCCACACTCACTAAAATAATAAAATTTTAAAAACGTTACATACTAGTTTCGACACACTAGGTCGTCATTTTCAAATGTAATCACAAATCTGGAAAACTGAATTAATAACTGCAACCACACTTTTTTCACATATTACGAAATATACACTAAAATCTATAAACTGAATCAAAGGCAGCAGAAACGAGTCACAAGACATCATGACAATTTTTGGTTGAGCAGTCATTTCACACCTTCATGCAGTGTACATGAAAACTGCATCGGGAAAATACATGCATTTAACTAACATCATGGCGAAAGCTGCCATGAGAAAAAAAACTTACCATTGCCTCACTGTAATCTGCAGCAAGCCCAAAACTAGAACAAAGCACGTGCCGTGTTCTACTAATGAATATTACGAAGAAGATGCACTCCCAATTGGGGCTAACACATGACTAAACTGCGCTTCAGTTGCCTGGTTGAACATCAGGTCACCAGACGGCATAAGTGTAGTGTAGAAAAACAGAAGACAAAAGGGGATCTAAATATAGTTTACAATAACAAGGGCTAGAGCGCGCCACTGCCAGATTTCTACGAACAAGTCTCTCGCTAAAACGTAAACACTGGCCAGAAGGTGTTATTCGTTATTTAAAACCTTTAAAGACGGTTGACAGAATGTATAATGCAGTAGACGAATTGCAACAGCTTACAGCAAGAAGTTTCCTTACTATGCTGCATTATGCTAACCTAAATATTATTATAAATACAGTATAAAGTGATAAAACTAAGCTAACCATTACAATGCTGTCCATTACTCACTATTACATAGTTATGCACAAAATAACCAATCAGTACAAATTTATTACATCTGTAATGTAGTGTGGTAAAACCAAAGTACAGTCATTGTAGGGAGCGGGAAAGGAAGGGTTGAGAGGGGTGGGTGGGGGGAAGGTGGCTTTAGCAAGTGATTCGTACTTGATTTTTTTCCTCATGTTTGACATAAGGTGCAACAAATGTGCAGCCAGTACAGAACAGTGCCACAGTCAACTATATTACACAGCCTATAAAACAGGAAAGATAACCTGCATATTTTATAATAATAATGAATGTAAAAGGACAAAAATTAATGTGCTAGGAAGCTCAAGGTCTATGATATTCCATACATAATTCTGCACATCATATTTAACATTGTCTATTCGACAGCATATATCTAGCACATTTTTGGGCGAGGTGGCGCAGTGGTTAACACACTGTACTCGCATTCGGGAGGATGATAGTCCAGACCCGCTTCAAACCATCATGATTTAGGCTTTCTGTGACTTCCCTAAATCACTCCAGACAGCTGCCAGGATGGTTCCTTTAAAATAGCATGACGAATTTTCATCCCCATCCTTTCCTCACCCAATGGGACAGATAGCTTCAGTGTGTGATCGCCTCTCGCAAATTAAGCGACCAACCATCTACAATATTCATAAATGAGGTAGACAACCTATATTTTATGAATAATAACAAGTGCAGACAAAAGAAGCAGTAAGTAGCCTTAAGTCTACGCTATTGTATATGTGCCTTGTAGCTGACTAGAGGTCTAATGAACTGCATATCGTGTAATACGTGGGTTGTCCCGAAAGTACGTTCCGATCGGTCGCGAAATGGAAACAAGAAACGTTTGATTTGCAACAGTTAGGTACACTTTCCACGTATTTCTCTACATAGTCGCCGCTCCCGCTTCGAGTTTTGTCATAGTGTTGCATCATCTTTCCAATATCCTCGTCATAGAAAGCAACCGCCTGTGCTCTCGGCCCGTTATCTGCACTGGTCTGCAGCTCGTTGTTTGTGGAAAAATTTTGTCTTTATAGCCAGCGGTCCTTGTGAGCAGGGATGAGAATCAGGGGGAGCCAATTACGGACTGTAATGTGAGTGATCACTTATCATCGGAAACACTGCAGGAGCATCTTCATTGCCCCTGCAGTGGGCGGCCGAGAATTGGTATGAACAAGGACTGCTCGACAGTTGTGCTGTGTGGGCTGCATGGCACAAGCGAAATCTCTAACCAGGCCCTCATACTTGGCGGGAGACGCTATTCCCTACGCATCTTTATGTGCTCACTGTTCACTCAAAACTGAAAAGAGCTAAGTGACACGATCGACGGGCATACCAAAGACACTGCCCAATACACCTGGGCAAAGCTTTACCGGATTTTGCCAGTGGTTTCCATTTCGCAACCGATCGGAACTTACTTTCCGGACAACCCTCGCATACTCTCAAGAATTGTAGGTAATTTGACAATATGAATCTTCTTATTTCCACAAATAAACAATGCAAGTAACAGTGAACTGAAGACAACGCCTCAATGATAGTGAATACTGAATGTGTAATAAAATATAGATTCATACTACAGAACTTTGTCAAAATGACATAACAATACTTATTCTTGGGGCAAACCGCCAGTATCTTATACAATAGGAAAGACAAGTGACATGTAACAATAACACTTGTAAATAAGGCAGAGAACCAGTGCATCTTGTAAAGTAGTACAAACAACCTATAACAGTGAGTACAGAATGTGTAATAAGCTATTGATTCATAATAGAGAAGCATGTCAAAGTAAAATCATAGCACACAAATGCTTATAAGCAAGGCAAATAAGCAGTATATCTTAAAAAGTGGGAAAGGCACCAAAGAACAATTCATATGGTAGGCACTTCTAGATCTGTGCTATTGTGTAAGTGACTGTGGAAAAATGACACCATATAACTTTAACATTTACAAACATTGTAAGCAACCTACACATTTTTGTGACAAATAACAAGTGAATACGAACAACCATTTTCACATCATGTAATATAATGTCCAAGATTATAGGTAACATGACAATATGCATCTTCTTATTTACACAACTACAAGAGCAAACAACAAATACAATAGTAGTGATAGTAAAACTGAAGACCATGCTTTAATAACAGGAGGTACCAGACATGTAATAAGATATCCATTCATGATACAGAACTGTGTCAAAATGGAAACTGACATCATATAACTCAACATAAATGTACTAGGTCATGACAACACCAGAGTGGTAAGTAGTTCGAGGTCTATGTTACTGCATGTGTGCATTGGTGGTAACTTGAGATCTATGTTGTTGTATATAAATCAGCATAAGTGGATGAACAACAGCTGTATAATGTAGTTTACTCTCCTAAAATTGTAGGTGCAGTAGTGAACCAGTTTTCGCTATTCAGACTTGCAGAGATGCAAATATACAGAGGCGCAGCGCAGTAAATGACAATTTGCGATGCACTCAAAAGTGTCGGAGCACTTCACTACGACACTGTTTTCACGTACTCAGTTTGTCAGGTGATATACAAATATTCGTACACAAGTAGTTGTCACGTAGAACAAATGTCCGATGAGAAGTCTTTACGCAAATCATTCGTAACACAACTTAACGTTAACAGCCTGTAAACAAATTTCAACCATAAATAGTTCATCACGTCTATATACATAGCAATATATTATAAACATTATTTTTTAATTATGCGGTTTTGCACACCAGTTTCCTCGTAGTTACAAGTTCAGTGACGTATAGTGAACGTCTGCAAGTAGTTTCAGGTTATGCAAGTCTCATAACATTTCCCATATTGGCACATGTAACAAGTACAGATAACACATACAAGTAAGCATATATCATTTGGCTTTACCTAAATACAGATAAATACATACAAACATGTTAGATATAGGTTTTTAAGTAGGTTCAAATACACACAAACCTATCATATATTGCCTTTATTTAAACATAGAAACATATTTCTCTTGTCTTCACACAGGTATGATTCGTCACATGGAAATATTTTCATATAGCTTTACAGTATTTATAATCATTACAAGTTTAATCTATGTTTTACTTTTGCAAATGATGTCACCTGAAATAGAGGAGGATTAGATACAACATCCCACACCAGCAATAAGATCAAGCGAACTACTAAAAATAAGCAAATAACAAAAGCAATTAACTAACATCAGACACAAAATAGAGGAGGATTAGATACAACATCCCACACCAGCAATAAGATCAAGCGAACTACTAAAAATAAGCAAATAACAAAAGCAATTAACTAACATCAGACACAAAGAATATTCGCGACGCGAGTGTAAGAGTGCATTGTAAGCATGGCCTTAGCTACTCGTAAGTGTGTGTGTTCAATGGTGAGATGCGTATCCAATCTGTTTCAAGGTGAAAGTGTAAGGGTGTAGAATAATTAAGTATTCACGTCAATCAATCGTTAGTAGTCGAAGACTGACGGTCAGATAGTCAATTTCGTAGGCTGAAAATTTATCTTCTTCAGACCTGTATAAAAGATAATACAAAATTTGCTTTAACATTCTGCTTGGCTACTGTAAGTATTCAGCGAAGACGAATCTCTTCTCCTTCTGCTGCTGACAAGGACAGCTGAAATAAAATACTTATGCTACGTAGCTTCTTAGAAGTAGTGTGAGGTACGTGTATTTAATAGCTGTGTATAACTTAAACATGATCCATAGATGGTTTACCGTTGAGTGTGGTATACTCTAAGATCACGATGAGCATATAGTCGAATAATTCTGTTTGTTTCAGGATGCTGCATCAGATATGCACTAGGAAGGTTTACTGGGTAGAATCGAAAGCTAATCAGTCTTCGTAGACAAGTTCAGTGGTTTAGATTTTTGACAAATCGCATATGTTTTGAGTATACTGTGGAGCTTACGTCTCATATTACTAAAGTAACAATAGGTACTAAGCTTTGCTAGGACTTCTTGGTACCATAATGACTCCAAACAAAATGTGTGTGCCAAATTAGGCTGCGTTCGGAATGCTTAGGAATACAAACACACCAAGTAGTGGCTTCAGGATGACGGCGACAAAATACCACATCATTATGTATCAAATATCGGTTGGACAGAGGATGGTCAGGTTGATTTGTGAGTAAAACTCTTACCTTATTCCAGAGAGGATCAGATTTGTGTAACGTTGACATATTTCTACATAAGTCGATATAGTACTGGTGATACAGCTTAAGCTGCATAAGAAGTATTCGGTAGTCATTCACATTCTCCAGGTCCGAGTTACACTCATTCAAGCCTTGAGGCAGACGAGACAAAGCGTCGGCATTGATGTTGTCTTTACCCTTAATATATACAATTTCAAAGGAATAGTTTTGCAAAGATAAAGCCCAACATGATAATCTGGGATGTACAAGCTTACAAGTTAACAGAAATGTGAGAGCTTGGTGGTCAGTATGAATTTTGGTGTGCTTACCATACAAATAATAATTGAATTTCTTAACGGCCCACACTATAGAGAGTGTTTCAAGATCTGTGGTAAAGTATGTGCGTTCACATTCACTAGGTGTTTGGCTTGCAAAACTAATAATTTTCACATGCTCTTGTTCGCTATTCTTTACAACTTGAAACGAACAACAGCCTAAGCCATAGGAAGAGGCGTCACATGTCATACAACAATCTAAATTAAAATCAGGGTGATATTAAATGTTTGCGTTAACCAAAGCATGCTTAATACTATCAAAGTTTTCTGACACTGGTCAGACCATATCCATACCAGATTCTTTTTGAGTAGGTTCCATAGATATTTGCTGTTTAATAGTTGGTGTGGTAAAAATCGTCGAATGAAAGAACAAAGCCCAAGGAAAGATTTCAGTTGCTTTCTAGTCCGTGTACTAGGAAAATTCCTGATTGCGTCAAACTTACTTGGGTCAGGTGGTATACCTTGACCATTAATAGTATGTACAAGATACTTAATTTTCACTGCAAGCAAATTTCGACTTTTTGAGATTAGCTGTCACTCCAGCTTGTGCGAATGTATGCAGAATATTTTGCAAAGTATCAATGTGTTCAGACCAAGTCTTACTAGCTATGAGCAGGTCATCAATGTAGTGAGTAACTGATTCAACCATTTCGTCACCAAGTACAGTATCTAATGCGTTGATAAACACACCTGAACTGACGTTTAGACCGAAGGGAAGGAAACAAAATTGATAGATTTGCCCCCCGAATATAAAAGCAGTATACTTTGTAAAATCTGCCGTGATTGCGACTTGCCAGAACGAATTGGTCAGATCTATCGTAGAAAAATACTTAGAATGTAAAAATTTCTGGAGTTGCTCCTCTAAGTTCTCAGGTTTCGTACGAACAGGTAAAATAATCTCATTAATTGCACGAGCATCCAAAAAACTCTGATATTCCTGTTGGCTTTCTTTACAACAAGTAAAGGGCTGCAGTAAGGTGACGTGGAAGGTTCGATGATTTTCCACTCTAACATTTGTTTCAACTCGTGCCACACAGCAGGTCGTTGGGGAAGTGGCACATCATAGGTTTTGTGGAAGAAAATTTGGTGATGCTTAACTACTATTTTATACACATATGTCTTAATCACACCTGGCCGTTTGCTAAATACCTGTATATGCTTGGACAAAACATCATAAAGTGCATTACGTTCTTCACGTGTGACAGCTGTGGTTTCTGATCACTTATTATTAATTAATGTTTTCAAGTCCTGTAACTCGGCATCAGGTCCTTGTGTCTGTGTGTTACCATCATCAGTGTCCTTTATTAACTGAATTTTGCATCCTCTGCAATGTTTATCGTGCTCCAGAGCCCTGGTATCCAGATCAATTAAAATTTCTACATTTACGTTGGGAGAAGTCAATAGTGCTGTCCTTCTCGCACAATATATCTAAACCTAAAATACAATTAGTGACCAGGTTTTGGACGACGAGGAACGGCGATTGTACAATTCCATTACCTGCCTTGACCTTCTTTACCCTAGAAGACTTATTGCCTACGGCAGTTATTATTTTACAGTTCTGAACAGGATACTTTGTTAAGGGTTCAGACTCACATATTTTCTTCTAAAAATCATAGAACAAGACACTAACAGCCGCTCCTGTGCCCAGAGTAATAGTAGTGGGAATACCACCCACAACAACAGTACCTTGAGGCCAAAACAGTTTCATTGGTTGATGAACGACTCGTGTGTTCTTTTGTAACAGTTCATCAGACAAGTTTTCGTCATGATTATACCTTATGAATAATAATGGTTGCTTTATGCAACTGTCAGGTACATTATGATTGTGCCGTTGCAAAGTGGATGTGTCAAATAATAAATTTCAATTGAAGTCCCCCCCCCCCCATTTTCCACAGCCCCGAGCTGGGGCACAGTAGTGACTGTTTTTTGTTTGACGTCGTCACATTTGTAGTGGGTGCAGGCACAGACGGGGGAGGAGTATCACTAGTTACTTGTTTATTCCAGTCTCCGAACTGTGGTGGTCGTTGCGTTTTCTTGTTGTGACTCACCTGTGCGTTCGTAAATGCATTCCACTTTTGAGTTTGCATTTGCGGCGGCGGCAATTGCATTGGCCTGTATAATTGTTTTGCTGCGGTGGTGTCGCAGTGTTTTGATTCTGAGCAGCGTTGTTGTTACTCAGGGTCCGTTGCTGATTTGCTGGGGATTGAGAGCTATTTATATTTGTCTTAAAAATTTTATTACCATTCTGATAATTATTATTACCGTTGCAGTAGTTGTTACTGTTGTTGCTGTTGCACTGTCTCTTATTCGAATTGCCGCCAGAAGAATAAGAAGTGTTATAATTGCTGTTTGTGCTGTTGTGTATATACGTTTCCCATGTGAAGCGGTCTATTCGGTTGGCGCACCGTAATTGGGTTGGCTACCCTGCGTATCATGCATGACGCTGGTGTAAACATTGTAGAAATTGTTTTGCCGTACGAACGCTGGCCCTCGTAAAGCACATCAACAGAATCGAGCACTGTGAGAAAACACTCTGCGTCGTTTTTCGGGATGTGCAGAAGTTTTTCTTTGATATTAAACGGCAGTCTTGCCTTCAATGCACGGAAGATGTCACGCGTTGCAACCGGCTCGTCAATGAAATATCCCATATTTAACTATTTCTCAAAATACCGGCGCAAATTGCCGTGCTTAGGATTGAATGGTTCAGGATCCACAATCTGCCTACGAAGTCGTTCCTGTACAGATTTCGACCAAAATTTAGATATAAAGGCTCTCTCAAATTTTTCGTACGTCACGCATCAGTCGGCTTCATTACACGCCCAAACAGCTGGGTCCGACAACATAAGATATCCTGTTACGGTCACTCCACGTACGAGGAAATGCATTTCTGAAGGTTTTAACAAACATGACAGAATGTACGGTTCTTTTGCCAGGTATAAATGGCTGAAATTTTCTGTGTTTTTTGAGGCTCTCCTCTTCCTTGGCATTATAGTAATGTTTAGTTTAAGAATGATTACTGTAAGGTCCATCTGCCGAATGGTAAATAAAATGTTGTTGATAATTATCTCGACTGCAATGCAGTGTGTCATGTAGAGATGCGTACCTACTGTTGTTGTTGTGAGTGCGTAGTATGCGGTGTGTAATCGTCATAAATGTGCTTGTATTCATTAGCAAACTGTGTGTTTTGGTTGCTATTACCGTCTTGCACACTGACAGTATTTCTTCACAGTTTTAGTCTGCAATACACTACTGGCCATTAAAACTGCTACACCACGAAGATGACGTGCTACAGACACGAAATTTAACCGACAGGAAGAAGATGCTGTGATATGCAAATGATTAGCTTTTCAGAGCATTCACACAACGTTGGCGTCGGTGGCGACACATACAACGTGCTGACATGAGGAAAGTGCCAACCGATTTCTCATACACAAACAGTTGACGGGCGTTGCCTGGTGAAACGTTGTTGTGATGCCTCGTGTAAGGAGGAGAAATGCGTACCATCACGGTTCCGACTTTGATAAAGGTCGGATTGTAGCCTATCGCGATTGTGGTTTATCGTATCGCGACATTGCTGCTCGCGTTGGTCGAGATCCAATGACTGTTAGCAGAATATGGAATCGGTGGGTTCGGGAGGGTAATACGGCCGTGCTGGATCCCAAAGGCCCCGTATAGCTAGCAGTCGAGATGACAGTCTTCTTATCCGCATGTCTATAACGGACCGTGCAGCCTCTGCCAAGCACTTAAATGTGAATTGCAAAGTAATCATGTAGATGTAGCTGTAGATAGCCGAGTCAACAGATGGGGACGTTTGCAAGACAACAACTATCTGCAGGAACAGTACGACGACGTTTGCAGCAGCATGGACTATCAGCTCGGAGACCATGGCTGCGGTTACCCTTGACGCTGCATCACAGACTGGAACGCCTGCGCTGGTGTACTCAACGACGAACCTGGGTGCACGAATGGCAAAACGTCATTTTTTCGGATGAATCCAGGTTCTGTTTACAGCATCATGATGGTCGCATCAGTGTTTGGCGACATCGCGGTGAACGTACATTGGAAGCGTGTATTCGTCATCGCCATACTGGTATTGGGTACCATTGGTTACACGTCTCGGTCACCTCTTGTTCGCACTGATGGCACTTTGAACAGTGGACGTTACATTTCAGTTGTGTTACGACCTGTGGCTCTACCCTTCATTCGATCCCTGCGAAACCCTACATTTCAGTAGGATAATCCACGACCGCATGTTGCAGGTTCTGTACGGGCCTTTCTGGATACAGAAAATGTTCGACTGCTACCCTGGCCAGCACATTCTCCAGATCTCTTACGAATTGAGAAAGTCTGGTCAATGGTGGCCGAGCAACTGGCTCGTCACAAAAAAATGGTTCAAATGGCTCTGAGCACAATGTGACTCATCTTCTGAGGTCATCAGTCGCCTAGAACTTAGAACTAATTAAACCTAACTAACATAAGGACATCACACACATCCATGCCCGAGGCAGGATTCGAACCTGCGACCGTAGCGGGCTCGTCACAATACGCCAGTAACTACTCTTAATGAACTGTGGTATTGTGTTGAAGCTGCATGGGCAACTGTACCTGTACACGCCATCCAAGCTCTGTTTGACTCAATTCCCAGGCGTATCAAGGCCGTTATTATGGCCGGAGGTGGTTGTTCTGGGTACTGATTTCTCAGTATCTATACACCCAAACTGCGTGAAAATGTAATCACATGTCAGTTCTAGTATAATATCTTTGTCCAATGAATACCCGTTTATCATCTGCATTTCTTCTTGGTGTAGCAATTTTAATGGACAGTAGTGTAAGATAGGCTTACGTAGTTTCCATAGTAGTATTCTAATCATAAGGCGATAAGCCTTACACACAACTTCCATGGTTTCTCCTAAAACCGACTGTGATGAAGAAAACAAAACAGCAGATGGTTGTGTATACAATTTTTGCTTAAAATGTTCAAGGTGGAAAGATATAAATGGGAGGAACCATCTGTCTAATCGTTTAAATGCCGTGCTACCGTAGTTAATACCGAGTGCAGGAGAAAATCGATACAGCACACATTTTCGCTGTACAGCATACCACAACACCTTCTTTCTCGCAGCCCATTTTAACAGAGGGCCTGTACCTTATAGTTTAAAAAGGATAACAAAGGCAGTTCTAAACCGGTCATGTTGTATCACAATCTACGACACTTAAAAAGATAAGGGCCCGCTTCCGTCTGATATTTACTGGAACGTCGATATTTCTGCTAATTTTCCTTTTACGTACTACTTATTAATTTATATATTATGCAGATGTCGGTCCAAATGTTTATCTAAATATCGTGTAAAATTTAAAGGAAATCAGTCAAGAGCTTTTCGAGACTTTTGCTAAACAACGTTTCCCCATTTACATGGCATGTACGTATTTATAAATCACAAATATTTAAAAAAACGGGTGGTCTATGTCTGTCCGAATATTTATTAAAACCTTATGAAAAATTTGAAGTAAATCAATATAGAACTTTTCCAGTTCTTTGCTAACAAGGTTAAACATCGACTTGTCTTTGTATAGTAGAACAGTTTTTAAATATATTTTTTTACAACATAGATTTAAAAAAAATTGTAGACTATGTCTGTTCGGACGATTATTAGAGTATCGTGCAAAATTCTGAAGTGAGTCCGTCAAGAATTTTTCGAGACTCTTGCTAACAGTGTTTCCCCTTTTATAAAGTATATATGTATTTATAAACAATATATATTTAAAATATGTAGCCTGTGACTGTGTGAACGTTTATGAGAAGATAGTGTAAAATTTTGAAATAAATCGGTGAAGTAGTTTTCGAGATTTTTGGTAGCAACCATTTGTCTCTGTACAGCTGTATAGGTAGATGTCCGTATACAAGTAAATTGGTAGTAATAAATTGGTCAATTAGCTTCACGGCGGTCTCTGCTCACCCAGGATCTTACTGATGTAACCAGTGATGGTCTGTGTGCGCGAACCTTAGCCTTCCTTTCAACCGTCGGTTCACCAAAAGCTGCCTAGCCGAAGTCTTAGCATGCTCTCTGTACACAACTTCTAGAAATATTGTTTCATTCCGTTTACGAACCTCCATGACCTTCCAGCATTTTTTTGAGGTCTTCGTTATGGACATAGAGCTTCTAATTTTGTAGAAAACAAAAAGGACCGCCTCCATTCATTGGTTCTGATTTTTATTTACAATTAGTGACTGAAGGCGATTTGTCTTCTTTTTTACGAAATTAATACCGTCTTGGCAACATCACTGACGTTAACTGACAAAACTGACTTTTAGTTTTGGTATGCGATTTCTCATCTGCTCTGTTAGGATTCGTGTCTTTTCCCAATAAATCGTCACTTCTCGTACAACTAGTGTGGAACTTTCGTACACTGCTAATTTAAACAAACACAAGTTGTGTAAGAAAACGATCTGCTTGCATTAAGTAATGAATGATTATCACGAAGAATAATCAGCTTGCGAAGTTAATGGTTTCATCTTTTGCTAGTATCCAGTTTTGAAGGTTTAGGAGTACACCTCCCCTTATCCTACTGAACCCAATTTCACACAGCCCATTCTTGTATACAGTAGAACCAAATTGGAGAGTTACCTTTTTTAAAAAATGTAACATTAACGGCCACTTTGTTGCACATTCTAGTCCAGATACATCCCTTGAACGAGACATTAAATCGAGATACTCGGGAAATCTATTTACTCTCCCACCCCTCTACGTTTTTGTCGTATGTTACCATTTGGTAAGACGCCGTTCTGCAGCTGCAAGTAGATTCATAGCCATGAGATTCCTGCCGTGTTTCATGAACAAAAATCGTAAAGTTGCAAGCGAATTCCAAGAGGCCCTGACAACCACTCTTGCGGCCGATATCCACCCTACACCTCCTTGACTACCTCGAACATCTGCCTGTTTGGTTCGCTGCCCACCAATTTACAAGCAGATGGCAAACTAATGTGATGCAGTGGAAGCCGCTAAAGCAAATGAGAATTAATAAAACAGTAAACGTAGTCGTCCGTATCCATATATGGTAAGCCCTCCACATGAGATTACTTTAACAACACGTATTAACGGCGTCCACAGTGTCATTCGTAGACATGTCATTAACGTTTATTAATACAGCGGTATTCGACAGCATCAACGCTGTTTAGAGAATAATGAAGCGCAAAAGCCTCCATCATAATTACAGGTACTGTCTCTCCAGAGAGGAATGTACCAGTCATCTGTTCGTCTCTGCGTAGGGATTACTGGAAGCGATTGTGTTATTTCTAGGATGCTTCGTGTCTTCCATTATGCTGCAGTGTCTTGTTCAGCAATGATAGAAATAAAATCACCAGGGAAATAAGCAGGTTATTGCTAATCTTTTGATACCAGTAACTGAGTTTTAGAAACCACAAGATGATCGTTCGAAAAGGTGAGGCGGTGTTCACTACATACCAGTTGTATTTACGACAAATGGATATATTGAAATGTGGGACTGCAATATAACTTCAGAATTACTTTTTGAATGCCGTAGTACGCGCCCAATAAACAGAGCAAGTGTTTTGTGAGTAAAAGATACTGGTACTTAAATTCTACATTATGTATTTATCTTGTTTACTGCGTTTCTGATCACAAAGGCATTATGAGATAGCAGGTTACTATCATTGTAAAAATAGATAACATTTTGGTTTGTGATGAACAACTCTGGAACATAATGTTTGAAGAGGATGGTCAGTTGTTCTCTAGTAATTATTCTCTAGTCAGAAACAAATTTACATGTGATATACGAACCACTGAACAGAAACTTACTGGCGAAAACCCAGCACCCATCATGTTACACATGGCGAGATCTTTGTAACACCCAGTTTACTAGGGTTGGCGTGTAGATCACTGTCCCCGCAAGAATGGAGTCTCAGTGAAACGTTGATACCTAGCATGTTTTGATGCAACCATCATACAGGTAATATTAGACAGTCTAAACTGTTATAGCTACTAGTCAACATTGTGAGCACTGACTGAAATTAACATTATAGGAGTAGTCTGAAATGCAGCATCAGGTATCAAACTACACGGTTCCTATGAACAATACAGACCAAGAACATAGTTTCCACTGCAAATTTAGTCTAATTGTGACTATTAATTATTTACTATCTCGAAACTTCTGCAGTGTTTGTCAAATTTATGAAAACTCGGTATGTAAAGGGAAACGAAAATCTAATAATCATGGGGGAGAGGGGTGGTGGGAAAGATTGATGCTGCTATAAACCAAGCAAACTTTTATGTTACATTAAATATAAAAATCTTTTGACTGTTATTCAATATTTAACACTATCTACATCTGCATACATACATACTCCTCAAGCCACGGTATGGTGTATCGTGGAGTGTACCATATACCACTACTAGTGATTTCCTTTCCTATTTCACTCAGAAAAGGGAAAAACGACTGTCTACGTGCATCTATCCGCGAAATGTACGTTGGTGGCAACAGAATCATTCTGCAGTCAGTTGCAAATGCCTGTTCTCCAAATTTTCTCGTCAGTGTTTGGCGAAAAGAACGTCGTTTTTCCTACAGGGATTCCCATTTGAGTTCACGAAGCATGTCTGTAATACTCGTGTGTTGACTGAACATACCGGTAACAAATCCAGCTGCACGCTTCTGAACTGATTCGATGTCTTCCTTTAATCCATCCTGGTGGGAACCCGGAAAGCTCGAGCAGTACTCAAGAATGGGTGGCACTGGTGTCCTATACGCGGTTTCCTTTCTTCGTGTGTGACACTTTCCTAAAACTTTCCCAGCAATCAAAGTAGACCATTCGCCTTCCCCACTACCGTCCCTACCACCCTTATGTGCTCGTTCCGTCTCATACCGCTTTGCAACGTTGTTCTCATGCATATGAACGAGGTGACTGTGTGAAGCAGCAGAACACTGATACTCTATTCGAGAGCTAAGGACACTTTTTCCTACACATCTGCGTTTTACCAAGCTGTCATTCAGCACACCAAACAGATGTTCCGTTGAAGTCGTCCTGTATCTTTCTACAGTCACTCAATGACGTTAACTTCCCATATACGACAGATTCACCAAACATTCGCAGAGTGCTGCTCATCCTAACCCGTCAATCATTTATGTTTATAGACAACAAATGGTTCAAATGGCTCTGAGCACTATGGGACTTAACTTCTGAGGTCATCAGTTCTCTAGAACTTAGAACTGCTTAAACCTAACTAACCTAAGGACATCACATACATCCATGCCCGAGGCAGGATTAGAACCTGCTACCGTAGCGGTCGCGCGGTTCCAGACTGTAGCGCCTAGAACCGCTCGGCCACTTCGGCCGGCATATAGACAACAACAGCTGTTCTATCACACTTCCCTGGGACACTCCTGACGATACCCTCGTCTCTGATGAACACTCGCCGTCGAGGACAACATACTGGGTTCTATCACCGAGGTAGTCTTAGAGCCACTCACATATCTGGAAAACTATTCCGTATGCTTAGACCTTCGTCAAGAGTCTGTAGTGAGTCATCTGTAGTGATCCACACTGTCAAACATTTGCCGGAAATCTTTCCGTCTATGACCACAAAATTGTTTGGTCCTTAGACTACCGGTACAAGTCAGTGATGACCGTCTTCATACCTGCGACAAAACACGAGGAAAACCGAGTACAACTAGTGAACAGTCCACACCTATAAACAATAAAGTATGTCATAATCTACATCTACTTCTGTATCTACATCTTCACGCATACTCCTTATGGTGCATGGTGGAGGGTGCCCTGTACCACTACTAGTCATTCCTTTTATGTTCCACTAGCAAACAAAGCGAGGGAAAAACGACTGTCTATGTGGCTCTGTACGAGCCCTAATCCCTCTAATTATATCTTCATGGTTCTTATGCGAAATGTACTTTGGAGGCATTAGAATCGTTTTGCAGTCGTCCCCAAATCCCGGTTCTCAAAACTTTCTCAATAGTGCTCCTCGAAAAGAACGTCACCTTTCCTCCAGTGGTTCCCATAGAGTTCCTGAAGGTCTTCGTAATACTTCCGTGTTGTTCAGATCTACCGGTAACAAATCTGTCAGCTCACCTCTGAACTGCTTCGATATCTTCCTTTAATCCTTTAACTGGACCTTGTGCTAATGCCAAACACTCCAACAGTACTCAACAACGGGTCGCCCTAGTGTCCTATGTGTGGTCTTCTTTACAGATGTAACACACTTTTCTAAAATCCTCCCAGTAAACCGAAATCGACGATTCGCCTTCCCTGCTACAGTCCTTACAGGCCATCCATTTGATATTGCGTTGCGAAATTACGCCTAGATATTTAATCGATGTGTCTGTGTCAAGCAGCATACTATTGATATTGTAAACGAAAATCATGGGTTTGTTTTTCCTACTCCTCTGAATTAACTTACATTTTTCTACATTTGCAGCTAGGTACCATTCATTGCAGTAACTAAAACTTTTTTCTAAGTCATTTTGTATCCTCCTACACTCACTCAGCGACGACACTTTCCCATACGCGACACAATCATCAGCAAACAACCGCAAACTGCTGCTTACCCTGTCTACCAGATCATTTACGTACATAAAAAACAACAGCAGTCCTATCACACTTCGTTGGGGCACTCCTGACCATACCCTTGTCTCTGATGACTCTCGCCGTCAAGGACAACGTACTGGATTTCGTTACTTAAGAGGTCTTTGTGCCACTGAAGTACCTAGGAACCTACTCGGTATGTTTGTACCTTCGTTAACATTTGGCAGTGTGGCACTGTGTCAAATGCTTTACGGAAATGTAGAAAATGGAATCCCCCTGTTGCCCTTCATCCATGGTTAGCATGTGTATATGTGCGCATGTTTTGACGATATCAAGCCGATTTTGTCCGTATTTTTTGGCGATGCTTCATTATATTAAAACATTTTTAAAACACGTACACCTTGTCATATTTTAAGTGCATCTTATCCCCATGTACGTCTGTAACACTTTTCATTACAGACTATTTTACTGTTTTAAGGTGTCGACTGCCATTAGTTGTATTTGGTTTTTCCCATGGTTTGATGAAGATCTGAATATGGTCATCGCTGACTGAAACCGGCTGTCTAAGGACCAAATAATTTTGTGGTCATGGAAATAAAAGAAATTTATTTTACACTTTCTGGACCACAGTTCTACTCACAACTATGTCGCAGTTTGTGAAATCTAAGGATCTTGTCACGTAACTAAATCTACCTCTTATAGAATGAGCCTATGGTAGATGCGCAGTTTCGGTGGATCATCATTTTAAAATGCTAATATAAAGTCTATCCTTAAAATGAGTTGCCAAAAGCTTCTGTGTAAGATCACAGTTGGAAGTTTACCAATCTTTAATCATGTCTTCGAGATCCTAGTGGTGATTACCAGGTCTCTTACAGTCTCTAATCCATACTTGAACGAAGCATAAGAGTTCTTATTTCGTCAGAAAGTAAAAGAACGCACAGTACAGATGAAATGGTCATACGTTGCTTCACATGCCATTAAGTAGAAAAAGTCACAGAAGTGTTACTATAAGCATAAATATTATCCAGCTGAAGCGTAACACATGATGTCTGCTACTCATAACTATATGTTTACACAGCCTGAAAGTACCAAACGGAGAGGCAACACAAACGGATCCCGAGGTTGGGCTAAAATAGACTAGCTGACCTGAAGCTATACCAACCAAGACTAAGAACGTAATGACTGGAAACGTAGTGAGCTTTGGCCTTTTAAAGACTCGCTCCAGGGTAATACTGAACTTCGTTAATTCGAAATAATTTACTAATTCTACAAGTCAGAAGGCTCAACCGTTACTATCCACTGATTTTGTCATCGCATTTTGTTTATACATAATTTCTCATGAGTGGCATCTATTACGGAACGCAGCGATAATTTATGCCTACGCAATGAAAATACCGGATTTATGAACGTGGAGTCCATCTTGTATGTCAAAATTTGGTTACTGTAAATGTAGTAAATTTTAAATTGAAGACCGTTGTACATTAAGATGGATGTCAATATATTCTGGAGAATATAACAACAAATAGTGGAAAATTACGGTAACTTGGTGTTATTGGCACTGGAAGTTTGAGCCAGGTGAAATCTTTAATTCACTATATGTTTTAAACAAAATAAGTTTTGGTTTAATGTAAATACTTTACTGAAAATAGGAAAATTAGCCCTTTAATTTGGAAGTGCTAATTCCTTCCGAATTTACCTATTAGCTCATAAGATTTTCCATGTGACAAGATTTACTAAATTGTGTAACTGCAATAACTTTTGGGTGCCACCATTCCTGATGAAACTAATTATCTCATTGCAACCAAGACAACAAACTGAATGATCTGAATAATAAAGTTTCACGGGGGAATTTGTTTCTACAGTTTCGATAATTTTTGTAACATGTGACTAAAATAAGAACTTTATATCGGAATTTAATAGAAAACCAGCGGAAATTTTATCATCGTCGTCATCATCATCGTCGTCATCATCATCATCGTCATCATCATCGTCGTCATCATCTTCCCTTCAAGGATTCGGCTGCTGCATGTTCCAGACACACATACAAATTCTTTCCCATTATTTTCGAGGTTTTCCAAAATATCTTTTCCCACGTGGCCTGTAGTTCAGGACCTTCTGGGGAATTCTGTGACCTGGTTTCGTCTCTAATCATGTATCTTCTTGTGCAGCCATCCGTCTTTCTTATGTGTCTCATCTCTGCTGTTTGAAATTTATTTTATCGTTTTTTTTTTGTGTGATAACCCAACTTTCGCTTCCATAGGATAACACAAGAACCGCCACTATTTCATAGAATTTCCTAATGGTCTCTTTTCGTACTTAACGGCCCAATGTTCTGCTTATGGTACCACAGACAGCTTGGAATCTGTGTATTTTATTTTCCGTATCAGAGTCAAAATCAAAACTCATATAACAGTCTAGATAAAAGATTTGAGGCACTTGCTCTAAAACTGAATTATCCAAAACCATTTTTGATTTGACTAGATATTTTCCTTGGAATTCCATTCTTTTCGTTTTATTACAAAAAAATTTAAAGTTGTACTTCCTGTAAATTTCGTTCTGCTGGTATACTGATCTTTGGAGATCATCTTCATTCTTTCGAATAATGACGATGTCATCAGCAAACAAAATTACATTTGGGTAGTCTTGATTCTTTATCTTAATTCCTTTTTTTACTTCAGATTTCCATTTGCGAAGAATGAAGTCAATGTAAGTATTAAAAAGGGTAGGTGATAATCCACACCATAGTCTAAAATATTGGTTAATAATTATTTTTTCTAATCGATTCCTACCTGTGTTTATTACAATACGTGTAGTTTTGTACAGACTTTTCACTACCTCTATTAAGTGATAAAGAGAGCCACGTTCAGACGTAATCTTCCATAGGCTATTACGTCCATGCATGTTTCTGACTTAAATTCTTTGTATTTTTATATAATGTTTTTAATTACAGACATGTTACCTGTGAATGAACGACCTGCTATAAATCCACTTCGTTCTTCAGAAATAGTAAGTAGCTTCTGTGATATTCTTCGTGCAGTTATTGATCATCGTTGAGTATGGTTTGTAGCCAGTATTTAGAGGACTGATACTAAGACAGTTATCACAGTCATTACGTTTCCCTTTCTTGAAAAGAAAGCACTATGTGACTTAACTTCTGAGGTCATCAGTCGCCTAGAACTTAGAACTAATTAAACCTAACTAACCAAAGGACATCACACACATCCATGCCCGAGGCAGGATTCGAACCTGCGAGCGTAGCGGTCGCGCGGTTCCAGACTGTAGCGCCTAGAACCGCATGGCCACTTCGGCCGGCTTTGAAAAGATAGATTGCTTCTGCTGTATACCAAAGGTCTGGGATCTTGCAGTCCGTCCAACATTCATTTATTAATTGTAAAAGTCTTTTATATAGGAGTAACCCACCATATTCAATGAGTTCTGCATCTATTCCATTGCCGTAGTTTCTTGTTCATGTCTTTCAACGCTTCTAGTAGTTCCTTCGTAGTAATTCGATCTACTGCTTCACTTTACATGCTTTTTCCATTGTCTTCGGCCTTCTGTGTCCATTACAAGTCTTTAGTCTGTGCAATGATTTATCCATTGTTCATTGGGTATAATTTCAGTGAGACAGTGTCTTTCTCTTCTTTGTTCAAGGTTGTCATGACCTTGTCTGCACATGTCTACCGCGTTCGTCGTGTTCTAAGATGCTTATGAATGAATCCCATGGCTCTTGGTGTGCTTTGTACACTATTTGTTTCAAAGCGTTCCTTTTTGTTTTTTATGTTTCCCAGCCCTCTTGTCTGTAGAAACTTCAAATAAGTTCTTTTTTCTCCTTTAAAGACTTTTTAATTTCTGTGTCCCAATTTCTAAGTAGTTTTTTTCCAGTTTTTCTTCTTTTTACCAAATGTTACTTAGGCTGCATCAATGACGCAGGTTTTGATATTATTCCATACTAAATCGAAGTCTTTATTGGATGGTACTGAAGTATGCTTTTCTTGGAATCTGCACTCATAAAGTTTCCTAGTACTATATTCCCACAGGAGATGTACTATGAACAAATCTTGTAGTGGCTTGTTTTGGAGTTTCTTTGATTTCTTTCCTTTTGATAGTAGTCTTATTTTACTGCGCAGAAGGAAGTGGGTGTTACCTGTGTCGCTTCCTCTATAAAGACGTATATCTTACATAAGATTCTTCATTTAATCCTTAATTATTATATAATCAGCCACAGATCTTCGTACACTCCATGTAAACTCGTGAATGTTTTTCTTTCTGTAAAGTATTTTACTAATTTTAAAATTATTGAAGGAGGCAAATTGGCGTAGTTCCTGTCCATTCTTATTAAGAGTCTTTTCTCCAAGTAGTCCTGCCACTCCTGGTACAGGCAGATTTCCGACTCTTATATTAAAGATCACCGGCGATGACAACATGGTCTCTCTCGTTGGTTTTGATCACTCCTTTCTGAAGCCATCTTGAAAAGTATCAATATCCTTTCTGTTGTGACTTGGTAAGACAGCCAAGCCACTAGGAGGAAGCTGAAAGGCACGCGTTTAAGCTCACGCAGGCTGGCGTGAAGTCTCGAACAGTTAAAGGAGTTGAGTCTAGTAAAAAAAGTACGTAGCTTCTGCAATACTTAACTTTAATCCATAATTGGTGAACATCGGTCTGACGGTACATGCATCACTAGATAAATAGCAATTGATAATGGCGCCTTGCTAGGTCGTAGCAAATGACGTAGCTGAAGGCTATGCTAACTATCGTCTCAGCAAATGAAAGTGTAATTTGTCAGTGAACCATCGCTAGCAAAGTCTGCTGTACAACTGGGGCGAGTGCTAGGAAGTCTCTCTAGACCTGCCGTGTGGCGGCGCTCGTTCTGCAATCACTGATAGTGGCGACACGCGGGTCCGACGTATACTAACGGACCGCGGCCGATTTAAAGGCTGCCACCTAGCAAGTGTGGTGTCTGGCGGTGACACCACACTTTCTTCCCGCCGGCCGGTGTGGCCGTGCGGTTCTAGGCGCTTCAGTCTGGAACCGCGTGGCCGCTACGGTCGCAGATTCGAATCCTGCTGGGGCATGTTCTAAGTTCTAGGGGACTGATGACCTCAGATGTTAAGTCCCATAGTTCTCAGAGCCATTTGAACCATTTGAACCTTTCTTCCCTCTTGTGGACCGTAAACACCTATAACTGCTAGATGACTTCTTGGAATTTGAAATCTGTCATTATTCTTTCATCTATGAAGCTATTTTCACGAATATATCCTCTACATTTATCATTGACTAAAATTACTACTCCAGTACTAGCTCGTTTTCTTCATGGGACGCGACTGTAAGCCTTCCACAAGTCTGTCAAATTTTTTGTTACTTTTAGTTGTTTCTCAGTTTCTGTCGTTATTGCAATGTATACTTTCCTTTCTTTAAGTACTTGATTTAAATCGCTTTCTTTGTTGATCGGTCTTCGAACATTCCACGTTTCCAAAAACACATAATCCGTATGGCAAATCATTTGTCCTTCAAGATTTTTTGGCTGTCACCTGTTGATCCAGTCCAGTATTCGAGGCTGTTTGTGAATTTTTCAGTATTTTTACAATCCCCTGGGTACGTTACGAGAGTTTCGAAGGTTAATTCGGGTGGTAGGTATCGTGGCCGGGCTGATTTTCTGTTGGGGTCGTCTCTCTTAGGGAAGCTGTCCTCATTGCGCCTCTAGAGCTCCCAGTCACCTACGTTCTGGGGCACTGTTTGTGTGGCTCCTCAGTCGAGACCACTCCAGCTTGTGTGACGCTAGCGCCGGCACAGCTCTTGACTTAGTCAAAGCACGCAAATCCTGCCGCCTAGTAGTGAAGGTGTAGACTATTTTTGTCATCAGTCTTCCGACTGATTTCATGCGGCCCTCCCCGAATTCCTCTCCTGTGCCACCCTCTTCGTCTCAGAGTAGTACTTGCAGTCTACGTTCTCAATCATTTGCTGGATATATGCCAGGCTCTGTCTTCCTCTACAGTTTTTGTCCTCTACAGCTCCCACTAGTACTATGGAAGTCATTAATTGATGCCTTAATAGATGTCCTATCATCCTGTTTTTCACATATTGTTCTCCTCTCGGATTCTGCGCAGAATCTCTTCTTTCCTTACCTTATTCTATCGCTTGAGCCTTGTCCCACAGTTATGCAGGGTCAGCCATCGTTAATCGGATTTGGCATGTTAATGTTTAAGGGGTGTCCGGATGCCCTTCCTGCCGCCACACCGCATCTCCCCCCCCCCTCCCCCTCCGGGAAGGAGTTAGTACCACAACTATCTGCCTCTAGTGTAATCCATGGAATAGCGCGAATGTGTTCAGAAGTCTGCGAGCCGTGTAACTGAGGCGGAACATGGGGACCAGCCCGGTATTCACCTAGCGGGATGTGGAAAACCGCCTAAAAATCACATCCAGGCTGGCCGGCACACCGGCCCTCGTCGTTAAACCGCTGGGCGGATTCGATCCGGTGCCGGCGCGCCTGCCCGAGTCCAGGAAGCAGCGCGTTAGAGCACTCGGCTACCCTGGCGGGTTCTTTCCTTACCTTATCAGTCTATGAAATGTTCAACATTCGTCTGTGGAAATGTAGACCTTAATACACTAAGCAGGAGTGCATACAAGGTAGGTTGATGGACGTCAGCCTGCTTTGTCACAATCTGGCAGTTGTCCTAATTCGCCTGTTGATTTAATAGGTGTCCGGATGCTCATATAGTGTGTATACTACTATCTCCAGAAGAGCCCGATTGCTTTGACCGAGCGAGGTGGCGCAGTGGCTAGCACACTGGACTCGCATTCGGGAGGACGACGGTTCAATTCCGCGTCTGGCCATCCCGATTTAGGTTTTCCGTGATTTCCCTAAATCGCTCCAGGCAAATACCGGGATGGCTCCTTTGAAAGGGCACGGCCGACTTCCTTCCCCGTCCTTCCCTAATCCGATGACCTCGCTGTCTGGTCTCCTCCCCCAAACAAACCCCCCTCCCCCCCCCCCCCCCCCCCCACCGATTGCTTTGGAAGCCCTACGTCGTTTCTGGGTGCATGTTATCATTTACCACCTGGGGCTAAGCAGTCGGCGGGCACATCTTGTGCTCTTCAAACGTCTAGTGCAGAGTGCGGACAGTCGCCGAAGGCGAAGGCCCGCCGGCAGAGGCTGAGCGCGAGCGCTGGCGGGGCCGTTGCCCCTGGCTGCCCGGCTGCCGCTACCTGCTGCCTGGCGGTTCCCAGGGCCGCACGCCACGCCACGCCGTGCCGAGCCGCGGCCCGGGCCCCGCCGGCGCTGCCACTTGCCAGTTCGTTGCTCCGGGCGTCGCCTCCGAGTAATTGCCTCAATTACCGCTCTCATTATCCAGTTAGCCTCTTACAAATCACCTGCAGTGCTTTCCGCGAAAACTGCACTCCCCACAAGCTCACGCACACACACACAAACACACACACACACACACACACACACACACATAAAAACACACACACAAATACGGAAAAACTGTGCTCCGGCGACAGGTGTTCGCTGCTCACCCACCCGTCTCGTCCGAAATGGATTTACACGCCTGCACCATTCGTCTTCGCCTTATAATTTTGTCATTTATTCTAGAGCCACTTAACAGAACCGAGTACGCCGCCTACTGCGGCAGATACATCGCCCCTCGTTGTCTTCCCCTCTCGTCTCTTTCCCTCTTTCGCTGTCTCACAGGAAGACACACAGCCCGTAGTCGGGAACAGCAAGGCTCAGAAACCTTAGCTTCACCACATTACCCAAGCAAAATTTCAGATGGTTTCTTTGATACGGTCATAGCTGATTACTTTATCCATACTTCTCCAGCTGAGGTACACCTGTGTTCCTTAGGACTTCGACATAGCCGGCCGGGGTGGCCGAGCGGTTCTAGGCGCTATACTCTGGAACCGCGCGACCGCTAGGGTCGAAGGTTCGAATCCTGTCGCGGGCATGGATGTCTGTGATGTCCTTAGGTTAGTTATATTTAAATAGTTCTAAGTTGTAGGGGACTGATGACCTCAGAAGTTAAGCCCCATAGTGCTCAGAGCCATTTGAATCATTTTTTATTGACTTCGACATAAACAAGACATTAAAGTCGTAACTTTGATCTCTCTCCCTCTGTCTTTCTCTCTCTCGGGACTCTCTCTAATTGTGACCCTCTTGCCTTTCTATCAGCTTATATAGAAGGGTATTATCTTTTTAAATTTTTGACATAATCACTTATTTATGATACAGTCACAGCCGGTTTTGGACTAAAAAGGCCATCTTCTGAAGCTATGGGTGCCATTTGATGAACAAATGTTCATGCATTATCAACTTTTTTTCTTTTAAGTTGATAACGGATTAACACTTGTTTATCAAAAGCAGCCAATAGCATCTGAAGATGGCTTTTAAAGCCCGAAACCGGTTATGACTGTATCACAAAAACGTGACAGCGTCAAATTAGAAAAAAAATAAACAATAAGTCAATCACCATCTCCGGAATTTTTTTTTAAAATCGGGCATTACTGGAACAGCCCGTTATATCTTTAGGAACAGGGAATAAAAAATACATGTTTTTTCCCACAATGGGTCCGTGATCCGACTATGAAGCCAGGTGGATCTGATTGACACAATGAAAAGCAATGCGACTGCTGGTAATGGGGCTGTTCTGGCAAATTAGTGCTCTAGGTATGAGTTTAAGGTGCATGTTTTTCTTTTTAATTGACTTCTGTAAGAACCGTAGCAATAAACAGGACACCATGCCCAAAACAATCCCTCACATAAGCAAAGTTGTATAGACTTACGCTTCTAAATGTGTTTACGGGTACTGTATGAATACGGAGAAATTTAAGTCAAAATGGTGGTATATAATTTGTAATGCACTTGAAAGAAAACAAATGATATTATTTTTGCTCGTTCTATCTGGCAGCTCCAGATTAAAGCAAATTAATTTTATTGCAAACCAAAAACAAATTTAGACTTTGGAATGTGACACGAACATGCAGGTTCGAATTTAGGCGAAAAAAAATGAGTGTGTACTATCTCATTACCAGACCTGCCAGACACAGACTTAAATGCATCACGCAATATAATATTTTATTGACGCCAAAGTCTTCCTCAGAAGATTTATAAATATTATGAAAAGTCAATACGCATATCGGAGATGAAGGAAATCTTCTGAATGACGAAAAACTATGTACGATTTTCAATTAAGTATCTCATTTGTTTTGTTTAACAAAAGTACCTTCTCATGAGGATCAACCATGGAGAAGTACAGAGACAAAATGGGACTTAAAAACTGCAGTAATGTGCTATTATAGTTTCTGTTTGTACAATAATTAGGACAGAAAGATGACAGAGTTCCAAATTTCGCGCGCTTAGCACACAAGGTTGAGTATACAGGGTGTCCCAGCTATCTTGTCCACCCAAAATATCTCTGGAACAATAACAGCTATTGGAAAACGACTTTCACCGGTATCAATGTAGGGCTGGGGCCCATGAATGTACATGTTTGGAAACATTCTAAAACGAAAGCATATGTGTTTTTTAACACAAACTTCTGTTTTTTCAAACGGACCTCCTACATTTTTTCTTCAGCAATCCATAGCATGACAAAGCACATACACAATGGCGTTGATTGCATCGCAATTTTCCCATTACATCCCTAGATATTGATACGCGAAGTTGACGCTTGAAACACCCGACATGCGCTGCTAGCGCACGTCCTGAGGCTCAGGCGTGAACCCCATGCTGCCCGTAATCGCGATATGATTGACATGTGTAATCACACTTCCGTACTTATCAAGAGGTCCGAAACGAATAATACGGTCTGCTGCCATCAACTCTCATAAGAACATAATGGTTTCCCTCTTGCACGTTTTACGTATCTACGTACACAATATGAACCAGTACCGATCGGTGTACACCCGTCAGGTTGTCTTATTTATCCTGCACACCCAAAATAAGGTTTATCTAATGCGTTATATGACCCATTGTGCCTGTCGCGCAGGGCCCGGCTCTACCTAGTCAAGTGTCCAACGTAGTTCCCACTACTGCCACAGTTACCACTTCGCCTTGTTTATGATTTGCGACCCATGCAAACTCCTGTACTCCACCACCCTCCGAGCATCCCATTTGTTGTTGCTTTGGCGTGCAGTACACCGTTGCCAGTGTAGTCGTGCATCAGAATAATCTAGTGACGGCACGGAGGTAGTACATATTGTGAATAAACATTGTGTTGTAGAACTTATACTGTACAGCATAATGTACACACATGAAGATATGGTAGAAATGCTGCTGATCTATGGAGAATGTACGTTGACGAGATTGCTTGTTTGTTGATAGTACTGTTAGCGAACGTTATGATTATTAAGTTAATACGTCTGTTTTCTACCCTACTCTACATACCTGTATTGTGCCCTGTTGTAGGTGGACGAAATGCTGTTCAGGCAGAACGACTGTACAGAAGACGATTCCCTGACAAGCCATCGCCTAAGCGCCGGATGTTTGGTCGTCTCACATCTCGTCTACGTGAAACGGGAAGCTTAAATCCAAGACCTCGACATCGTCCTAGAACACGCACAGATGAACGTGCTGAAGTTGCTGTGCTCGCTACCATAGCTGTGAATCCTCAAATCAGCACACGTCAAATTGAACGTGAAGCTGGTGTTTCGAAATCAAGTGCACAGCGTATTCTTAAACGTCATAAATTTCATCCTTACCATGTTCATTTACACCAGGATCTTCATGGAAATGACTTCCGCAATAGGGTAACATTTTGTCGGTGGGCTCAGCAAAAACTTCTGACTAATCCAAATTTTTTTGCAGATGTTCTCTTTACCGACGAGGCATCATTCTCCAACAAAGGAATTGTCAATATGAGGAATATGCATTATTGGTCCGCAGACAATCCAAAATGGCTCCGTCAGGTAGAGCATCAACGTCCGTGGAAAGTTAATGTTTGGTGTGGCCTTATTGGAGATACCATTATCGGACCTTTCTTTATAAATGGCATCCAAAATGGCAGACAATACTCCAGATTTATACGACACAATCTTCCTGTTCTCTTGGACACCGTACCTCTGAACCGGAGAATGGTCATGTGGTATCAAATGGCCCTGAGCACTATGGGACTCAACTGCTGTGGTCATTAGTCCCCCAGAACTTAGAACTACTTAAACCTAACTAACCTAAGGACATCACACACACCCATGCCCGAGGCAGGATTCGAACCTGCGACCGTAGCAGCAGCGCGGCTCCGGACTGGAGCGCCTAGAACCGCACGGCCACCGCGGCCCGTCATGTGGTATCAGCATGACGGATGCCCCGCACATAACGCCTTACGAGCACGACGACTTCTGAACCGTAAGTTCCCTGGTAGGTGGATTGGACGAGGTGGCCCAGTTAGATGGCCTGCCCGATCTCCGGACCTTACACCGCTGGATTATTTTCTTTGGGGAGCAGTGAAGGATGCTGTTTACCAACATGAACCAACAACACCAGAGGACATGAAGCAACGCGTTATTAATGCTTGTACAGCCATCAAAGAGGAAACAGTAGCACGAAGTAGGGCATCCTTCATCCGCAGAGTGACCCTATGTATGCAAGCCAATGGGCATCACTTTGAGCATGATATGTGAACGATATGTTTAGTATGAAGTGCTGGTATCACAGTGGAAGTTTCTACAAAGGGCCATTTTACCCAGTGTTAAGACATATTTGTTTGCAAGAATTTGTCATTTAACGCATTAGATAAACATAACATTGATAATTATGTGATAATAAAACTAATTGGATAAACATGTTTACATTCATCTTCTATGTCCTACCTGAACTTCCCAAATCAAAACACTTTTATCTAAACAACGGTAAAACTTTTAGTCCACTTGGTCGTTTCACTAAAACCATCAACATGAATTTTACTATTACGAGTAAATGATTAACTGTCACTTGCGCTAGATTTACAGTAAAGTAAAGTTTTAACGTTGAACGGCATTACCTTTTTAGTAACGGATTAACGATAAGCGCAGTTAACTTTGTGACTAACGTTGCGGTACACACGTATGTTACAGAACCGCATCACCCCTAGCCTATGGGATAAATACCTGCTGGAATGTACGACGTTAATGCAGGATGGCAGCAAACCGTATTGTTCGTTTCGGACCTCTTGATTAGCATTGAGGTGTGATTACACATGTCAATCACATCGCGATTACGGGCAGCATGGGGTTCACGCCTGAGCCTCAGGACGAGCGCTACCAGCGCATGTCGGGCGTTTCAAGCGTCAACTTCGCGTCTCAATATCTCGGGATATAATTTGAATATTGCGATGCAATCAACGCCATTGTGTATGTGCTTTGTAATGCTATGGATTGCTGAAGAAAAAATATAGGAGGTCCATTTAAAAAACATAAGTTTGTGTTAAAAAACACATATGCTTTCGTTTTAGAATGTTTCCAAACATGTACATTCATGGGACCCAGCCCTACATTGATACCGGTGAAAGTCGTTTTCCAATAGCTGTTATTGTTCCAGAGATATTTTGGGTGGACAAGATAGCTGGGACACCCTGTATACTCAACCTTGTGTAGTCGTTAATTCTTTCTTAAAAGAAATTCGTATTTACCGGCCACCAAGAGCTGCTGATAACACAGATCTTTTTTTGCTACCAATTTCCACCACAATGGTCACCATCAGACAAGATAAGATTGTCGTCTGATCATGATCATTATGATGTAAACTGGTAGCCAATAAAGATTTGTTTCATCTGTAACTCCTGGTAATGCATAAATATTACTTTTTTAAAATATATATGAGCTATAAGGCACCAACTGCAACAAAATGTTAACATTTTGACTCGCCAGTTTGAAAGTCTTCTGCTGTCAGACACATTTGATGCCATGTATTCATGTGTGTTTTGGCAGGTATTTATCTGTCCCAAAAAAACTGTAAGGTGGCATGGTCTCCTGACCTTAATTTCTTACATATTCCGTCCTCACAATCGTATTCTGCACATCAAGAAGCTTCATTCGAACCCAAACTCGATAAGGTAGAGTCAATTTTGTATGAATTCATGTAAGCGATATACAAATCTAATAAGTAAATCGCAAGTGTGCACAGAGGTTGAAAAAGTCGAGGCTGGCGTACACAACATGACGGCCACAGGAATTTTCGTTCTAGGGAGGTGGCCAGCCTGTTTGGAGGCCCGTCCCTTCAGAGGGGTGGGTCGGCGCACACCTACTTCGGCCGGAATGACCGCCCAGAGAGAGGACAGCTTTTGCCAGAGCAAATGGATAACAACCCTCGTGTTTGACTTAAAAGCAAATTCCACTACATTGTGTGGGAGTGCCCAGAAGACGCATTTTTTGATGGACCAACTGCATACTTATGGAGTTCTCACAGGAGGGCAGTATACGCCTAATGGAGATGCTACATCTTTCTGCATTGGTCGACTTAAACGATACGTCATTCTCCCGTTTAAAAGAGCAACGCTGATTGGCGGAATATTTCGGATACAAAGAGCTAGAGGAGTGAGGGAAGACAGCGAATGATATACCCTTGCAACTTTTTCGGAAAAAGGGGCTGTTCCGTTGACGCTCTTGGAGCTGGAACACGTAACGAGAGCGAGTCAAGGAACAAAGTCTTTCCTCAGTACTTCACTGGGAGAGCATCTCTCCCTCTGGGAACTCTCCTTGCCAATACAAGAATTTGATGATACCAATTTGACTGACTAATAAATTAATTAATTAACCCCTTCCCATCTGAGAAACCTCTCTCCCCACCCCCACCTGGAAATGGGTGAAAGTAAAACCCAGTTGATTGGTCATTTTGCAGGCAATCGATTGCAGTTATCGAATATTGTTCCAACAATTTAGAAATTGTGTGGAATATTGCTTATTTAAACAATTTATGGGATACAAGGCGGTGTATGTAACAAAGTTATTATTTAGAGAATTTGACTCGAAATCGATTGCAATGTATGGAATATTGTTTGAACATTTTAGACAATATGTGGAGTATTGTTTATTTAAACAATTTATGTGATACAAGTCGGTGTTTTGAATATAGTTCATTCATTTATTTAAAGAATGTACCAGGAAATCGATTGCAGTATGTGAAAGATTTCAATAGTTATGATGCTTTTCACTCCTGTTATGTTAGGAAACATGTAATTACTCTATTGCAGACCACTTAAACTTATTTGAAAAACTGTCTCGTTTCTGGCGATGTGCACACGCTGCCCACAGGCTACAAAGCCCTGTTAAGTAACATGCTAGTCTCTGGACAAAAGTGTCAGATGGCGGCAATTCTCTGATATTGATACTCGAGAAATTCATGTTGAAACACATGCTCTTTCTCTCAAAAGGCCACCCTGTGTCATGTGCCACTGCTCGGCCTGCATGTGCCATTCATCACATTCCGATTGAATACAACCAAACCCGTATTTACCTGGTAAATCCCCTGGAAGTATTTCCTCACTCTATCAGACTGGCTGGCTAATTAATTAAATCGATACCCTTTAGTATGAAACAGGTTATCCTTGCTTCCTACTGTTGTACACTAGGATTGGAATATTTGGCAGAATTAGATCCTGCAACCATCCAGGTTGCAGGTGACAACAGTGGGAGGAGCCACTGGTGTTTCTAAAGTCCCTCCAGCATGCCCAGACTCTGGGCAACCTGCGCATTTGGCAAGATGTGAGAACGTTTTTCAGGTATGTTACATGATTGGAATGAAGAAAAAGTATCGCCATTATTTAATTATTCCACACACACTGCAACCGATTTGCTGACAAATTCTTTAAGTAAACTATATTCCATATACTACCTTGTATCCTGTAAATTGTTTAAGGGGATACGGAATCGGATTTTGGGTTAAAAAATCGAATTTTTTTTTATTGGCGTATTATATTCTGCCATGTTTCCTCTTTAAAATGACGTATCATACATAGCTCTACTACAATTATAACTATTTTATTTTTATATATTTGTGAGATCGGGTATTGCGCTTTAGTTATACACGTCTCTCGTGGCTGACCATGAACTTTTTGGCAGTACCTTTAAAGTGACATGAATTCAAATATCCCGGTTTCCAGCGACTATTTATACACTAGTTGCCCGAAAATGTTTCTCTCTGGTTTCCTCAAGTTACTCTTTGACTTTGTGGCGGGACTGTTTAGTAAACAGTGTGATATAAGAAAGTAGTTGTTGTTGAGTTATTTCGTATTTAGTGCTTCATTTTTCGCAGTGAAAATGCCTAGAGCTAAAGCAAAAGTATTTAAAAAGCGTGTGAACTGGCAAAAGAAAAGAAATAATGATTCATTAGCAAAGCAAAGCAGTTCATCATCATCACTGTTGGAAAATGTGAATCCACTTATTACTGATTTGCCGAACGAACTTACACCAAATGAAAACAGTGCTTCTCATAAAAAACTAAGAGATTTGGAAGAGAAATATAATTTACTTGATAGAGGGAATGAAGTTTTTGAACTCATTGATACGAATATATTGTGTGAAGCTCTTGAAAACAGTTTGTGCTGCAAAAAATGTCATGGAAACGTTTCTCTGAAAGTAGAATCCCATGTTGGCCTGGCTGCCCAGTTTAATTTAATATGCAGTGTTTGTAAATACAGCTGTAAGTTTCCAAGTTCGGTTTCAGTAACTGTAAATAATGGATACAAGAAAACTGAACTTTATAGTGTAAATATTAGGTTAGTTTATGGATTGCGAGCAATTGGTAAAGGCAAAGCAGCTGGTGATATGCTATGTGGTGTTCTAAATCTTCCAAGTGCACCTTCAAAGTTTGAAGCTTACAATTATGTACTAGGATCTGCAGTTGAAGATGTAGCACAGAAGTCAATGCAGGTTGCTGTGGAAGAAGCAGTGGAAGAAAATGACGGCAGTCGTGACCTCACAGTGGCGTTTGATGGCACGTGGCAGAAAAGGGGCCACACCTCCAACAATGGTGTTGTAACAGCAACTAGTGTTGATACTGGCAAGGTTATTGATGTTGCAATAATGTCTAAATACTGTAGGTGCACAGGCAGGCTGAAAAATGAACACAGTGATGACTGTATTGCTAATTATTATGGTAGTAGTGGTGGCATGGAGGTTGCTGGGGTGAAGAAAATTTTTCATCGCTCTTCACAGTGGTATAATGTTCGCTATGTCAAATATCTGGGAGATGGTGACTCTAAAGCATTCAAAGAAGTTTTGGAAAGCAAACCATATGGGAACAGTGTAAATATAAGCAAACTTGAATGTATAGGACATGTGCAGAAGAGAATGGGTGCCAGGCTGAGAAGGTTAAAATCAGTTATGAAAGGGAAAAAACTAGATGATGGGAAAACCTTGGATGGCAGAGGAAGATTGACTGATTCCATAATAGACCACATTCAGAACTGCTATGGCCTTGCAATCAGGCAAAATACAGGCAATCTTGAAGAAATGAGGAGAGCTATATGGGCTTTATATTTCCACACCGCATCCACGGATGAGCATCCACAACATGGTTTGTGCCCCAAAGGTGAAAACAGCTGGTGTAAATACAATAGGGGACTAACAACAGGAGAGAAATACATTCACCACCACAGTCTACCATCAGCCATCATGGCAGAAATAAAGCCCATTTTCAGAGATCTGGCTGACAGAAGTCTTCTGATGAAATGTCTTCACGGAAAAACGCAGAACCCCAACGAGTGCTTGAATAGTGTGATATGGCATCGTCTCCCAAAAACAGTGTTTGTCGGAATTAATACACTACATTTTGGTGTGTATGATGCTGTGGCAACCTTCAATCTTGGAAATATAACTAAATGCCAGGTCCTTCAAAAGTTGGGTATGTGTGTTGGTTCCCGTACGGTACGTGCTATGTTCTTTTTAGATCAGCACAGACTAAGGCATGCTGATAATATAATCAAGACATTAGTGAAAAAAGCAAGACAGGTGCAGAGGGGTGCCAAAAGAAGACTTGAAGATGATTATGAAGATTGTGAAGGGGGTATTAGCTACGGATCAGGAATGTTTTAATCTTCTTTCTCCGTTTCCCGTAAGTTTACTTTTTACTTCATCTAGGAACATTATCTCAGGTACTGGTCAACCTAGAAGTCTGAAATTTTTATGACGTAGTGACATAGGTCCCTATTACATACTGAAACAACGATTTTTTAATTACTTGATTTACAAAAGACTTAGGGGTGATAGTCTAGTAAAAAGCGATGGAAAAAATTTACTTAAAAATAAATGTACAATATCTCTGTAAGAAAATACTTTGACAATAAACTGTTGTTTCAGTATTGTTGTAACATATGAATGCACATACAGTAAAATTTTTACCTCTCTGTCTCCAGTAGTTTGTGAGAAAATGTTCCCTATAGTAGGCATATATTAACATTGCGGGGATAGGTGATTCCGTATCCCCTTAAACAAACAGTATTTCATATACTTCAGTCAATTTCCCAACAAATTCTTTAAATAAATGAATGAACTGTGTTCCAAACATGCCTTGTATCCTATAAATTGTTCATATAAACAATATTTCACACATTGTCTAAACTGTTTGAACAATATTCCATAAAAATTGCAGTCCCTTCCCCACAAATTTCTTTAAATAAGTAAATAAACTATATTCCATACACCGCTTTCTATCCCATAAATTGTTTAAATAAACATTGTCTGAACTATTTAGACAACATTCCATAGACTGCAATGGATTTCCTGCCAAATGACCAACTAGCTAAATGATTTTTCTCCCAATTTCCAGGTTTGGGGGGGGGGGTGGGAGGGGTTCCAGAGATGGAAGAGTTAATTAATTGATCGATTTAATTAATTAATCAATCAAATTTATATCAAAAGTGTGCTTGTATTGGCGATGTAGTTCCCAGAGGGGTTGGAAAAGAGGAGAGTGTTTGGGAGGCAGAGGGGAGGGAAGGGAGGAGGTTTCTTGGAAAACCACTTAACCAAACAATAGGTTAAGGACCTGTCAATCAAAAGGACAGATTATCCCCAGGGGGCCATAATCCGCTTAGCAGAACAATAGGTTAAGGTCCTGTCAATCAAAAGAGAATTACAAGTTTGCCCCTGAAGTAGGCAACCCACAATGTGGGTAAATGCTGGTCTTCTCCCACTACTTTTGTTTAGCAAAAGCGATTCGACTTGTATTAAACAAAAGGGCACATTTGAAGAGACTGGATTATGGTCAGATAGTTGCTTGCTTGCGCCGCATCTGTGTGGTGCTACTTTGTATAAAATGTGATTTATTTTCTGGAGATACTTTGGAGTTGTTTTCAATGTGAGCAGTATTAATTCCTTGTTCCGGTTCACGGTTTCATTACATCTAGTGGGAATCAATATCCAATTCCTGTTCAGTCATCTGGGCTTGTATCTGTGTCATGTAATTGCTAGTCCATTAATTAAATAATATCATGGATGTCAATACGAATATACGAAGATTTTGCTTGCCTTTAATATATGTATGGTCGATTGAAAGGCACTTGTATGTGAACTAAGACATTTTGTATTCATTTTCTGAATGATGTGTAGTCACTATTCATATATTTCGGGATTCCTGCGAACTTATTTTTTACTTCTCTCATCACTATTCAAAACTTTACATATGGTCACATAAAGGCCATGTTCTCAAACCAACTAAGTTTTGCTTTCCCGGGCATGGCGTTAAACTGCGTCCAAAACCGAGTGACCACCGGTATAAGTGGTCCCCTTCTACCAATGCCAACAACCTCCTTGTAGGGCGGATGAGTGGGTAAGGGATAGGGCACTCTGTTGTCCTTGGGATGAAAAATCGCCCCTGAAGGCGGAAGAACCAGATTGGCATCAGAATGTGGAAGGCAACGAGAAACCACCACATTAAAGATCCTATGGATTTCTCTAGTTACACATCATGGTTGTGTTCAAAGCTAAATTTTCCGGAGTTTCAAGTCCCCCAATCGGATCTCCTTGGAGGACAGTTTTGAGCAACGCTGTCACAAAGAAGAGATTATCATTTGAAAAGCACTGCCAAGATGGTTGTCAACATACGGAACGGATAGGAACCAGAAGAAGAAGAATACACAGGTACTTCAAGCAGAGAGTATAAATTGCATTCAACATTGATGGCACTCTCTTGTTTTTAAATTAGATTTTTTGCTAGCTAAATTAGGTCGTGTTGCAGAGGAACTTCAAGGCATGTGTTTGCGTCGACGAAAACTTCGATATTTTACTATCATACTATCTAAAATAGTTTCAGTTTATTAGGTACTGTGGGGTACACACTTGCATTGCACGAATTATAGCTATAAGGCGTAAATGAGAGATATAGATAGCGAGTAGGTACAAGACATCTTTTGCAAGGATTTTGGTTTATGTTTTGTTTTTGTGTACCCTATGTTCAACCCCCTCCCCCTCCCCTTCATTATTCCGTTGCCCTCCGACAACGCTCCTTGTCTCTAGGAAATAAAAGTACAGTTACTAATACTGCCTTTATTCACGTATGAGTCAGATTTTATAAGAATGGGAGTCTTTCAGAGCACCGAAAGCCGGGGTCATAGTCTCTTACGAACTAACAGTTTAAAATACAAAGCACTGACAGGCTTTCAAGTTCCTTTTGTAAAAATCACCCCTTTCAACAACTGGTATACGTCGGTTACTGGCTATTTCTTATATTAAATTCTAATGAATTTCACAGACTATTAAACTCAAGGTTCTGCGTTCAACAATCTTGGAAATTTTCTTTAAATCTACTCAAAGACAAGTGGATTACCACGACACATTAAAAGAATGGAAGAAGAAAGACTTCCAAGAAGAACTCTAGAATGGACAGAATCTGGAAGTAGACTAATTGGAAGAGCGCGATAGAGAGTTAGGTGGAAGATGATGTGAACCGAAGTGGAAAGCAGTGGGAGGTAATGCGAGCGGTAGACTGTGGGAGAAAAGAGAGACTTGGAGGAGGCTTTGTGGACGACCTGCATAAGCAGAAACGTTTCAGGAGGAAGATGAATATCTTCACTTTTTTTCCAGCATTACTGCTCCTATCTTTTGTTTATTTGTAGCTTTTGTTCGTAGCTATATAAAAATTTGCTTCTATCAATCTCATTCTCTTATTCTCCTTTGTCTTTCCTCCTCCAGACAACTATATTTTCATTTATTCTGTTTCTTCTTTCTAAATAGCTAATTAGTGTAATGTGTTGCTGGGTTTTGGAAGTTTGCTGACAACTTTTTATGGGAGAGGGAAACAATTTTGTTAATCCATTGTGGATTGTAACGATAATAACAATAACTGTGAAAGACGGTTGTATGTAAAAAGACAATAACTAATGAAAAATAAATGAACAGTAGCACAACCATTTTGTATCGATCATGATAGAAAACTTGGGCACGTGACTTGTGTAGAGAAGCGAAGCTACATTAAGTCACTGGCTAAAGCGGTCAAACTGCAGTATTATAAGATGCGGAGCTGGAGGCAGTCCAGTTAGTAAGTATAGTTCATAGGCCAGCCCAAACCAGAAGCGAGCCAAAGCTAGCACAATCCAAGTTCATAGTGCCAAGAGAGGAGTAAAATATTTTTTCTTGATTTTGTTTCACAGCCTTTATAAGTTGTATAAATGACATCATGTGACTACTTAACCTGCTGTTCCCATTTGTTCTTTACTGTTCAACTGGTTTTGGCCATAGACCATTTTCCAGCACTTTTTGTACACTTGTCATGGACACACGAAAATTTGTGACGAAAAGAGTGTTTGAAAACTGTAGGGAAAACAGAAGAAATTCTTACAGGTTTTTATTCACAGCAAAGGGTTAAATATACACATAAATACACAATGTCAAAATTATAACATTTATAATTTTTTGAAACATTGTTCCAGGAAATAGAGATGTAATACTACTGTAATTTATTTAGTAAACACAGTCGTGGTCGCATATAGGTTGTTACTTTTTATTTGTGGATGACCAGTTTCGCTCTGCTACAGAGATCGTTAGCCGATCTACATTCCTTGGTCATAGTAGGAATCGCTGGCGAGGGGTACGCCCGTCCGTGCTGGCGTCGAGGACACTATTCACATTATCGTGTAACCATGGCGTGCAAATTAGTGCTGGAAAATAGTTTCTGTCCAAAACGGTTGTACAGTCTCTATCTCTACATATGATAATAATGTATGTATGGAAGTATTTATGTTCCACGTCACCTCCTAAACTACTGGACTAATTTCAAAGCGACTTGTTACTCGTCTCCTTTACTATCTGAAAAGTGGGTGAGAACCACTTTCATCTCCAAGGAGTGGGGGTTGAAGTAGAAACATAACTGACCGCTCGCAAAGGTCCCAACTACATTTGTGCTGAATCTCAGAATGCGAGCACTAAGTGACTTGCAACAAACGTCACGCATAAATCGAAACCCTTAGGAAACTTTTCCTCGCTGACCCCCCACCCCCAACAGATTTACGAAAGGTTAAAAGTTTACTCCTTACTAAAATCTCGCTATTCATGCAGCAAAAAACGCATCATGCATAATGTTTCAGTTTTTAATTTTTTTAATATTAATTGTATTCGCAAGACGTTTTGAAGTCAGTATCTCCATATGCCACTAAAATAATCTACAAAACAACTCAAAGTTCAGCATATATGGCGTCGTAAACACTTATTATCCAGACTATACTCATCTAGTGTTTGATAATGAGAGCACTGATAATTTTTCGTATACATGCTTAACGTCAAATACACAACACCTTAACACATTTTTAAAGTAATCAGAAGTTTGAAGCTATTTTATAGGGAGGAGTTAGATTCTTTAAAAAATCTGGAGTTCATTAGTTACTTAGTATCTGGAAACAAGCACTTTGGATTTAAGAACTACCTGCACACATTGAGGTGGGAATGAAATGGAGGTGACGTCGAAGCGTAACTCAAGAACATTTGGAGCAACTTCTACCATATTTATTAGATACATTACATATTTTTTGTATTAAAATAGTGTGGAAGAAAGAGCCCCCGAACCACTACGGGTAGGGGTGCGGGTAAGAACGGGAGACGCAAAACTGTTCGAAAACGACCAGTTGGTACTTATTCCCTGTATTTAGTTGACTTGGAATGGTTTTAAAAGTTTAAAAGGAATTTATCTCTCATTTGTGCTGTACAATATGTCAACTGGGTCGCGAGAATGATCACTGCAACGATCCAGTAGTGTTGTCAATGTATCTCGAGACCTAAGATCCAGCCACTCGGCTAAATACCACAGATAAATTTGGCACCCTCTCTGGAGTCGTATGGTGTAAAACAACAGAGTATCAAACATATATGAACGCAATATATGTGAGATTTACGAGATGTACGTATGTCACATTCATGTTCTAACAACCCTACCACAACAAAGGTCAAAAATTAATTATGATTGTAGTGTTGCTCACGATGCTAAATATTGCATTTTCGGGCAACAACAAAGTTATATTATGTGGCAGGTGTCATTAGAGCACAGTTAATAAAGTCATTTCTTGAAATAATGGATCAACTAGGCACTCATCTTTTCGTGTTTCTCACGCTGCTCTCGTTGTGAACTCGTGGCTCAATCAACGAAAATCTAGGTAGTGATGATTCCAAGCTCGGGTGCAAAGAGGCCTAGGTGTTATTCTGCGATATTCAAAAGTTTTATAGATGTGTTTCATAAACCATTCTTGAAGATTAAACTTTTGCAAGTTAGGACAATGATGATGTAAAAAAGTAATCAGCACTCCGAATTTAGGTTACACTTCTTTTTTATTGCTTTTGTTGCAATATCACGAAACTCGTTCCATAACATCACTTCACATCTTCCTCACTGTTAAAGTTCACATTTCATAAACTAACTACAATTTGCGTCTTTTTAACATGACGATCAAAGCTTGACTCTCTAATAACCGCTTACGCGCCCAAAAATCAGAGTTACAACTACGTCAAATATCATGGTGACAAAAGAAAGAATACACATAAGAATAATATCATTGCCATATATACATATCGATGTATCGAAGTACCTCTATATTAATGAACTCAAATCTGAATGTGTAAGTAGGCTGTTATGGTTTTTATGTTGGTAACACCACGTAGCGCTCTGTATGAAAATCACTGACTGTGCTGTGTGCAGTCTGTGTCTGGTTTGCATTGTTGGAATATTTACTATTGTAGTGTTGGGCAGTTGGATGTGAACAGCGCGTAGCGTTGCGCAGTTGGAGGTGAGCCGCCAGCAGTGGTGGATGTGGCGAGAGAGATGCCATCAGAGACAGTAAATTTGTAAGACTAGATGTCATGTACTGATATATACACTCCTGGAAATGGAAAACAGAACACATTGACACCGGTGTGTCAGACCCATCATACTTGCTCCGGACACTGCGAGAGGGCTGTACAAGCAATGATCACACGCACGGCACAGCGGACACACCAGGAACCGCGGTGTTGGCCGTCGAATGGCGCTAGCTGCGCAGCATTTGTGCACCGCCGCCGTCAGTGTCAGCCAGTTTGCCGTGGCATACGGAGCTCCATCGCAGTCTTTAACACTGGTAGCATGCCGCGACAGCGTGGACGTGAACCGTATGTGCAGTTGACGGACTTTGAGCGAGGGCGTATAGTGGGCATGCGGCAAGCCGGGTGGACGTACCGCCGAATTGCTCAACACATGGGGCGTGAGGTCTCCACAGTACATCGATGTTGTCGCCAGTGGTCGGTGGAAGGTGCACGTGCCCATCAACCTGGGACTGGACCGCAGCGACGCACGGATGCACGCCAAGACCGTAGGATCCTACGCAGTGCCGTAGGGGACCGCACCGCCACTTCCCAGCAAATTAGGGACACTGTTGCTCCTGGGGTATCGGCGAGGACCATTCGCAACCGTCTCCATGAAGCTGGGCTACAGTCCCACACACCGTTAGGCCGTCTTCCGCTCACGCCCCAACATCGTGCAGCCCGCCTCCAGTGGTGTCGCGACAGGCGTGAATGGAGGGACGAATGGAGACGTGTCGTCTTCAGCGATGAGAGTCGCTTCTGCGTTGGTGCCAATGATGGTCGTATGCGTGTTTGGCGCCGTGCAGGTGAGCGCCACAATCAGGACTGCATACGACCGAGGCACACAGGGCCAACACCCGGCATCATGGTGTGGGGAGCGATCTCCTACACTGGCCGTACACCACTGGTGATCGTCGAGGGGACACTGAATAGTGCACGGTACATCCAAACCGTCATCGAACCCATCGTTCTACCATTCCTAGACCGGCAAGGGAACTTGCTGTTCCAACAGGACAATGCACGTCCGCATGTATCCCATGCCACCCAACGTGCTCTAGAAGGTGTAAGTCAACTACCCTGGCCAGCAAGATCTCCGGATCTGTCCCCCATTGAGCATGTTTGGGACTGGATGAAGCGTCGTCTCACGCGGTCTGCACGTCCAGCACGAACGCTGGTCCAACTGAGGCGCCAGATGGAAATGGCATGGCAAGCCGTTCCACAGGACTACATCCAGCATCTCTACGATCGTCTCCATGGGAGAATAGCAGCCTGCATTGCTGCGAAAGGTGGATATACACTGTACTAGTGCCGACATTGTGCATGCTCTGTTGCCTGTGTCTATGTGCCTGTGGTTCTGTCAGTGTGATCATGTGATGTATCTGACCCCAGGAATGTGTCAATAAAGTTCCCCCTTCCTGGGACAATGAATTCACGGTGTTCTTATTTCAATTTCCAGGAGTGTATATTATGACTTTTGAACACTATTAAGGTAAATACATTGTTTGTTCTTTATCAAAATCTTTCATTTGCTAACTATGCCTATCAGTAGTTAATGCCTCCAGTAGTTAGAATCTTTTATTTAGATGGCAGTATTGGCGCTCGCTGTATTGCAGTAGTTCGAGTAATGAAGATTTTTGTGAGGTAAGTGATTCATGAAAGGTATAGGTTATTGTTAGTCAGGGCCATTCTTTTGTAGGGATTATTGAAAGTCAGAGTGCGGCGCACTAAAAATATTATGTGTCAGTTTAGTGATGATCAGAATAAGTAAAGAGATAAATGTCTGAGTACGTTCAGTTTTGCTCAGCTGTTTGAAAATCAAATAACGTAAGAGGCTTATCAGCACAGTAATTCACTGATTTTTCTAAGGAGACGTCAAATGTTGTCACAGAAATATGTTAACTATTTTACAGAAACACAGTAGAATATTGTTGGTATCGAGAGGTTGCGGTGAGGCGCCGTAATGGTTATGTAATTCAAGTGTCATTACAATGTGACACATCTATGTCTCATGTCAACATCTTCTTCAAAGCCCCTAGCTCGACTTCCATCAAACTTGGTACACATATTACTTAGTATTTGGAAATAAATACTATGGGGGTAAAATCACCAACCACCCATTGCTGCGAAGGTGGTTGACAGAGAAGGAGGTAGGAGGACAGAACGAGGAGTGATGATTAGATGTACAGATAGGTAAGGGGATGGAGATGGATAGATTGAGGAGAAGGAGGGGATGGTTAGCGAGAGAGGGAGGGGGAGATGGATGAGAGAGATGAGATGGACAGAGAGGGGGCAAGAGAAGACAGACAGAGAGAACGACGTGAGGAGAATATGGACAAACTGAGGGAGGTGAGGAGGAGTTGGACAGAGACTAGTGGGATGGATAGATAGATAGAGAGAGAGAGGGGGGGGGTGAGCGAGGGGGGAGAGGGAGAGGTAAACCTGAACGCAGTAAAATTGATATATATTTAAATTTGAAAGTTCACAGAGAAAGAAGTCCTTCTGCTACACATAAAGAAGCAGCATCTGGCACGATCCCAAGCTGAAAGTCTGATAGTACTCAATGCTCAAGTATACAAAATGAACTAATTATTGAGAAGTTATATAAAAATGAAATTTCCTCATCTAAAAGTGGAAAGGTTTAACACTACACTTGCTACTCTATATAACATCTCATGCAGCCCGTACACAGGAACTTTTATTAATTGTCAGATACTTTACTCTACAAATCGCTTTCAGTCTAATTACAGAAATATCCTTTGAAATAGTCAGTTTCGTAAACTTCTATAGTACATACCCATTATCTTTACCATAATACTATATTCACCAAAAACAGCCTATAACGACAGCTTCGCACACGCTGGCGCGCACTGACTACATAGACTCTCGGGATGGACTGCTCGCACCAACTGCTTCGTATAAACCGACTGACTGCTCAATATAGATTTGAATATCATTTGTGGACGCGTACGTCCGAAGGAACAATTTTCCAGTCGCGAGCCCTCTTTCCGTGCTTCGAGTTACATAAAAACCTGAAGATCTCTCCACATCGTATTTTAAGTTAACGCCAAATTTTTCCATCGTAGAGTGAAGTAAACTGTAACCCTCTACTACCGTAATAATGAAAGCTAAATTTTTTTTTTAAACGGCCTGTCGGAGACTTTCACCTCCGGAAGTCCTAATCCATAACTCCATCTTGAATTATTATAGTCAAGAATATAAAAATTGGTACGGCGTTATTATGTTATGTGACAAATATGGTGCTCAAATTTCTAACCTGTCAGATAAGCAAAAATGCTTGATAATATTTCAAATTTAATCATTTTCTTTTTCCATTATACCACTTAGAAAATACGAAGGGACTTCAAAAGCTAATTACACGTTATTGTGGCTCACCAAATAACTTTTATTGAAGATTGCGTTACACTTCAAAGTGACACAGATACATGACACTATTTATCAACGTAGGCATCGAGTCTTTATAAACAGTGGTCGGAACGTTCAACCGATGGTTCAGTTCCTCGACGATAGAAATCCGCTACTTTGTCGCGGAGCTGTTGAATAATTGTTCGGGATACGCCTCCCCCCCCCTCCCCCGATGTTGTTTGAGCATGCCAACTGCCTGGACATTACTGACTGTGGTCGCTGTCGATTGCCTTCATTCCCGATCGGTATCAATCACGTCTGTGCGACCTTGTTCAAGTTGTTGGCACCTTTTCGCTATGGCTGGACACAAAACTGCATTTAGCCCATACACAATGAAACCGTGTGCAAATTACACGTTCTGCCCATAAGAATTCTATTGTCCCGCATACTTCAAATTCGGAGTACAATTCCAGTTGTTTCGCCATTTCACCCCGACAGTATGTTGCTCCTGCTATCTGGAACTGTGTCTGGAAGAAACCCGGAACATGTGCTCTCTTCCTCTCTTCTGACAATGCGACGCTATTCTGAAACAGTCTTAGCGTGGAACAACATATGTAACTTACTTTATGGTGTTCCTACGTATGCCAAATAATTAAACAAGTATCTCAGGAGCATGTTTTCTTGCTTAAACGCTATTAAACGTATAGATTCGCATCTTTATACTTTTATGGAACTAAAAATCATGAATAGACTATTTTAACGAAAACTAGTAATTACATTGGTTTCGAACTCAGGATAATTTAGTTTTGCATACAGCAAAGTATGGAGGAATGGTCAATATTCAGGGATATAACAGGAACTATGATTTGAAGAAGTAATCTTCATATGGACATATGGCCTTTTCCGAAAGCTTTCCGAGACAGCACACATTTAATGTAAATTGATGTTTATTTCCGGTGGTATTCAATACATTGGCAAGTTTACACACGTTTGACATGCATACACATGTACAACAGTTAGTAAACATTACAAGATTCGTTTTATTGATTATCAATTTGAAAAATACGTATTTTAAACACATTCACCTCGAAGCATTATCGTACACGACACATTACAGCTATTGTACGATTCACAATAAATATTCGAGTATCCCACCGTCAACGTCAATGCACTCTTCGGAGAATAGATTATGTTGCTTGTCTGAGTGCCTCTGCACGTTTCCTAACGAAGACAGCAGCGCCCATCATGCGAACAAGCTGTTCATATAGCGTATTCACCTTTCGTTTGTACTGACTTTACCCAAACCCTGAAACAAATATCTCATCGCGTAACGTCTGTCGATCTTGACAGCCCGTTAACTCTGTAGTGGAAAAATCACGAATAGAGTCCCACAGGATTCAATTTTGGGTCTACACCTATTCCTTATACACTACTAGCCATTAAAATTGCTACACCAAGAATATATGCAGATGATAAACGGCTATTCATTGGACAGATGTATTATACTAGAAATGACATGTGATTACATTTTCACGCAATTTGGGTGCATAGATCCTGAGAAATCAGTACCCAGAACAACCACCTCTGGCCGTAATAACGGCCTTGATACGCCTGGGCATTGAGTCAAACAAAGCTTGGATGGCGTGTACACGTACAGCTGCCCATACAGCTTCAACATGATACCACAGTTCATCAAGAGTAGTGACTGGCGTATTGTGACGAGCCAGTTGCTCTGCCACCATTGACCAGACGTTTTCAGTTGGTGAGAGATCTGGAGAATGTGCCGTCCAGGGCAGCAGCCGAACATTTTCTGTATCCAGAAAGGCCCGTACAGGAACTGCAACATGCGGTCGTGCATTATCCTGCTGAAATGTAAGGTTTCGCTAGGATCGAATGAAGGGTAGAGCCACGGGTCGTAACACATTTTAAATGTAACGTCCACTGTTCAAAGTGCCGTCAATGCGAACAAGAGGTGACCGAGACGTGTAACCAATGGCAACCCATACCGTCACGCCAGGTGATACGCCAGTGTGGCGATGACGAATACACGCTTCCAATGTGCGTTCACCGCGATGTCGCCAAACACGGATGCCACCATCACGATGCTGTAAACAGAACCTGGATTCATCCGAAAAAATGACGTTTTGCCATTCGTGCACCCAGGTCCGTCGAGTACACCATCGCAGGCACTCCTGACTGTGATGCAGCGTCAAGGGTAACCGCAGCCATGGTCTCCGAGCAGATAGTCCATGCTGCTGCAAACGTCGTCGAACTGTTCGTGCAGATGGTTGTTCTCTTGCAAAAGTCCCTATCTGTTGACTCGAGCATCGAGACGTGGCTGCACGATCCGTTACACCCATGCGGATAAGACACATGTCATCTCGGCTGCTAGTGGTACGAGGCTGTTGGGATCCAGCACGGCGTTCTGTATTACCCTCCTGAACCCACTGATTCCACATTCTGCTAACAGTCTTTGGATCTCGACCAACGCGAGCAGCAATGTCGCGATACGATAAAGCGCAATCGCGATAAGCTACAATCCAACCTTCATCAAAGTCGGAAACGTGATATTACGCATTTCTCCTCCTTACACGAGGCATCACAACAACGTTTCACCAGGCAACGCCGGCCAACTGCTGTTGGTGTATGAGAAATCGGTTGGAAACTTTTCTCATGTCAGCACGTTGTAGGTGTCGCCACCGGCGCCAACCTTGTGTGAATGCTCTGAAAAGCTAATCATATGCGTATCAAGACGTCTTCTTCCTGTCGGTGAAATTTTGGGTCTGTAGCAAGTCATCTTCGTGGTGTAGCAATTTGAATGGCCAGTAGCGTAGATTCGCATCTTTCATATTTTTATGGAACTAAGAATCATGAATAGACTATTTTCTCATAAACTTGTAATTACATTGATTTCGAACTCAGCATAATTTAATTTCGCATACAGTAAAGTATACGGGGTTTCCCTGGAGAATGGTCAATATTCAGGGATATAACAGGAACTATGATTTGAAGCAGTAATCTTCGTATGGACATATGGCCTATTCCGAAAGCTTTCCGAGACAGCACACATTTAATGCATGTGGTATCGATAGCTATGATGCCACAGTGTAGGTGCCCGTTCTTAGGTTGGCACTAGGAGTGTGGAAGATCTTCGCCGACTACAGCGCACTCTTGCTGACACTGTGCAGCTTTACGAGCGCCGCTTGACTCGGCGAGTTCACCAAGAGCAGACGGCCGGGACACTTCGTTTTAGCGTCGTTTGGTATAGAGACTTTGCACTACTTACAACAGGTCTAAGGTTTCGCTCCTATGTGCTCACCTGTACCAAAGTTACGTATACATTTTATATTCATGCACCAGTAAAAACCTCTTTTACTTTACTTGCAGTACCGACGTGTTTTACCTCATCTGCTCCTAATCGCTTCCTTCATTCGTCCAACCTTTTAAGTTTTCAGGAGCAGACCCAAGCGCCGGCAAACAAAATTTTCATTGTTGTTTATTTCATATGGTATTCAATACATCGGCAAGTTCACACAGGTTTAACATGTATACACATGTACAACAGTTAGTAAACATTACAAGATTCGTTCTACTGAACATCAATATTGAAAAATATGAATTTCTAACACATTCACCTCGAAGCATTGTCGTACACGACACATTACAGCTATTGTACGATTCACAATAAATATTCGAGTATCCCACCGTCAACGTCAATGCACTCTTCGGAGAATAGATTATATTGCTTGTCTGAGTGCCTCTGCACTTTCCCTAATGAAGACAGCAGCACCCATCATGCGAACAAGCTGTTCATATAGCGTATTCACCTTTCGTTTGTACTGACTTTACCGAAACCCTGAAACAAATATCTTATCGCGTAGCGTCTGGCGATCTTGAGGGCCCGTTAACTGTGCCACGGAGAAATCACAAATAGAGTCCCACAGGATTCAATTTTGGGTCTACACCTGAAACGTGCCCTTAGAAAACTTAATGAATTACTATGCTGATAAACCTCTTACATTATTTTCTTTTCAAACAGCTGAGCAGAACTGAACGTACTCAGACATTTCTCACTTTACTTTTTCTGATCATCACTAAATTGACACACAATATTTTTAGTGCAACGCAATCTGACTTTTAATAATCCCTACAAAAGAATGGCCCTGACTGACAATAACCTATACCTTTCGTCAATCACTTACCTCACAAAAATCTTCGTTACTCGAACTACCGCCACACAGCGAGTGCCAATACTGCCAGCTAAATAAAAGATTCTAACTACTGAAGTCACTAATTACTGATAGGCATAGTTAGCAAATGAAAGATTTTGATAAAGAACAAATAATGTATTTACCTTAACAGTGTTCAAAAGTCATTATACTTACTTACTTACTTATCGCGAATGGACCCAGAAGGATCACGCAAAGCTTTCTGACGTCGTTTCTTCCATACTTCTTTCATTCGTTCTCCATGTTTTCTTTTTCTTTCTTCTGTCCATTTTGTTCCTGGTCTCTTTAGTGCTTCCTTCTCCGACAATACAATCCACTTTTCCACCTTATTTCTAAAAGTTTTTCTATCTTTGACATCTTTAAGTTCAATATTTGCTTTTTGTAAATCTAATTTTACTTGGCTAATCCATGGTGTTGTTGATTTGACTTTTTCTATATAAGTGAGAATTCTGTTGGTGAGTCGTGTGGGGGGAAGTCTAGTGACATGTCCATAAAATTTTAATCTTCGCCTTCTTATGTCTGCTGCCAGGTTTGATATAGTTTCTGTGGTTCTTCTTGATTGTATCCGGTATCCTTCTTCTGTTAATTTTGGACCTAAAATCTTTCTCATAACTTTGCGTTCTTCTTTTAGTATTTTTTCTAAATCACATTTTGTGTGGAGTGTGAGCGTTTCACTAGCATATAGTGCTGCTGGCTTAATTACTGTGCAGTAGTGTCTGATTTTTGTGTTCGAGGAGATGCATTTTTTATTGTATATTTCATGTGTCATACCATATGCTTTCTTCATTTTCTGTTGTCTGATCTTATGTGCAACTTTCTCTCCTCCGGTTGGCTCCAAAATTTCACCTAGGTATTTAAAATGTTTTACTCTATTTATTTTTCCATATTTTGTGTTCAAACTGTGTACATGGAATTTCGTACAGAAAAATTCTGTCTTTTGAAACGAAATTTGTAAACCTACTTTATCCGCGCATTCCTTAAGGATCTCTATTTGTTTGGTGGCGATTTCTTCATCATCTGCAAGTATGGCCAAGTCGTCCGCGAATGCTAAACAAGATATCTCCACGTTGTCTTTGGTTCTACCAAGATGGATTGGTTTCCAATAGGATTGATTTTTTAATTCTTTTTCCCATTCCTTAATGACTTTATCCAGGACTATATTAAACAGAAGTGGAGATAGCCCGTCACCTTGACGTACTCCAGTTTTTATGAGAAAAGGTTCAGAGATTTCTCCCCTGAATTTAACTTTAGATACAGTGTCTGTCAGTAATTCTTTGATAAGCCTTAGTGTTTTGGAGTCAAGTCCAAGTTCCTCTAAAATGTTAAACAAAGATTGCCGGTCAATTGAGTCATAGGCTTTCTTAAAATCTACAAATGTACAAATTATGGGGGCATTTCTAATTGCATTGTGTTTTAATATTGTCTTTAAATTAAATATTTGTTCTATGCATGAGCGACCGGGGCGGAAGCCTGCTTGATAATCACCAATTTGGCGTTCCAGCTGCTCTTGTGTTCTTTTCAGCAGGCATGTTGAGAGAATTTTGTCGGTGACTTGTAAAAGTGAGATTCCCCTGTAGTTATTGACATTTGTTCTGTCTCCTTTTTTATGTAACGGGTGAATAAGGGCACATTTCCAATCCTCTGGTAATTTTTCTGTTTCCCATATTTTTGTTATCATTTTTGTGAGCTCTTGCAACGTCTTTGGTCCTAGGTTTTTTAATAGCTCTGCAACAATGCCATCTTCGTCAGATGTTCTATTATTTTTTAAGTTTTTAATGTGACATTTGATTTCTTCCTGTGTTGGTGGTAATGAATCCGGTTGAGCGTTGGCACTGATTTCTTTGGGAAACCTTAAACTAGGTTCTGGGCAATTTAGTAGGTTAGAAAAATATTGAGCCAATACTTGACAGTTTTCCTGGTTTGTTAGGGCTAATTTACCATCTGGTTTTCTGAAACATAAATTTTGAGGGATATATCCTCGTATTTTATCTGCGAAAGTTCTGTAGAAGTCTCTTGTACTATAGTTTTGGAAATTTTCTTCTATGGCATCCAGTTGTGCCTTTGTGTACTTCCTTTTTGCTTGCCTAATAGATTTTGAAACCTGTTTTCTAACCTCGTTAAATAAATGTAGACTTTCTTGTGATTTTTTACTGTTATATTCTTGAAATGCCTTTTTTCTCCTTTCCAATGCATTTTCACAGTCTGAATCCCACCAAGGGTGTTTGAATATCTTTTTCAAGGGAATAGTTTCCTTAGCTATTCGCGTGATTTTAGAATGAAATTCTTCCCATGTGTTTGCCTTTTCCTTCTCCCATTCTTCTTTTACTTTTGCTTCTTTAATCTTCTTGGTGTCATATTTCTGTATTTCTGTTTTCTTCTGATGACTTCTTCGTGCTGTAAACTTGATTTTAATTCTAGTTAGGTAATGGTCTGAATCAATGTTTGCTCCTCTGCGTACTTGGACGTCGTAAATTTCTTTTTGTACTGGGTATGAAATCGCCACATGATCTATTTGAAACTCGCCAATTTGTTGTATAGGAGATCTCCATGTCTTTTGTTTTCTTGGACATTTTCTTAGAGATGTTGACATTATCTTCAGGTTATTCTGCTTACATAGTTCGACGAGCCTTGTACCATTTTTATTGCTAAATTTATGTGCAGGATATTTGCCTACGGTTTTTTGGTGGATTTTCTCTCTACCAATTTGGGCATTAAAATCGCCGAGTAGAACTTTTGTATCATCTTTTGGAATCTTGGCCATTATATTCTCCAAATTTTCCCAGAACTTTTCTGTTTCTATGGGGTTTTTCTTGTCGTCTCCGTTTGTGGGAGCATGAACATTAACCACTGTGTATGTTTTGTTGGCACATTGTAAGCGCATCGTCATTATCCTATTATTTACGGGAGTAACTTCCTTGATGGAGCTGAGCACGCTCTTGTGTATGATAAACGCCATCCCGAGATGGGGGCTCCTCTTCCGATTCGTTTATCCGTCTTGCTCTTAAAGATGCGATATTTGCCATAATCTGATGTTTCTTCATCTGTAAAACGTGTCTCCTGTAAAGCTAGTATTACTATCTTTTGCTTTTCAAGTTCTGTTGTAAGGTTTAGAAGTTTTCCTGGTTGGATTAATGTATTTATGTTAAAGGTTCCAATGTATGTAGGTGTTTTAAGTGGAAGTTTGCCAGAGAGCTCCGACTTTCTCTGATGTAATCGTGTAAGTCCAGGTTCCCCAGAATCCGAATTCCTGGTTGCCATCTGTTGATGGGTGGATTGGTTACCACCTGGGGTAATGTTGTTATTACTTGCACGAGTCATACTTGCTTGTAATCAAGTTGGTCCAGTGTTTCCACTGGGTGTTTAGAACCAGGGATTGTTAGTTCCTGGCGCATTATGACCAGCCGCACATTGTGTGAACAGACGCTGACCAGGATGCCGATGGTTCCCACTTCAGACACGTCCTGGATTTGGGTGTTGACAGTGCTTATTGTAATGGCGGCACTTACTCGCCATGACAAAAGTCATTATATATATATATATATATATATATATATATATATATATATATATATATATATATATATATATATATATCAGTTCATGACATTTAGTCTTACAAATTTTACTGTCTCTGTCCAGATCATCCGCTCTCAAAACTCCGCCATCTCACTCCCCACATCCATCACTGCTGGCGGCTCACCTCCAACTGCACAACGCTACGCGCTGTTAACATCCAGCTGCCCAACACTACAATAGCAAACAACAATGCAAACTAGCCACAGACTGGACACAGCACAGCCAGTGATTTTCATACAGAGCGCTACTTGGCGTTACCAATAAGAAAACCTAAACAGCCTACTTACATAGCTCCCATGCGTCCCACAAAAAATTTTACAAATTGTTTTGGGCAGTGGACAATACAGATTTGAAAAATTTTTTCATAATTACAATAACAAAGAAATCAAATGCACACACTTATTGGTACAATGTTGGTCAAAAGCTAAATTTTCTCACAGTCCATAAAGACAGTCCTGATCGTTCATCACAGTAAAATTGCAGTGATTTTCTCAAAGTCTGATCAGTAAAAGAAAATGCACACAGAAGCTGTGGATTTCCATGCAGTCTTGAAGAAGTAGTGTTGTCCTTCTAACGGAAAGACAGTGCTGACTCTTGACATGCAGACAGGTAATGGTTCACAACAGAGCAAACCCACAGCCAAGTCAGTCGAAGTTCTAAAGAATATTGGTAGGTAGGTCATAACAGAGTACACTCACTGTAGTCCTGGTACAGATTACGGTATTGGTGGGCCACCAGAGGTGCAGACCCACTGCAGTCCATTTAGAAATAATCGTATTGGTGAGCCATCGAAGGTGCAGACCCACTTCAGTCCTTGTAGAGACGCCCAGCAGCCATCTGTTGCGACTGTGCAGGTGCTCAATCACCATCGAAGAGTCTTGTACTATGTAGCAAGTCCATAAACCACCACTTGTGCACTCACAAAGTTTTTGGAACTGTCCTTAGAACCAGCAATGCTGTTAACCAGTCCCTTGCTGAATTATCAACACACGTGCAAACACTAACAGTCCCAACTTCTCACATATTGTGCATATACTATGACCAACAGAAACGTGTGCACTGAAATGAATGCTTACAAGTTACTTAATTTGCTGAACTGGTGTCCATTACAAATTTATAACATGAGAATACAATTACAAAGATACAGAAAACATCATTAAAAACATAATAATACAGATAACAGTTGTAGAAATATGGGCTTTACAAAAGAATATAAATAAACATATACATCAGTGTTACAGGAATTACGACATAATTAAATATATAAAATAATGAGAATAGTTTTCGAAACATTAATTTGACATGAGCAATGAAACAGAACAGAATAAATGATGTCTGAACATCTCTACAAAGTAAATAACATATTATTAGAAAAATTCTACAACATAACTCTTAGTAGCTAAACACATAAAGATAGGAAAAGCACAAATACACAAGGGTACACAAACACATAGGGGGATAACACAAAAGGAAAGGACAGGATTCGTTTTCAGTGTAACATTTGATACTGCAGTATTTTGCAAACAAAACATTTTTTCTTGGAGATCTCCCTTCATTCATCATTATTCCCAAAAAGTCCTATCTATACCTGCTTTCTGTACTTTTTTCGTATAACTTCTCAATGCATTTCTTCCAATTTATCGCAACTCATTCTCTTATATAGTCTACCCCCTCTTAAGCTAACTTAAATGAACTGAGCTCAGATGCATAAACTAAGGGACGAGGCAATGCAGTAACACATAACATATTAACACAAACAGCAATGACAAAAAATTCAAATTGGCAAAGGAAGCAGCAGCATATCTAAATTAGCAAAGCAAATGCAATATTACAACTAATATAAGGCAATGTGCAGCAACAAGAAAAATAAATCAATAGTAAAACTGGCTTAACAGAGTAATACAAAGTGAAATTTAATAGCACTATGCCTGGCAAACAGCAGCAGCAAATGCTATAACTTATACCTAAAAATGACAAAGCTCAAGCAGAAAACATATTACAGTAAAAATGGCCATGTTTAATACCTATGTCACATCTTAACACTACAGTGATGCATCACGAAAACTTACCAAATAGTAAAAAAATTATTTATGCAATTCCTGGGAAGGGAAATGTGTATTTATCTGCCCTCGTTTTCTTAGAAGTAGATGATAAAATTATTATTTACTGGATCTGTAGGTATAAAATAACTATATCAGTACATCTATTAAATTTTATTTTAACCAATGCTGCAGTGCAGCTAGAAACTAAATATTAAACGAAATGAGCAAATATATACAAAGCAAAGTGTGAAACGTCATTCACTAGGCAAATGGCGTCTCCAAAGGCAGTAAAAATCTCTCAACTAGAAAGACAATAGATATAAAATTGTTTCTCATCATTTCATTATGCAATTTAGTAAATATCTTAAATTAAGAGCTCCACAGTGTAATCATATGTTTTCAAATTTGGGCGTGTCGTATTTGCGATGCTTTCTACAAATAAAAGTCAATAGCGAGGATAATGGCCTCTTTTTTTCTCCACCTGTCCCTCTGAAAGGCACACACTAATGGCTTTTTTCCAGGCGACTGTCGCACAGCTGGGTGCTTACAGTGACCTGCCTTCCTTACCGAAATATTTACGACATCAGTTTCTGCTACAGTGACAGTTTGATACAAATAAAATTTCACAGGTCGAAATATTTGCGTTACAAATCTGTAGAAACAAAATCTTATAAATATAACAGTGTCCAAAAAATTTTCGGTAGCATTGTGATACATTCGCGCATTTACACACATTTCATAACTCTTAAAGTACGATTCTTGGTTTCCAACATCCTTTTTCACATATCAGAGTCCCTAACCACTATTCATTACTCCCTACCTTATTACACACATACATATTCATCGCCAGCCGCAGTGGTCATGCGGTTCTAGGTGCTGCAGTCCGGAACCGCACAACTGCTACAATCGCAGGTTCGAATCCTGCCTCGAGCATGGATGTGTGTGCCGTCCTTAGGTTAGTTAGGTTTAAGTAGTTCTAAGTTCTAGGGGACTGATGACCTCAGATGTTAAGTCCCATAGTGCTCAGAGCCATTTGAACCATATTCGTTGACACTTCTTCAATATCTCAACATAATAAATACGTATCATAATCAAATTCCTCATATAGCATCAGCTTATTGATCATAAACATACCTCAACAGCATAATACACATCGTCATCGTAATAATAACATCATAACACCTCAGTCAAATCTCAGAATCGTTGTAGCTTTCTGCAATAATTTAAAAACCTAAAAAAATTCTCTGCTCATTTAAATAGTGTCTTCTACCTCAAATATACTTTAAAAATCATGATCCCATACCAAATACACTCCTGGAAATTGAAATAAGAACACCGTGAATTCATTGTCCCAGGAAGGGAAAACTTTATTGACACATTCCTGGGGTCAGATACATCACATGATCACACTGACAGAACCACCGGCACATAGATACAGGCAACAGGGCATGCACAATGTCGGCACTAGTACAGTGTATATCCACCTTTCGCAGCAATGCAGGCTGCTATTCTCCCATGGAGACGATCGTAGAGATGCTGGATGTAGTCCTGTGGAACGGCTTGCCATGCCATTTCCACCTGGCGCCTCAGTTGGACCAGCGTTCGTGCTGGACGTGCAGACCGCGTGAGACGACGCTTCATCCAGTCCCAAACATGCTCGATGGGGGACAGATCCGGAGATCTTGCTGGCCAGGGTAGTTGACTTACACCTTCTAGAGCACGTTGGGTGGCACGGGATACATGCGGACGTGCATTGTCCTGTTGGAACAGCAAGTTCCCTTGCCGGTCTAGGAATGGTAGAACGATGGGTTCGATGACGGTTTGGATGTACCGTGCACTATTCAGTGTCCCCTCGACGATCACCAGTGGTGTACGGCCAGTGTAGGAGATCGCTCCCCACACCATGATGCCGGGTGTTGGCCCTGTGTGCCTCGGTCGTATGCAGTCCTGATTGTGGCGCTCACCTGCACGGCGCCAAACACGCATACGACCATCATTGGCACCAAAGCAGAAGCGACTCTCATCGCTGAAGACGACACGTCTCCATTCGTCCCTCCATTCACGCCTGTCGCGACACCACTGGAGGCGGGCTGCACGATGTTGGGGCGTGAGCGGAAGACGCCCTAACGGTGTGCGGGACCGTAGCCCAGCATCATGGAGACGGTTGCGAATGGTCCTCGCCGATACCCCAGGAGCAACAGTGTCCCTAATTTGCTGGGAAGTGGCGGTGCGGTCCCCTACGGCACTGCGTAGGATCCTACGGTCTTGGCGTGCATCCGTGCGTCGCTGCGGTCCGGTCCCAGGTCGACGGGCACGTGCACCTTCCGCCGACCACTGGCGACAACATCGATGTACTGTGGAGACCTCACGCCCCACGTGTTGAGCAATTCGGCGGTACGTCCACCCGGCCTCCCGCATGCCCACTATACGCCCTCGCTCAAAGTCCGTCAACTGCACATACGGTTCACGTCCACGCTGTCGCGGCATGCTACCAGTGTTAAAGACTGCGATGGAGCTCCGTATGCCACGGCAAACTGGCTGACACTGACGGCGGCGGTGCACAAATGCTGCGCAGCTAGCGCCATTCGACGGCCAACACCGCGGTTCCTGGTGTGTCCGCTGTGCCGTGCGTGTGATCATTGCTTGTACAGCCCTCTTGCAGTGTCCGGAGCAAGTATGGTGGGTCTGACACACCGGTGTCAATGTGTTCTTTTTTCCATTTCCAGGAGTGTACATCCTTCAAAGCTCTCATAGTATCATAATGGTTCCGAAAAAATATGAACAGTTCACAAAGTACAGACAAAATGCAATTTCATAAGTGTGAAGTTATCCAACTGTGTAATTACGTAAACATCTGTCACTGATGTAGTAAAATAAATGTTTATCTCTCTCAGTTAAATGATCAGATAGCTGTGTAATTTATGTGTTAGAGAAATATGGTACCGATGTGTAAAATGGTATAAGCAAATACCATATTAGCTAGGGCTCCTTCTGCTTACCAGTCACATGGTACACAAAGTAAGTGTGTACCTCCCTGAGAATTAATGTAATTATACCATCAAGTGTTACAAATTACAGCAATGGAATGAAATGTATCACGGAAAACCCTTGTATCTTTGTAATTCAAAACTCTTTAAAAATAAATGTTTTAAGTACAAAATTAACCACTCAAATATGTGTACTGCAGCGCTGAACTATACGTCTTGTTGTAAAATAATCTTTGTCATTATTTAAGTGCCAAGTATCGTAATTATCGTCGTCTGTAAGCACAGTTCTGTTGAAGTCAATGTACTTACCCCATAACAATCAAAAGCGAAATGCTATGCGTATAGATATCGTAGTTATTACGTACAGCACCGTGATCAAGAAAGTACTATACTGTAACGTATTGTTGTGCTACGAAAAAGGCTGTCTCATTGTAGCTATACCACGAAAGTTACTACTAAAACATGTTTTACTTTCCAGAAAAATTCAGAAAAACTGTACGGATATAAAACAGATACACCGCAAAAGCAACAATGTAAATTGTGTCACACTTTAGTAGCGACGTGATATAATCGTGTAGCTGTCAAAGAAACCAAATGCTAAGTCATCTTTAATCTCACAGAAAGTACTTTAAATCCAGAATGTATTCTCAAGTAAACCAAAATGTTGCATTAAAATCTCGTCAGCAGTACTGGTATATGCTCTAAGTATGTGAGCCTTATAGTCGTTACGTAATCATACAACTAACAAGCAAGAATGTACACACACAATAACACTGTGTCATCTGTTCACTATAACTGCATTCGTAATTACTGTCTAAATATGTTCAAATGGTTCAAATGGCTCTGAGCATTATGGGACTTAACATCTGAGGTCATCAGTCGCCTAGAACTTAGACCTACTTAAACCTAACTAACCTAAGGACATCACACACATCCATGCCTGAGGCAGGACTCGAACCTGCGACCATAGCGGTCGCGCGGTTCCAGACTGCAGTGCCTAGAACCTCTCGGCCACCCCGGCTGGCCTAAATATGTTCCCTAGGTTCTAGACTGAATAGTTAACTTTAAAACATAGTTGCATGTTAACAGTTTCTAAGTCTGACGAAGCGTACTAGTAACGTGAAGTGAAAAATTTTATAGCAAAGACTAAGTTAAAAAGCAGATTATCTTTCAATAAACGGTTTTACATGTGAAATGTGATGCAATCCTTTACTCTTCCTAGTACGCAGAGTTTCAACTTCAACGCAATTATCATGTGGTATACGTCGGGTTCTGCAAGGTCCATTGTAAACCAGAAAGAATTTGTAACTCAAGTGTTTCTTCTTATGTGACAATAAATGAGCTTTAACGAGAACTTTCTGACCAATATACAGTTTCTTTGCATTTGCTTTACCGTGTAGTTTTCTCCTTTTGTCTGCAGCAAATAGCCAAATCAATTATGTCTTTGTGTCGAAGTTTACTTGTATTCGGAAAAGGTACAAGTTCTCTGATTCTGTTCGATGGTTCTTCATTCTTCAGTACAAGAATAGGTGGTAAAGTAGTGGAGTCATGAGGCATTTCATTCAGCACGTTTTGAAATAAGTGTAAATATCTGTCCCAATACTGATGCTTTCTGTGACAATAAAGTCTGCAAAGCTTATTCATTTCTTTCATAATCCGTTCAGACAGGTTACAGTGTGGTGAGTACAATGGAATAAAAACAGGTTTGGTTTTATGATTCTGAAGCATGCATGACCAAACAGCAGACCTGAATTGCGGTCCGTTATCTGAAATGACTTTAGCAACGTGTCCAACTTCACGTAAGAAATTTTTAACAAAGGCGTTGGATACAGACCGTCGAGTGGCTTTACGTAACGGTGTGAAAGAAACAAATTTTGAAGTAAGTTCAACAGCGACTAGAACGTGCGAAAATCCATTCGATGTTCTGACAACGGGGCCCCAAGAGATCAACAGCAGCAAATTCTTTTAATTTAGAAGGAATGATAGAAAACAACAGAGCACGTTGTGAGACAGTAGATGGTTTAGCTTTTTGACAAAGTTTACAAATAGACAAGACTCTTCGAATTCTCTTTTCCATATTGTTAAAATAACAAGTCGTCCGAAGAATATGATAACATTTTCGTGGACCAAAATGTGCATAGCTGAAATGAATGTACCGAATGAGCTTATTAACAAAATCCTCAGGAATGCAAAGCACCCATAGCTTGTCATCAACAGTGCAGCGTTTGAACAGTATGCTGTTTCTAACCAGATAATAATGCCGAATCTGTGTGTGTGTCTTTTCATGCCATTTGCTTTTGATGCCTGTCCAAATCTGATCTTTATCTTGTTCATGAGCAATGTCCTTTAAATATGTGGTAATGAAGTTTTCAAAGGCGACTTTCTGAATGTAAAGAATACTGAAATTTTTCTCGAGGTTGTCTTCTGTGTTACTTTTCGCAAGCCCAGCCGGTGCGCGTGACAGTGCGTCCGCAACAATGTTCTCCTTGCCGGGAATGTAGACTATTGTGAAGTGGAATTCTTGCAGAAACAATGCCCAACGTTTTAACCTGTCATGATTTAATTTTGAAGACATAAGAAATTGTAATGCACGATGATCACTGTATACTTTTACGTGCTTACCAGAAAGAAAGAAACGGAATTTGTTAAATGCCCAAACGATAGCTAAAGCTTCTAATTCAGTAACGGAATATTTTTTTCAGATTTTGTTAGCACTCAGCTAGCAAAAGCAACGGTTTTCTGAACAGTAGTGTCATTTTCTATGGCTTCTTGAAATAAATGAGCACCAAGACCAACTTTAGAAGAATCCGTGCTAAGACAGAAATCTTGTGACAGATCTGGATGAGCTAGTATTGGCGCGTTAAGTAGCGCTTCTTTCAAAGAATTGAATTCCAATTGTGCCTGTTCGTCCCAGTTCCAAATAGTATTTTTTCCAGTGAGAGAACAAAGTTTTGGTGTAACTAGAATTTGCATATTCAGAAAACGACGGTAAAAATTTTATGAGACCTAGAAAACTGCAGACTTGTTTTTTTTGTGGATGGAACTGGAATGGCTTCTAACTTTTCAGGATCTGGCTGAATGCCTTCAGGAGAAATAATATGTCCCAAAAACGTTACCTTTGACCTATGGAATTCAGACTTTTCCAAGTTAACTGTAATTCCAGATTCTTCAAAGATACGTAACAAACTGTTGAGGATGCGATTATGTTGTTCCCATGAGGCTTCTGCTATTAGAATATCATCCACATATAAGGTGATGTGACGTTTTAAGAAATCAGGTAATATGGAATTTAGCCCGTGAATGAAAGCTGCCAAAGAAATGTTCAAACCAAAAGGAAGTTTCCGAAACTGATAACAAACGCCGAAACAAAGAAAAGCTGTGTATGTTCTACATTCTGGATGAAGTTCGATCTGATAAAAGCTGGATCTGAGATCAATAGAAGACAACATGAGTCATTGCCTATTGTCTCTTTGTTAGCACGCGTCGTTATTGGGATTTGGAGATCTAACTTCTACAAATTCACCTTGTCGAGAGGGCCCTGCCCTGTTTGAATCCCGCCAGTTCTGATGCAATTCAGGTCTGCCGTTACGATCATATCGTCTGTCGTCATGTCGGTAGATTCCATAGTTTCTTTCTTGTCGGTCACATGGTGGAGAATTTCTCCCTGAATCGTAACGGCGCGCTGGACCGTTGCGTCTAAAGTTATTCTGTCTCCCTTGATAATAATTATTTTGGTTCCCATATTGTCTGTTTCTCTGATTGTCTCTGTGATAGTCACTATGGCGGAGAGGTGATCTTTCCCTGTAATTATTACTACTCTGCCAACGGTTGTCATACAGGTGGTGTCTGTTTTGGTCACGATTTGTGTTGTGAGAATAGCCTTGTCGTCTCCAGTTATTATTTCTTTCTTCGCGGAATTGTGACGGATGTGACCTGTAATTGTTGTGTTCCTGTTTTCACATTCCGCGATTGTCAGTGTCAATTTCTAATTCTTGTAAGAGTCCCTGAAAAGCTTCAATGTCGTCTTTGCAACTTCATGCCAAAAAAATATGTCGTAAATGTCCAGGTAATTTGATTAAGCAAATGCGGATGAGTTCTGAGGGGCAGTATGGGTTTGTCAGGTACTGATTCTTGTGCAACATGTCTTCAAAATATTTCACAAGACTGGAAAATTCAGATTGTTCGAAATGTTTCATCATTATGATGCTATGTTTTACTCGGTCTTGTGTAGCTTGAGACCAATATGCTGAGAGGAAGGCATGATAAAATTCTCTTTCACTGTGACAATCGTGAATGACCGATCGCATTCTTACAGCTGGTTCATTCTCTAAATAGCCACACATAAATTCTAATCTGTGCTCTAATGACTAGTTGGGAGGAAAACAACGAGAGAATTGATCAAGCCACGCTTGTGGATGAATGTCTTTGCCAGAATTCTTAAATGTTTTGAATTTACATGTAGTAATAAACAGCTTATAGTCAAAATCATCATGTCGGCAAGTCGCATGTCGGTCATTGTTACTTCGTTTCGGCGGTTCCATCTCAAAATTCGGTGTACGTTGCCAATTTCTTTCATAATTTCCGAAGTGCCCTGTGTTATTATTTTGTGGCTGTTCCGTATTTCTATGTCCCTCTTCCGGTATTGGAGCACGAGTGTCCTCTGAAATAAGTAATTCTTGTATTACCTGTGTCAACTGGTCTTGTACTTCCCAGATTTCTCTTTGGTGTTGCGTATTAATTTGATTCTGATTTTGTTTTAATTTCCTAATTTGTTCGTACTCTTCTGTGTCATTAAATACTACCGGTTTTGTGTCATTCAGATTATCATCTACCTTCGTAGATAAATTATTTAGTTGCTCCAAAAGCTAGACTACTTTCTCTGATAATGAACTAATTTCCTCCATGTGTCTTTCTGAACCAATTTTCAGAGTATCTACCGTGTCCTTTAAGTTTTCCTGAGTTTTGCAAGTTGCGTAACCGAATCGGTAGATGCAACTGAGTCAATTTTAGCTTGCAAGGTGTCGTGATTTTCATGAACAATAGTTTGCAGTTCTTTTATGGCTGCTTCGTGATTCTGTAATGCATTTTCATGACGCGAAAAATTAGGTTGGAAATGCTCAAAAATTTGTGTTTTTACGTCATTACAGACTTTTTGACATTTCGATTCAATGTTATGTAGCTTAGTAGTTAAACCTTCACGTGTTTGTTCAAGCGTGGTGTCTAACTTCCAAAGATTTTGTTCCACTGTGTCTGACTTTTGAAGCTTTTGCTGTGTTTGTCTTTGATTTTGTTCCATTGTGTCTAACTTTTGAAGCTTTTGCTGTGTTTGTCTCTCATTTTGTTCCATTGTGTCTAACTGTTGCTGTGTTTGCCTCTGATTTTGTTTCATTTGTTGCATTAATTGCAATAATAATGTATTAGTGTCTGGAATCTGTTCCTCTATGCTTTTCGGCAGTGCATTTGTACCGGCAACATTCACATTTTGACAAGCAGAAAATGTGTCCTGACTTATTTGAGAAAACGGTGAGGACCCAAAACCTGAATCTACAGTATTTGCGAGATTGTGTCCTGTCATCTCGGATTCCTGAGACGAGCTGTTGGCGACCGATGGATCGATAATGCTTCCCTGTTCACTAATTGTTTCACTGTCTACACCATTATTTGCAGCCCGCTCCATTTCCCTGTGCACAATTACCAAATTACTATTTTAACATTAGTTAATTCATTACACGGTGGCGCTAACACACTGCTTTTGTCTTCACTGTCATTTCTCAGTTTACTTTGCAGCCTAATATTACGTTTTTCACACGCCATTATTGTCACAATATTTCACAGGATAACACAGAAAAGCACAATTTGAAGAGCAAAATAAGAAATCACATTAACATAGCACTGAAAATAATATCTAGTTAATTGCAAGCGCAGCTGCGAAATACTTGGTGCAAATCTACATGCATGCCACAACTGTTTTACTGTACAACAATGAAAAACTGCAACTACAAAGGAAATTCTCTCTATGATTACGTGCTAGCAATAAACAATATCTACACTAATTACACAAACTACAAGAAAAAAATCAGAAGATTCCAGTGAGGTATCCTCGGCTAAGGGTCGACATATGAAACGTCTGCTTAGAAAACTTAATGAATTACTATGCTGATAAACCTCTTACATTATTTTCTTTTCAAACAGCTGAGCAGAACTGAACGTACTCAGACATTTCTCACTTTACTTTTTCTGATCATCACTAAATTGACATACAATATTTTTAGCGCAACGCAATCTGACTTTTAATAATCCCTACAAAAGAATGGCCCTGACTGACAATAACCTATACCTTTCGTCAATCACTTACCTCACAAAAATCTTCGTTACTCAAACTACTGCAACACAGCGAGCGCCAATACTGCCAGCTAAATAAAAGATTCTAACTACTGAAGTCACTAACTACTGCTAGGCACAGTTAGCAAATGAAAAATTTTGGTAAAGAACAAACAATGTATTTACCTTAACAGTGTTCAAAAGTCATAATATATATATATATATATATATATATATATATATATATATATATATATATATATCAGTTCATGACATTTAGTCTTACAAAATTTTACTGTCTCTGTCCAGATCATCCGTTCTCAAAACTCCGCCATCTCACTCCCCACATCCACCACTGCTGGCGGCTCACCTCCAACTGTACAACGCTACGAGCTGTTAACATCCAGCTGCCCAACACTTCAGTGGCAGACAACAATGCAAACTAGCCACAGAGTGCACACAGCACAGCCAGTGATTATCATACAGAGCGCTACGTGGCGTTACCAATTAGAAAACCTAAACAGCCTACTTACACACCTATTCCTTATAATTGTATTTTACCCCGGAAAACATTTGAAATATGGCACATGTCCATATGAAGTTTTTCGCTTCAAACTAGCGTTTCTGTCATATTTCTGAATAATGTTTCTGTAGGTTACTCTATATTATATAACTTTAAATTGTATTAATTTGCAATAATTGTAATGACATACTATTGGGCAAATGGTTAACCGCTAAGACTGAGCTACACTCATACGTCGGCTGCAGCAAGAGGGACGGTGGATGTTCCCGCTCTCTGAGCGCTACAGATGGATCATCATATTGCTAGTTCTCTACAAGCATCTTTGTTTCCCTCTAGAAGCCTCCGCAAACGTATTTGTTGAAATAAAAATGTGAAAGTGAGTTATTTCTGTTTATACTTATGCTGCATCGACAGTTAAAACTAAATTAACTGTTCCCAGTTTATTAATTTATTTATTTCTTTAGTCATTTCCCTTGCAAGTGATTCATCCCTATATTCGCATCCGGAGTAAAATACGCGCGATCGTGGGCTACAGCTGCAGAAGAGAAGTGACGGAGATAGACAGCCGGTGGCTAACAGCAGGCAGTGGATGCCGCGGACGGGGGAGCATCGGCCGTTACGCCAAACCGTTGCGGGACCTCTCGGCAATTAACGGGGGTCCGCGCAGTCGGCCCGGCGTGTGCCCCCTAATTGATATTCAAGCAGCGCGCCCGGGTCGGGGGTCGGGTCGCCCTGCCGGCGAGTGCATCTCGCCTCCAGGATTTCCCCCGCTCGTGAGAGCGACGGCCGCGCTGCTTTCCGCGTCGTGACGTCATCAACTCGCCTCGCGATTACATGTGTGAACGCCGCCACCTCGACACCCGAGATTCTCGCGAAATCGCAAACTGTAGGGATACATTATTAAAGTCCAGAGGGAAGCAACACAAAAACGTTAAGGCTTACTGCTGGCGCTGAAATTCTGACAGAGCCGGCAAAAAGTATGTGGTAGAATAGTTGAACCTCTTGAGAAAAGGTTATAAGACTACCATTAACATACTAGAGAAATATAAGGGGACCGAAAATAGAGCCTTGAAGAAAACGTTCTGCGCCAGCCGGAGTGGCCGAGCGGTTCCAGGCGCTTCAGTCTGGAACCGCGAGACCGCTAAGGTCGCAAGTTCGAATCCTGCCTCGGTCATGGATGTGTGTGATGTCCTTAGGTTGGTTAGGTTTAAGTAGTTCTAAGTTCTAAGTTCTAAGTTCTAGGGGAGTGCCCTTGACCTAGGGGCGAGGTCGGTGGGCGAGCTGCAGAAGTCCCCCCCCCCCCCCCCCCCATGCCAGAGGAGCCGGTCCGGGGCAAGAGACAGGCTCCCAGCCCCTTTTTTATCACTCGTTCAATATGGAGACACCAGAGACTAGTGATTCGAGTGCGCTATCGCGAGCTTCTTTGATGCTTGTACCTGCTCCTCAGGACGAGTCGGGACAGGCAAACGAGGAAAATGTGCTGCAAAGACACTCAAGGATCACGTCGCTCCTGAGCAAAATATTAAAAATGGAAAGATCAGTCAGGCAGCACTGACAATAATCAAGAATGAGTTGGCGGCGTGGGCCATCGCTAACGCCAAGCTAGAGGGACGAGTAGAAGAGCTGGAGAAAGAGAATGAAAGATTGAGAAAACAACCTACCAAGACCTGCGCGGGAGTGGTCGCACAAGCGCCACCAAAACCACAAACAACAAAGGACACCATTGCAAGAGTTACAAAAAAAAGCAGACACAACGGTGTTCCTAAAGACCTTGCCCGGTCAAGACACTAGCGTTAGGAAAATACAAGAGTTGCTCACCACCACAATAAACCCAGTAAAAGATAAGATTAAAATTAACAAGGTTAAACCAAGTAGAAATTCAGTTATTGTAGAAGTTGCCTCCGAAGAGGACAGAGCAAAACTATTAAACAATGCTAAATTAAACTCGGTGGTCAAATGCGAGCCACCGAGGAAAAGAAACCCGTTGGTCATCCTCTATGATGTACCAACAATTATGACGAATGAGGAAATACATGAAACTGTAAGGGCACAAAATTTTGAAGAGATGTCAGAGGATGAATTCAAAGAAAATTTCAAACTGAGATTTAAAACAGGGCCTCGGGACCGTGATGTGGTTCACCACGTCGCTGAGGTCTCCGCTCAAATGTGGAGGAAATTAACTTCAATGGGCAAACTGTATATAGGCTTTCATGCCATAAATACACGTGATTATCTTGTGGTACCGCGTTGCCACAACTGTGGAGATCTCGACCACGTTCTGAGGCACTGTACCAGGGGGTCGGCCTGCTCAAAATGTGGTGAGGACGGACATGTACGGAAAGATTGTAGGGCTGCAGCAGTCTGCATCCCTTGTAAGACCTTGTGGCGCCTCTGGGCGAAACTGCCCCACCTACAGACTGCTGGAACAGAGACTAATTTCGAGAATAGACTATGGCTGAACAAGCCAAAGCGAACAGGATGCCCAAAAGAAAATCCCCGAGCAAAAGGAGGAGGGATGCCATGAGGGAAAGTGCCTTTAAGTTGTTTTTGAGGTCGCTTACTGATGCCACAATCAATACCAAAGAGGCGAGTACTCAAACGGACTCTACTACAACTGACAGAGGAACTCAAACTGAGCCTCTTACAGTCAAGCTCCCCTCCTGCCAAAGCCGGGAAACAAGGCCGACTAAAGATCAACGGCAATGGCATCCTGTAACAGAGACTGTGGCAATCTCAACAAAGGAGAACAGAAATACAAATGAACCAGTTCAGGACAACAAAATAACTAGCTCTAGTGAACTAGCCACAATAGATCCTGTCGTGAGATTGCCACCCATCGACCCAGTCAGAGTCTATCCAAACCTTGAATTTACGATGCAACTGGCGAGACTAGAGCAGCCGACTACCCTGACCACTGCTTTAAGACACGTGGTCTGGGTGGGACATGAATATGGTAGGAGAGTCACCTTCTCGGTAATGGAGGCTGCTGGCAGAATCCAACTCAGTGAATCTCCCCACCGACTTCGGAGCCCTGCGCGACTTACTAAAGAAAGTCTTCGAAAGACGTGGCGAAAAATTCGACTTGGATGACATCTACCAGCAAGCAGTTTTGGCAAATGGACGCATTACATTTGACTGGAACAAGACTTGGCCTAACGACAGAATTCACACATATTTTCCATAACAACTAAATGACGATAATCACCATTGGCCAACTTAACGCCCATAACAGTAGACTTGTGATGCAGGAGCTACGTAAGGAAGTGGAGGAGAGGAGACTGGATCTGGTCTGTCTGCAAGAGCCGTACTCCCTAAATGGAAAATTAGCTTTCACAGCTGCGACCTGGCAAGTTATAAGCAGAGGGGAAGACCCAAGATCGGCAATAATTATAACCAACAAACTCCTAAGAGCCATAGTTCTAACACAGTTTACAACCAGCCACTGCAACGTCGTGGAGCTGCAGTCTCCATCCGGAATCATTATCTTCATCAACATGTATTTTCAGTATGGTGATGACATTGAGAGACACTTGGCACACCTCACCACAGTCATCACGGCGTTGCGGGGGCGGAAAGTAATTATAACTGCAGACATAAATGCTAAATCCCCCCTATGGTACAGCGGCACCAGGGACCCAAACGGAGAGAGGGCAGAAGAGGTCATCATGGCCTTGCAGCTGGTGGTGGCAAACAAGCCTGGCAACCCTCCGACCTACGTGGCCGGAGGTGGCCAAGGCACAAACATTGATGTGACCTTGGCTATGCCTAATGCTGCGCACTTAATCCAGCAGTGGAAAGTTGTAGAAAACGCCACCACTAGTGACCATAATCTTATCACTTTCAATATGGGAGACAGGGAGAGCCGCTGGGCCATGGGGTGGGAGGTGCAATTTAACTACAAAAGAGCCAATTGGGAGAAACTTGCTAGGGAGTGCGACATTCCTGCATTGCCAGAAGGTGACGGACACCTGGACATTGACGTTGACAATAGAGCAGAAGAACTGATGACAGTAATAACTCAAGCGGTGAAGGCTGCCGTACCAACTAGGAGGAAGGCCATGGCGGCCTCTCCGTCACCATGGTCAGCTGAACTAGAGGAGATGCGCTGGTCTGTTAGAAGGCTCAGGAGGCACTACCAGCGCCGTGTCGTCTGGCTAGAAAGACAACGATGGCTGCAGCTATACCGGGAAGCGAAAGAAAATTTCCATAAACATTTACGTGAAGTAAGATCTAAAAGCTGGGAACACTTCGTTCTGAACCAACTTGCTCTAGACCCTTGGGGAGTTCCCTATAAGCTTGTCTGGGAAAAAATCCGCTCTCCGATGGAGCTCTCAACCGTCAGGCGTGGGGATGGGATGACGGAGTCTTGGCAGGAAACTGCTGAGGTCCTTTTCCAGTCCCTGCTGCCTGATGATACAGCGGATGGAGAGACAAACGAACAACGGCAGCTGTGAGAAACCTACAGCAGCAATGCATATGGAAATGATACGGCAGTCTACCCCTTCTCTGAAGAGGAGGTAGCTGCCCACATAAAATCCCTGAAGAGAGGGAAAGCTCCCGGGCCAGATGGCATTGTGGCGGAGGTGGTGCAATTTCTGGCCCCCCAGATAGTCGCCGCTCTAACTCACCTATACAATGAGTGTCTCAGGCAGCAAAAGTTCCCTCGAATTTGGAAGAGGGCAAATGTAGTAATCATTAAGAAAGGTGCTGACAAAGACCCAGCAGAAACAAAATCCTACAGACCAATCTGCCTGCTTGATCTGCTTGGGAAGGTTCTGGGGAGACTGCTGGCTGACAGACTGGCTGCGCACCGAGTGCTGTGCAGGATGAGCAGCAGGCAGTTCGGCTTCAGGCCTGGGCGATCGGCATCTGATGCAATCGCCCTGGCGGCTGAGGTCTGCGGCTGTACCCTGTACAAGTACGTGGTCGGCATCATGGTGGACATAAGTGGCGCCTTCGACAACCTGTGGTGGCCTTCGCTCTTCTCCTGTCTACGGGAGAAGGAGTGTCCAGGCCCGCTATATGGGTGTCTGAGGAGCTATTGCGAGGATCGGGAGGGCTGGCTATCATCCCCCAGCACAAGGGTAAGAAAAACAATCACTAAGGGATGTCCCCAGGGCTCCGTACTAGGTCCCCTGTTCTGGGACATCCACATGGAACCTTTACTAGACAAATTACAGCAAAGTGACGAAGTGCTGGAGGTGATAGCCTACGCCGATGACCTCCTCCTACTGGTCGGCGACCGAAGCCGAGAAGACATAGAGCCTAAGATAGAGCGAGCAATAGAAATACTTCAACTGTGGTGCCGGAACACCAAGATGAAGATTTCACCAGCTAAGTCCACATACCTTCTTCTAAAGGGACAACTAGTCCGAAATCCAACTGTCAGGATAGAGGGCTCACCAGTTCTCAGGCGACGTGAGACTCGATATCTCGGCATCAACATTGATGAAAGGTGGTCATTTGGCAGGCACATTGAAACCGTAACACACAGAGCTTTACAAGTACTCAACAACCTCATCTCCATTGGTCACAAACGCTTCCATCTCCCACCACATCTCATCAAACTATAATAGCATACTCACCTCCATAGTCGGTTACGGCTCGGGAATCTGGGCACACAGGCTCACGAGGGTGGTGCCCGCCATGACAGTGAGAAGAGTGCAAAGAAACATGATTATGAGATCAGTGGGGGCATACAGGAGTACACCGGGAGGAGCCCTGTTAGTCATAATGGGACTCTGCCCCTTAGATATCAAAATTCGGGAACAAGCTGCTTGGTACTGGGCAAAAAAGGGGAACTTAGAGAAAATAGAGGAAATTCTGGGAAGCAGGACTGAGAATAAAGTTGAGATTAGGCTAAGAGGGGATCAGCTGTGGCAACTTTCATGGGAATGCGAAGACACAGGGCGCAGAACTTTTGACTTATTACCAGATGTCAGGGAAAGAATGGGAATGTCATATTTTGAACCAACCAGGGGACTGATTCACTTTCTCACTGGACATGGACCCTATTCGACATACTTATGTCGATTCGGGAAAAAGGCGACACCCGCGTGTGACTGTGGTGTTCCGGAGGGTACTCCTGACCATGTAGTCTACGAGTGCCCCCTTTTCAATGATTTGACCTCAGTGTTACGAGACCAACTACTCCACAATGACACATACAGACTGCTGAGACAATGCGACACCTTTCAGATTATCAACGAACTGGCTAACGCGGTATCACAGAAAGCCTTAAAGGACTACCTGAGAGAACCAAATTAGCACCTTATAGAGACCCTTTTAAATACCGATGAAGTCTAGTACCCTATTCCCAAACCGCCTGGGCGCGGAAAGGCCGACTTCTTCAGTCTAGAATCCGCCGCGCCTCGGGATTAGGGGGAGTGGGGTGCAGTTTACACCGATCCAGACAACGCACCCAATTTTGACCTTAGGATAAGTTAGTTGTAGGACCTAGTTTATAGATACTATTCTTAGGAACCTGCAGCGACCAACACCATGACCTGCCCAGTGTCAGGGGCATGCTCATTGGGGTTAGCTCAATGAGCAAGGCCCTATAGTAGGTTTATATTTTCAGCTGACACATTTGTAACGCTGCAGGCTTTAGTGGCTAGTCTATAGTTAGTTAGGTTACCACTTAGTACTTAAATAACATATTACTTTGCCCATTGTAGTTCCCATATAGTGTTCTTACTAACTAGTTACTAAATCATACTTAGAATAGCTGCAATAAAAATGTATAAATGTATAAGTATTTACGGCCCACTAATCACATAAGGTAGTGGGCTACATTGTATAATTAATAAGCTTTGAAAATAAAGAATTTTTTTTAAAAAGTTCTAGGGGACTGATGACCTCAGAAGTTAAGTCCCATGGTGCTCAGAGCCATTTGAACCATTTTGAAAACCTTCTGCCAGTTTGCTCAGTGTTCAAGGATAATAAGCAATACGTATGGCATACAGGACATAGAATGTACTACAGAAAAGATTAAAAACAGCCAAGACTTGCATAGATAAATTGAGCGAAGTGGTATACACCAGTTAATCTGTGAAGATTATGAATCGGTATATGAGGTACAGGCATGTAGAAATTACAGAATGAGATACTCTGAACATTTACGAGCATTGGACAATGGCAGCACAGCTTCACATTTGCAGACCACCATAGCAACAGAGAAACAGACCTCGAGATCTTAAAACAAGGTAATTATCTGTACCACTTCTTAATCTCTGCTTACCAGAAAATCTGTATAACGTTACCTACCAGTCGGGCCTCACAGCCTGCGGTTGTTTAAACTGGCCCAAATTGTCTCTACTTTGACTAGCTATAACGTGAACCACATTTTTATTTATTTGGAGTTTACTTTTAAAAAGCACAATCTTTATACTTTTAGTGGTTGCTTTTTAAGAATGTATAATTAATTCTCTTTCTACACCCAGTGTGTTTATAATACAACACTTCTTGATAATTATTGTAAATTTGCGCAGGGACCACAGAATATTCCAAGCATACAGCTTTGGTGCACTTACAAAACGCAATTTGACTTCTGTCTTTCTTCACTACACAAATGCGCATCTTCTCCTTTTCTTAGCTGGAGATTTCGCTGCCCTTCCCGGATACAGTGCTATTAATGAATTCATTGAACTGCTTACCGCTGCTAGTTGATTATCCAAATTGATGATGAAAGTCCGACGTCTCATTTTTTTTATTCGTAGTCAGAATAACCCAAATTATGTGTGCATTCAACATACTTACATCAATCATGTTGAAGAAAACCACTAATCGAAAGCGCCAGTTTTTGTCTTCACACTGTAGCATCGCGCCTTCCGGTCCGTGGTATCAACGCCACTTTCAATGGCATTGTACACTCTAAGAGAAAAACAATGATGCACCACGAAAGAATCATCCGAAAGGGACGGAAATCCGTAAATGTGACGTACGTATACAGACAGGCCAACGATTACATTTTCAGAGACATTGGACGATTAATTCTACAGAAAAAGCCTCACAAATTGGGTAAGTCAATAACGCGTTGGTCCATCTCTGGTTCTTGTGCAAGCACTTACTCGACTTGGGATTGGTTAGCAGAGTTGTTTGATGTCTTCTGGAAGGATATTGTGCCAAATTCTATCCAATCGGCGCGCTTGATAGTCAAAATCCCGAGCTGGTTGAAGGGACCTACCCAAACTGCTCCAAACGCTCTCAATTGGGGAGATATCTGTTGGCCTTCCTGTCCAAGGCAGGGTCAGCAAACACGAAGACAAGCGATAAAAACTCTCACCATGTGCGGGCGACCATTATCGTGCTGAAATATAGGCCCAGGATGGCTTGCGATGAACCTGCAAGAATATCTTCTTATAATCTGGGTAAACTTCACTTCCATTAGGAGTAATAAAATCTGCAGGCACGTCATTTTTTTTCAGGTAGCACCGACTGGTCAAATGTTTTGACGGAAAATAATGAGCTGAATCGAAAGATGTAAAAAAATTATCTCACGTGACATTACGCCCATGCTTTCCAAGTTTAACTACCAGGGTTTTCACAACATTTTCTTCCAGTCCCGCGGCTCTTGTTTCTTTCTCCTTGCCCAAATACGCTTTAATCTTCCAGCAGTAGATCGTTACACTGTCACAAACTGCCCAGAACTTTATTCTGTACCTACCAAGTTTTGACGGCATGTATTGTAGAAATTGACAGCGAGCTCTTAATGTGGCCAACTGTCCGTCCACAGTCACACACCATCCTGGAATGTATGTCACTCAGTGCAGTTTCCCACATCCCAAAAACTTCTTTGATTGGTTCCAGTTTGTCACTTGAGTTGCGTTTACATCGGGCTACTGCATTGTCAAAGCGCTACACTCTTGAATAACATGGAAGCGGTTGCGAGACAAAATTTCATATAACAGCTATCGGCCATTCTCAGCACTCCAAAGATGACTGACATCTTCATTTCTTGACTTGGAACTCCTGTCAGGATGAGAACACCAAAAGCCTTCTTCAAAATTTTCATTTACCTAATCCTTCAAAGATTAGACCTCGCTAATTGGACCCCGTACATAGTTTCTCAATGAGAGGTGCACGAAAGAACATAAAACAACGCTCTTCATTATCACAGTTCGTAATCCAAAACCTTGTACTTCCCTGATCTTCTTTCAATGCATTGTTTTTGTTCGGGCTGCCAGAAATTCCAGCCTGAGGGGCTATAGCCCATATTTCATTCCCATTATGAAAAAACATTAAGTCATACTCAACAGAATTTGCACTAAATTGTTCTTCTCCTTCACCGTAAAGGAGTTGATGGATAATTTAGATTCACTAGGCGGGCTTTCAGAATCAGAAGATTGTTCCAACAATTCCCTTACCTCCTCATCTGATAGTTTCCATCTCTGTATTCAGTTTCCAGAAAACGCAACTGTTATGAAATAATGCACCAAAATAAACATACGCTTTTCACAAGGAGGACAGTTTAACACTGAACGAATAACAACGCGACGAGTCCGTACGGGAGGAAACGTGAACTAATACTTTACCACAGAGCCATAAGTAGATTTTTTTAATTATTTTCCAAAATTATGACTAACAAGACGAATTAGGAAAAGTCTTAAAATTTCATTAAAATTTAATGTATGGTTACTAATAGAGAAGACAATAAAAACACAGATGGGCCTCTGAGGCCTGTTGGTAGATAAAGGTTTAACAATAGAAGAAAATTATCACATCCAGAAAACTATTATGCAGGGTAAAACCGTCATCAATCATCAAACAACACTGTCCAACAGAACATTATTTAACACCCTAAGCGAGATATCAAACAACCCGCAGTAGACTAGCACACACAAAAATGGTTCAAATGGCTCTGAGCACTATGGGACTTAACATCTGAGGTCATCAGTCCCCTAGAACGTAGAACTACTTAAATCTAACTAACCTAAGGACGTCACACACAGCCATGCCCGAGGCAGGATTCGAACCTGCGACCGTAGCGGTCGCGCGGTTCCAGACTGAAGCGTATAGAACCGGTCGGCCACACTGGCCGGTTAGCACACACAATTCGCACGCAAGTACTCCTACAAGCAAAATGAAAACACATCTGAACAAATTCAGACTTCATGGCAGCTAGTGGAAAAAAGTGAAACAAACTGTTGTCGACAGCGTATTTGAGACGTAAATGTGCAGTGGAAAGTTCTATAAATAGCAATCCACCAAATAGTTTCCCAAACCAAAACCTGGAGAAATTTTACCGATGCCTGCAGGTTAGTTTCAGAACAGAAAAATAACAACACATTTAGCAGGCAAACAAAAATCAAGTATAGCTCTGCTTACGGCAGATCAGATGCGGCCATGATAATAAAAAAAAGGGGCAATATTTCTCTGCTTCACAGAAACACATAGTTTAGAAATTGTATCGTAAAGAAATACTCAAATCACATCCCTGTGATCGGCTGACATTGCACATGTAAGACCTGTGGCTGATTTCTGTTACAAGCCACAGGCCATACATAACGTTCAAAAATGGTAAAGTATGCAAGTAAGCTAAACAACGACAAAATCTGATGTCGACATATTCCTAATCCACATAATACCTGTATGTATATTTTTCAGAAGAAATAAAAGAAAAAAAAAACTTACTGAAGATGCCGCAACTATGGTGAAATATGTTTTGGAATTAAACAGAAGAAAAACTGTGTTCTTGCATGAAGGGGAACTCTCTGAATTCATTATCGTTTGCTGCACTTAGTTACACAATTACTATTTGCCCTTTGTTACATAGATATGACATAATTCATCGCACTGCTCCCAGTCTCATACACATAATCTATCAGAAGTTACACGCGGCAAACAGTGTTCAACGGTTAGACACGGCAGCAGCGGAACAGCAAAGCGAAAATTGCAGGTGTGCGTTTCAGAAGACCTGCCAAGCAGCAGCTTACTTTCAAGACGAAGACAAGAGGGCGGAACGTTCCACCAACGTGAACCGCAGTGACAGGTGGAAACTGTCGCCGACAGGTTCCCAGCGATAGCAACAGCAAACAAGCCGACAGTTTCCCCGCAGAAGTTCCATCGGTCGCGGTTGAACGCCCTGACAGGCGGAACTGGACGCACTGCCGCGTTCCAGGCGCTGCCGGCAAATGTCCGAACGACGAAACCTATCCGTTTCGGCTTCCCTAAAATATTCCGGTATGATACACAAAAATTGACATTATTGATATGAGTAACCCAACACATCTCCACCCACCCACCCCCTTCCACTATGTGCATACAAAATGATATAATTCAGTCATTCAGTTAACACACCGACTTCCAGGACGCGTGCGTCCGCTTCATACTACGACAACTGGATTGACGCCAACCGATTAATCTATAGCCTATCTACACTACTGTATAAACAAGTCGTTGTTTAGCCGTGTTGCCAAAAATATCGAAAAGTTATTGACCGATGTCTTTCAAATTTTTACACTGTACTCTAATGACTGTCTGTGTGTATAATACAAAAAGGGAACCGTTGTTACAAAAATTCTTGAAAAGTTCTTGACTGATTTATTTAAAAATTTTACAGTTTACTTTAAAGGACGTTTAGATGGATTAGGCTACATATTCTGATGTACAAAGTATACAAACATATGTGTAATATGTAAAGGATAAAAGTTGCTACTAAAAATCTTAAAGTCCTTGAGCAGTTTACTTCAAATTTTTACATTATACTCTAATGAGCATTCGGATGGACATAGGCAATATATTTTTTAAATATCTAACGCCGTTATCGAAAATCTTGAAAAGTTACTGACTAATTTACTTCAAATTTTTACATGAGACTCTAATGAACATTCCGACGGACATAGGCAACACATCTTTTAAAACGACAGGATACACGTTTTGAGTGAAAGTAAAGTGACCAAATTTCCCTCCTTAAGTGAGAAAGTACCGTCTTTCAACCTATATCCTGGTATCCCAACAGATTTTGTTGGGAAGCCTCCGTGTCCCATTTTTTCAGAAAGTAGCATTTATTTTTTCTGTATGTTATGTTACGTAATACCTAAATATTTCCTAAGGACGAAAGTTATGTTGTAGATAGACAAAGTTCGTTACGAAAAATAAATCATCTGAATGGCCACACTGACGATCTTGTTTTGTTTCCCGCGCTTCACTTGGACAGTTCAGTTTCATTCTCTCAGTGACAGTTGGAGTGTGACGTCCATTGTTCCGGCAGTTCCTTGAGAGATTCAAAATGCCAAAACGAAAGTGTAAGATCACTGCTGCATTGCAAGAAAAGTAAATATCTCAGCCAATGGCACAGGACTTTCAATTTACAGAGAATTTTAAATTAACTCGCGATGATTATGAATAAATCAACAAATGCTAAGTCTTTTTAATTATATTTTTATCTTCTATCGTAGTTACACATTCGTAAAGAAAACGCGGTCCGATTCTGGTGTTCATTGCACCACTTGTAACTCCGAATGTTGTATGTGTGATGGAGGGAAAAGCGACATTGAGCAATACCTAAATTCAGGTAAACATATATAGCAGAAATTGCTGCGGCGTCACGCAGTCGTGTAACTTCGTTTTCACGGCCAGAGTCAGCAATAGACCATGAACTGCCCTAGAGTTGAATTTATGGCTTCTTGGCTTATGATTAGACGGAATATGAATCGGTCGAAATTTTTGTTTTTTTATCCGTTTGCAGATAAAAGCTATACGAAATACTACCATTGCAGCCACTGTCCTCACGGACCCTCCATCAGGAGAAATGTCTGTCATCCCATATACCAACGATCTCAACCGATATACCCATTCATTTTAAGTGACTTCAATTCCCAATCAAGGGAATAAACAAGGCTCAAGGTCAGATAGAGGGGTAAGAGGAGAGAGAGGGGGGGGGGGGGGCGGAGGAGATGCACATAGAGTAGAGGGACGAGAGACGGGGCAGGAGGTGCTTCATAGAGAGAGGGGGGAGGAAGAGGAGGATTTGGGTAAAGGGAAGAGGAGGAAGGAGATTAGGATGCACAAGTATACCGATTTCCCATACTTATTTAGCAGTTCTCTCATGTTTGCTTGTACCTATATATTTGTCGTGGTACGCTAGAAATGGTCACCTCAGTGTTACCAGCGATAATAGCTGAACTGCTGAAGTTTATTTAATATCTTGAAGCTGTCACACAACTACAAGAATTTTAATAAAAGGAATTATTCATTCCATAAGTTTTACATTATTTGGATTTTTTACTCTGTATCGGACCACGTCACACATAATCCGAGAAAAATCAGAGTAAGCTGCAGGGAAAGACTATTATTATGTAGCGTTATCAAGAACCAAGAGGAAGCTATGAGAATTGATTGTCAAGAATGAAGTGCCCGGATTAAAAAAGGTATAAGACAGGGACGCATTCTTTGGCCCCTGCCGTTTATCCTAAACATCGAAGAAGCAATGACGGAAGTGGGATTAAGATTCAGGGTGAAAGAAAATCAATGATAACATTCGCTGATGACATTGCTGTCCTAAGTAGAGGTGAAGAAGAATTATAGGATTTTTGAATGGAATGAACAGCCTGATAAGTACAGAATATGGACTGGAAGTAAATCGAAGAAAGTCGAAAGTAATGAAAAGTAGTACAAATGAGAACAACGAGAAACATAATATCCGAATTTGGAATCACGAAGTAGACGAAATTAAAGAATTCTGTTACCTTGGAAGCAAAACAACCCACGATGGACAGAGCAAGGTGGACTTCAAAGGCAGACTACCATTGGATAAGAGGGCATTCCTGGCCTAGAGAAGTCTACTGGTATCAAACATAGGCCTTAATTTCATGAAGAAATTTCTGAGAATGTACATTTGGAACACAGAATTGTATGGTAGTGAAACGAGGACTATGGGAAAACCGAAAAAGAAGATAATCGAAGCGTTCCAGATGTCTTTTTACAGAAGAACGTTTAAAATTAGTGAGCCGTGGTCGGCTGGCGCTATTGACATTTTTCCTTTTGCGCATTTTGTCACCATCGAGTGGCGTCTTATTCCTACCTCAGTTACTATATGAACGAGTTGCTCACTTGCCTCCATCAGCGCCAGCAGCAGCGTTTATCGATACTAGTGCTGACGTAACTTCTTTGGTGAGGCAGCTATATTTCCGTGTCATGGTGTGTGTGTGTGTGTGTGTGTGTGTGTGTGGCAGTTGGTCGGTTGCGGCGGAGCAGCGAGGAAGTCCCTGCGGTGTGAGGTCAGGCCAGGACCACTGTTGGCGTGCACGCGCGGTCAGAGTTGTGTGGCACTAGCTGCGAGAACTGTTAAGTTCGTCGCCCACCGCACCTGGATACTGGAGTTGAGTAATCAGTGAACCTGTCATGAAGGCTCAACAGTCGTGACATCTCTTCGTTGACTGCTGGTTGTTGCATCCTGGGCTGTCCCAGCAAGCAGCAACGTGATGGTGTGTTCGAGCCGTCACCTTGTATGGTGTTTAACCTTTGAAATTATTATAGTTTAAAGTGCACCAGCGGTATCTTCTGCCTTGTGGCCGTTAACGTTCCGGTTACCTGCCCTCGTCGTTAGCGTAGTTTTGTGGCAGTGTGTTTTCCTTGCCATGTTGATGCTGTCCGGCACGGCGTGCAGTTCGACAGTTTGGTGTTGTTCTCCTTTTCTCTTTGAGTGTTTATTGTGCCTTGACTGTGTTTATACGTCAATTATTAAGACATAATCCTGATGCGATCCACGTCTTCGCTGGTACTTTGGTTGTCGTGCTGTTGGTCGGGTGGAAGGGAATTGATTAAGCCGTTGGTTGGTTCGTCAGCAGTCCTTAGGTCGTGCTGCAACCCGATTGTTTAGTGTCACGCTTGGCTGCCTGTCTCACCTAAACTGTGGTTAGAGTTTCCTCCACAGTCCGACCCTTAAAACATTTCTGAGCACCACTGTTCGTTGTCTGTGATTGTCATTTTATTTGGTCGCAGGTACTGTGCCAGGCCTACAGCCGCGTATTATTATTGTCTATTTTATGTTTAGTATATGGACTTCAGCCGAGCTTCATAACAACTTTAAGATTAGGCCTTCAGCTGTGTTTCATTTAAAATTCTTGTTGCTCTGCATTTAGGCCTTCAGCCGCGTTTGTTTCAGAATCTGTGGCTTTATATGTAAATCCTTGTCCGTAAGGTTTCTCTTTAATTATCTTGAATTCTTGAAACGGCCTTCAGCCGTCTTCTGTATATGTTTATCTTAAGGTTGTCTTTAATTATTCTGTCTTTAATTAACTGTCTTTAATTATTTTGCTTGGGCCTTCAGAGAACAATATATTTCAAGTTTTCTTAAAATATTTTTTCTATTGTACTGTGTAAAGGCTTATCTTTAAAGTCTCTCTTTTATTATGTAACGAATTTTTTTTTAATTTTGTTTTCAGCCGAAGAATTAACTTGAATTTTCCTTAATATGGCCCTTAGCCGGAATTTGTAAATGCTTGGCATTTACAGAATTTTTTAGCTGATCTGAAATATTAATTCGGCCTTTTGCCGAGAACATATTGTAATTTTACTTAAGTAACGCCTTCACCCGTTACTCTTAAGCCTGGTGTTTTAAAAGCAATCATTTAAACTTATTCTGGAGAAGTTACTTGGGCCCTCAGCTGTGAATTGATCTTTGTTGTTTTAAAGAGGAAACTGTGCATTGATTTGAGGAATAAGGCTGTGTGTGTTCTTGTATAACTAACAGTAATTGACCTTGGCCCCTTTCCACAACCTGATCCGCTCTGTCTTGCAAAACCAGATTCCAATTTGGTGGACTGATAAGATAAGGAATGAGGAGGTTCTACGCAGAATCGATAAAGAAACGAATGTATGGAAAGTAATGACAAGAAGCGAAGGAAGATAGGACATGTTACTAGAGGAAGCTGTAGAGGGTAAAAACAGTAAGGGAAGAAACAGATTGGAACACCCCATGAAATAACTGAGGATGCAGGGTTCCAGAGCTACTTCGAGGTGGAAAGGACGGTACGGGAGAGGAAAACCACCCTGCCGTTTGTGGAGGAAGACTCAGAAACGTCCGCCCTGCTGTACCAAATGTAAGGAAGAACCGAACTCAGATACAGTCAGCTTGTTCATTACTGTGACTCTTGTGCCTCCACCTGAAGGCAACTGTCGCTCTGACTGTGACATCGACACAGCACAATCACGTCGCCCGCTGTCCGCGCTAGCAGGCGTCGGCATCGTGTACAATAGTGCCCCCAACTACGGCGTATGGTCAGCAGCCATCAGCCGTGCAACTATCAAGTTTGTGACAGTTGTCCGACGTGAAATTTGAGTGGAGATGAAACGCGTGGAAAACTGTATGGATACAAGGACACTCTATCTTTTTTTCACATTCGTAGTCTTCACCATTTCACAATCAAAACTGTGACAGTCCAACATATTTTAGATAACGGGCTAAGCTACAGAGCAGATCAGCCCATCACCACAGTGTCTCCTTGCTTTCACATTCGTTGGTTTTGTCAGCTCACAATCGATCAGTCACCTTCCAAAACTAACCTAGTCCTCGTCTGAAGCTGGGCGAATCAACCTGAAACTGATAAAAGCGAAATAAATTATCATAAAAAAGAAAGTGACTGGTGGCAGTTTTTTCAATCTTTCAGCAGTTGTGCTGTTGTTTTCCCTGATCGAGTCGTCAAGTTATGGCTTCCTGCAGCGTTTACCATCTTTGATGCCGAATTGTTTGCGATCTTGTGGGCATTGGAGCAGATGAGATGTGTTCCCAGTCTTAAGTTTCTCATCTGTTCTGACTCCCTGAGTGCCCTTCAGACCATGCAACACTTGTACCCAGCGGATACGGTCGTCCAGAACATCCATGATGCCCTACTCCACCTGCAACGGCAGGGGAAGGAGGTTTCTTTCTGCTGGGTGCCGGGGCACGTGGGTATTAGGGGAAACGAACTGGCGGATGTGGCTGCCAAAGATGCATGTTCCCTCCCTCACGTTGTTAAATGTTCCGTCCCCCTCCATGCTGTTACCTCCCTTTTGCGTTTTCGTGTTATGCGTCAATGGGAAGTGGAGTGGCTGGCAGTCGGTGAAAATAAGCTGCGTCTGGTCAAGGCCACCACGTGGCCATGGCGTACGTCCTACCAGTCATGCAGGCGGGATGAGGTTCTCCTCACTCGCCTCCGCATCGGGCACACTCCCTTAACGCACGGTTTTTTACTCCGGCGTGAGGACCCCCCAATCTGCAGTGCTTGTGGCGTCCAGATTACTGTCCGCCACATTTTACTTGACTGTCCTTTATTCTCTGACCAGAGGGCGGTGGTTTCCTTGCCACCGGATTTGCCCTCTATTTTGCAAGACGACGCAAGGACTGTGGTTAAGGTCTTACGGTTTTGTGTCCTGTCCAATTTGTTGCCTCGGATTTTAGGGAGAGGATTTTAATGTGCTGCTGGGTGACTGGCTCACCCAGGCTTTAAGTAAGAGGTCCGCCAGTCACGATTACCTACTTGTTTCACTTCGATTTCTGTTCTCTTTTCCTTGTGTTTCCTTTTCTTTTTTAGTGCGTTTCTTCTCCTCTTGTTTTGCCTCTGTATGTGAGGATTTGTAACTGCGTCAGGTCTGTGTCTTTTAGCCGTTCTCCTTGTTCGCTGTCCGTCTTCGTCCCTTCACTGCATGTGTTCCTGTTTCTATGCGTTTGGGCGCTGATGACCACGCTGTTTAGCGCCCGAAAACCTCAAACCACACACACACACAACTACACATATATTGCAGCTAATTTCTAGTAATAAGTGTCGTAGGGTACAGAACGCTGTGCTACACTGCTGGGCAAGAAACAAATTCTTAGTGTACCAGTGTGTACCCGCGGAAAGCCTCTAAGAGCAGCAAGAGCCCAAAGCTCTGCGGAAAATTCCCAGCGCAGATGTGTCACTCAGCGCAATTGTTGCTGCTCCCTTCGAGTTGGGTAACGGGCTGTAACATCACCTGACTGATCGAGAAAACCTTCAGTGGCCTGTGTTCTTGGATTCATACCGAACTGATCTTTTGGAAGACTTTATCTGCTTACAACGACTTCACTTTGGATTCCTGGACTTCCTGGTGAAACTCTGTTGTTTTTATTCTAGATAAAACTGAGCATTCATTATTTTTCGAAACGATGAGATCAAACGAACACTCTACAACATTTTATATGATGCAAATTGGCGATGCTCTGGTAATAAACAAAATACATAAAGATATTAATTAATGAAATTTTGACCACTGTTGTAGCCATCTAGCTACATCACATCAAACGGCATATTCTGTCAGCAGCTACAACTAACAGGGACTTTTCTGAAACATTTCGTACGCTACAACAAATATCAAAAGTAAGCAATATGCTAATTTAGCCAGAACAGCGTAATTGTTGGTTTGTAAACACACACATTACTTATCTTCCTACGTATAAATATTTCAGGAAGGAGAGTGATTTCATTGTAAGGTTAGCATGTAACTGAAATGGAAATTAATAAAGTTGACTCTAATTGAAAAGTGACGTGAAACATTTAATTTTTTGTAGAACCAATGAATATCGCACTAAAATCTGCTTTAGGATGACATGCTTTGTTCATCAGGATAATAACAGAGACGAGTATGTTTGGTTTGATTAAGATATTTCTGAATTATTTATGGTTTTACGGTTTTAGTTATTAAAAGAGAAGTAGTAGATGTAGAACGGGATGCACGATCAGAAAATGACCAGATCGAAAAGAAGAAATAACTGTTGTAGTGTGTAACGGTTATCTAAACTTCAAAAATGACCATTTTCTAAATTTGACATTGGTCGGATGAAGGAAGTGGGTATTGGGAAGGGAGCGAACATCTGTAAAATGGCACGTCCTGCACCTCGTGGCTTTTTCTTGTTTTCTCACTTTTGGCAGCACATATTGTGGTTGCAGATGTGTTCGGACTCAGGACTTTGTGAAGTATTTGCTTATCAGACAGGCAATAGAGATTATTTTCGGCTGATCGCAATGTACCTCAGAATAGAGATTTTCGCGAATGTCGCCGCTGGTTAGTCAGTACGTTAGTTTGTTGCATGTTTCATAGATAATTTGAACGATTAATTTATCGAAATTATGTGGAGCGAGTCAGATAAAACTTGCTTTACTACCTGCTAGACATTTAAAGGCATTGTCAAAATGATCAAAAAACTTTGTCACTGCATATTGATCTCCTTCCTGAACGACTGACTGCCTTAATAATGGGTAATATATGTCATTCCTTTCTCTAGCGTTTTAAGTATGGATATCACCGTTCTTCTCAAATTGTGACGGATAAATTATAACAAATCTGATTAACGAATTTATTCCTTGTGACGGAGCAGCTGACATGCCCATCTCCTTCACGAGGTACCCACAAGACGACCGCTCGTGAATACCACATATTATTCTTACTTTTCGCTTTTGTGCAATCAATACTTTCTTTCTAAGTGGTGAGTTACCCATGAAATTATTTCATAAGACACTGCTGAGTGGAAATACGCAAAATATGTCAGGAGCTTTACTCGTTTATTTCCAAGCCCAGCAGTAAAAGTAGCTGAACTTAACTGTTTCAGAAGATCAGTAAATGCTTCTTCCACTTCAAGTTTTTATCAGTATGTCCACCCAATAGTTTGGGGCATTCTACCCTATTTACTGACTCCTTATTCGCTGAACTCATGGCTGATATGTGTTTGCTAGACTCTGAAGTTTCATGAGATATGAATTTTATTTAGGAAATATTGTTCGGATTTTGTAATTTAAGGGGTGGTTTGGGTTTAGTCACAGCCAGGAAATAAAGCTGGACTTTGGTTTGTTGTTATATTTAAACACACCGCAGGTCAGTACGATTTTGTCATTGATGTTAACGTAGGGAGGCGACATCAAACTTTACCGTGTGAGTACTGGTGTTGGTGTGCTATACGATGCGTTAAGCTCCGTGAGTATATCATAAACTTTAAGCTGTGATACAAAGCCTAAATATTTTAAAATCACTTTGTGTGATCGAATCTTGATAAAATTCGACACAACTGCCACTTGAGAACTTGCAAACGGCTGTAATTAATAACTCTTATTTCTCTGAAATTTTCTGTGACTATCCAGTTAACGAATAAATTGCATTTTTCAGTTAACATGTTCACACTAGAGCGTATGCGGTTACAATTCGTGGGACATTATTTATAAAAAATATCCCATTCACTTGTTACATTAACTTTCGGACTACACGGATATAGGTGTCATGTATGGGCGTATGATCTGATTTTACATCAGTGATGAACAATCGTTTTCAATTGAGGATTACGTATTATGTCTGCTGTCTACAGGGTGATCTTACAATTTCATACGAAAATCGGCAAACAAATCACTGTACAGGAGAGATGAAGTCAGTTTCTTTCTTCGAATAGGTCAAGATCAGTGCTTCTTGGAATTTACTGGGAATTTTCATAGTGATTGAAACAATAAATTTCAGGGTACCGTTATCCTCTACTCTCTCGCTCTCGAAAACATTTCATTGCCTAAATCACATCATTTTAATTAAATGGCTCAACCCGCATCCATCTGATACGAAACAAACGGCGTCACTGAAAAAAGTCCTCTATTAAGCTTTCAGTTTTCATTTGAATGAAAACCAGAATTTATATGAGGTCTACCATGACGGTACAGCTTTGTGTCATCATGTAGATACTAAATGTTCTTTTTGCAGCTATCCAAGCACACTGCTACATAGCAAATCAAGTAGCGTTTTAGAAAGAGCTGGTAATGAATTTTTAATAGGCATTAATAAATGGCATCTAGTCAGTTCACTTTCGCTATAGTTACCTACGAGAGGTTTCCTCACAACATATCAATATGACGACATACAAACAGGGAAGGTTGAAAATCTTTGCTTATACAGATTAAAACTTGATAATAAATTCAGCTGGGAGGAGAATACCACGGAACTGCCGAAAAGTCTAAACAAACTTTTGCCTGAAATACGTATGTCGATGGACAAATGTGATGCAAAAATAAGGAAGCAAAACCTAATATGCTTCATTTGCTTCCAGTCCATAATGCGCTGCCGACTTGAACTGTGGGGTAACGCAGTGAAAGTTTTCCGAGAACGATAGCGTGTAATACGAATTATTTGTGAGTGGACATCTTCAACTTTTTGTAGTCCTGTCTTCCTCAGTTGCATGATGGACCGTCTGACAGCAACTGAATAAAACACAATTTTAGTCCCATACGCGTTTCGCCTTTATTTTCTGCAAGGCATCATCAGTGGCAGGTTGCGTGGACAATTTCTTACATATTACGCTCCTGTTGCATTTTATGTGTTGTTCTTCTTCTTATGAACGCCAATTTGCGGTTTTTTTCCACATTCGACAGCACTGTGAACTGAACGCTTGTTGTTTAATTAAAACAAGCGTTCAGTTCACAGTGCTGTCGAATGTGAAAAAAACGCAAATTGACGTTCATAAGAAGAAGAACAACACATAAAATGCAACAGGAGCGTAATGTGTATGAAATTGTCCACGCAACCTGCCACTGATGATGCCTTGCAGAAAATAAAGGCGAAACGCGTATGGCACTAAAATTGTGTTTTATTCAGTTGCTGTCAGACGGTCCATAAGTAAAAATTATCGGTATACCGTGATATTTGTGAGTGGATTCAAGAACGTCCTGTGGAAGCCGACTCAAAGAATTAGGTGCACTAACTACATACAAAAATATGTCCTTCATAATTAAACTTTTCTCAGGTTTTTAAATGCGAACACTTTAGGTGAGGCCTTACCGTGACTGTTACTGATACCGGATGAAACAACAAATTTCCTGTTACCAGTCACTGTTTATTTACACCCACAACGCGTTTCGAAGGTTTAAACCTCCATCATCAGGTGGTTTTACATGTATTGGCACGACATTTGTGTGTGTGTGTGTGTATGTGTGTGTGTGTGTTGTCTCACGACTTTGGGATAGTCTGTGGCAATGTCTGGTGGAAAAATAAAAGCACTATTTCACTATTCAATGTACTTTTATACTGCCCAACAAAATTAAAGGATCATTTTTTCGAAACCTGTAATTGTCTCCGATTGTGACGTCTAAGTTCGTATTCTATACGAGTAAAGGTGCAAAAGCGTGGCCCTCTCTGACGTCACCATCGGGCTCGGCGACCCTTCAGTCAGCAATGCGAGGACACCGGCGAAGAAAAGGCCACAGCTTAGACGATTAAGGTGGGTTAATGATGTCTCAATGACACCAAATTTCACCACAGTTCTCCCCAACGCCATCGTCGACATGTCCACGGTGGGACTGTTGTTGGAATCACGCAGTTTTCTCATGGGTGACCAAAGAAAGCATTTCAGATGCACCGCCGCTCGCAAGTGACACGCAAAGCCCTCAGGAGGTGGCATAAATGGCGTCAATGAAACCACTCCCACCCCTGAAGCGTCGATTCCCACACACTTGGCGGTCGAAAACGACAATTTACAGTGCAATGAGCAAGAGGACCACGTTCTTGGCAGCATTCGACACTACTGACACCCTTGGGCGATTCGACCCTACTCTAAGGACATCGAGGCGCTGCAACCCCACTGAACGTCGTCTGACCCCTTTGGAATGTAGTGCGACTGCAATTTTTTCTCTGGGAAAATATCAAGGTTTACAGATCATACCTTAGATGCTTATGAGTGGGCCGCAAGTTACTGAAGAAATTAAACAAAAAGTATTGTCTACAGGGATCAGGGTCGAATCAACGTTCACCGGTACGGCAGGAACGGGCAATTGCACTGACCATGCTGCCACGCTGTGACTTTTTTTTGGGAGGTGGGAGGCAGGGAGGGGGGTGGATGCTAATCAGACACGTAAATAATTTGATGATATGCATCTGGCAGCGTAACGACAAACCAGTCATCTCATAGTCAGCTCACGGATCAAAGGAAGGTAATGAAATCAATAATGCGGTACTAAACAAATCAAACGAAACCGTAAAGTCCCTAAAATCAATGGCGCCTACTCGAAACTACATTCTCTCCACTTTTTGACAACCACCGGAGCGAAGCAGCACCAACCTCCAGAAACACAGTTCCGCGCCAGAATGACGAAGAACATCGCGTCTGTCTGCTCTCAGCATCCTCAAGGAAAAAGTGCACCTATATTTTCATCAGCCAGTCAAGTCGCATGACCTAGTGAGATATGGCAGTGGTTAGTGCAGTGGACTCTGATTCGGAAAGACGACGGTTGAAACCCGCGTCCGGCCATCCTAATTCAGCTTTTCAGTGATTTCCCTAAATGGCTTCAGGCAAATACCAGAACTATTCCTTTGAAAGGGCACGGCCGATTTCCTTCCCTATCCTTCCCTAATCCTATAGAAACGATGACCTCACTATTTGGTTCCTACTCCAAATCAACCAGCCAATCAAGGCGCATGGCCTCTTGTCCAATGACATGAGTGGACACTGCAATCGCAATTCCCCCTTCTCAGAGAAAATGAGAAATAATCGGCCAAGCATCCCCACGAAAGAAAAGGTAGACTTACTGGTAACCAATTGGCGAAGCACTGAACTGTCTCGAAGTACCTCCGCCCAGAAAATTTCAAACATCCGCAACAAGTCGCACCCGTGAAAGAAGAGAACCCACCTTAAATGTGTTACGGGCAGATGAGGTGCTAGACCATCGCCTCCCTGTAGTGTGAAAGGTGACTGCCCTCAGGATTTACAAATTCGGCTAGACATTGGAACTTATATTGATGCTGATGAGTCTCATACTTCTTTACAGAGCGTAGGGGAGCGACGCGGGAGACCCGCGCCGCATTACTAGGCAAGGTCCTAGTGGAGGTGGTTTGCCATTGCCTTCCTCCGACCGTAATGGGGATGAATGATGATAATGAAGACGACACAACACCAAGTCATCTCGAGGCAGGAAAAATCCTTGACTCCGCCGGGAATCGAATCCAGGACCCCGTGCTCGGGAAGCGAGAACGCTACCGCGAGACCACGAGCTGCCGATGGAACTTATATTACTGTAGTACAATTCAAAAGTTGTTCATATATTCCCACTATAAGTAAAACATCTAATTACGAGAAGGAGGCGGGATATGAAACGTGCCAACTACTTGTCTTTGCAATTATTACTGTTACTCATTGAAGTTAATGCATCCACTCTCTTCATTTTCGTAGTGGAAATTAATACCTCATACAACGAGTCAGCCAACTGGCGGAAGCGTTTCAAAACACACGTGAAGGTACATTACTCGCACTACGCGAACTTGTATTTTTTTTTTAACACCATCCCGGTTGTCAGACTCGCCTAGGGTCAACATTCCTTACCATACTTCGATCAAAATTACTTGAGAGTTGACGTCTATCACTTGTCGCTACAGCATTAGTACATCCGCTGCCGGTTATCGCTCGGTTATAAGCGACCAAAAAACATGCCAGGTCACTTCATAAATGCAGCTAATGTACAGCGCGGAGCTATGTTGGAAGCGGCCTCCGCGAGGTATGATGGAAATAGAAGATGCACTGTCGACAGCTGACTTGAAGTGACCAATGACTAAACTGTGTCAGACGCGTTTTGTAGCGCTGAATCTGAACTCATGTGCTACCCTAACCACAACCTCGTGATATGCAATGTATACGAGAAAACGGCGATCAACAACCTGTGGCAGAACTAAAATCACGGTCTCTTTGTTCACGGCGTTTAAGGCCAACCCCTACAAGCAAACTCAAGACCGAAAAATTTTGAGTTTCAGTGGTAAAAGCTGTCTTTAGTTACCTCAACTTATCCTCACACTGGCTACATGGACTGTCGCGTTTCTAACCAATGAGCAGTACCGGCTGGCACTTAGTTGCAAATTATAGGCGACACAAGCACATTCCAGACGAAAAAAGAATGATAGGAAGAAAAATAAGAGCGAATAAAAATTTCAATACGATGATGAAAATGACGTGGCAAATTTTTAGAAATCAAACAACAACAAAAATTACATTTAAACAAAATGCGGAAAAGTGCTGTATTTATGATTCTGGCGACCGGACACAACGACTTACTGCAGCTTTCAAAAATTCGGCTTTACGCAGTGTAGTGATAAACTTATCTAATGTAAGCCGATTTTTGTGATATGTGACGCTAAATAGCGTCTTTTGCGGAAGAATCCAGCAAAGTTTCGTTAGTGCTGCGTATGAAACGTGTGTATTTCGTTATCACCGTTACGTGTGTGTGTGTGTGTGTGTGTGTGTGTGTGTTGTTTTGCATGTGGTTATCGCATATGCTGAAATACGAGATAAAAGGAAAGTCAGACAAGTAACTAGAAGTGACCTGAGTAATTGTTGTGGCAGTGGGTAACGGGGAACTGTTCTGAATGGAGGAAACGAATTATAACTCATGAAGTAATTTTAGTCAGAGTGTAGGAAAGGTGTTTAAATTGTATAACTCGACAGCCACGTTACCAAATCCGAAAAAACACAGATAGCATCACTTAACAAAATTATAGTTGCGTCTATTTTGTTGAAAACTGACTTTTTGAGCCAATGGCTGTGTAAAAAATATAGGTCGAGTCTTGCATAGACGATAACAGTAACCAGCCACTTTTTACAATGCTATTTATTTATTTAAATAGCGCTGTTACCGGTTTCGAACATTACAGGTTCATTTTCAGACGGATAGTTCACGTTAAAACAGATTTTACATTTACAAAAAGTGAAAGCTAATGTAAAATATGTCTTAACGTGAATTAGCTGTCAGAAGATGAACCTCTAATGTTCTAAATCAGAAACGCTGCTATTTAAAGAAATAAACAGCATTGTAAAAAGTGCTGGTTGCTGTTATTTTCCATGTAACAGTCAACCTATATGGTTGTATCTTCTTATTCAGCGATGGTGAATCCACGTGTTTCCAACGGTGTCCTTACTTTTTTGCCTAGCGGTCATAGTGATGCCCCACCAATCGTCCACGGGGATTATAAGAAGTCGTCTGAATTGGTACGACACAGTTGCAACACGTCTGCTGCTGGCTAGGTTTTGAGCAGACACAAAACGCTGCGAGTGCGACCTATTTCGCGTTTAAAATGTCGTGTAACATGTTGAAAACTTACCTGCGTCTGCTTTTCACGTTTTCCATTATTACTTAGACTGCCATGTGCTCGTCGTCGAGCACCGGGATCTCCTCTAGTGGTTCCACGTTTTGCGCAGAGAGACAGTCTACCAGTTCGGTTTCAGACTTGTTTGACCTCACTGGAAGCTTCTGTGCCACCCGACCAGGGTATCATGCGATGGTGCATTGTTGCCGTACACTTCCACCAACTCAGTATGGACTCTTGCAGCCTTGTTCGCCTCCAAATGCAGAAAACGAATTACAGCACGATTGTTTACTTTAAAAAGGACGGTGCCGTTTACTTTTAGCTCCTCTGGCGACGTGCTGAGGAGTACTGTGGTGCAGGAATTTCAGTATGTGCCAGAACCGCAGACATTCACCTGCACACGGACAAAAAATTAATTATGTAATTTCACTTTTCCGATGTGATAATTAAAACTCTACCCCTTGTACATTCAGCAGATGGCACAATAACAGCCCCGCGGCCAATCCTCGTTGAAGACGCGCTGCCGACTAAAGACTCAACAGCGACATCGTTGGAGTCCGTGCGAAGGAGCGTTGGTTTTTCACATCCTTTTTCCAGTACTTTTTGTCGCTTTCTCCAGTCGGGCCAGTACTTCTGATTCAAGTATCTCCTAAATTAACCTAAAGAAGCTAATTTACTCAATTCTAATCCCACCATCAAGCTAAAATTATTAACGATCCTAGGAATCGAAGCCGGATCCTTCATGAGGCAGACACGTTTTCTGTTCAGCCAATGAGGCAAGCGATAACCGTAATGTCACTCATATAATTCTCCTGACATCGGCCATACTGTGTCTTTTCCGCTTTTATTACATAAGTAAATTGGGTAACAGTATTGTTTGAGTAATGTAACTACAAGGTGGAGAAAAAGGTCTGAGCAGAGTAGGCGAAGCAAGCTAAATTTTCTAGATACCCATAGGTCGTAAACGCACCATTGTTGTTTTAGGGCCACACAAAGACAAGCGGTCAGCGAAGAGCTCGTTGGAATTTCAGATCGCGACTACCGTTCGCAACATGCCAGGAACTTTCGGAAGAATGTTCCAATCATTTCATCGACGATTTCACCTCGTTAGCGATGTTTTAAACAGCAATTTCGAACATTTTCTATAAAAAAAGTTGTCTGAGTATATAAAGAGAGAGCTTAAAATTTAACTTTTTGCCGTTGTCATAGTTCAAACATAAAGCGAGCCACAAATTTACTTTGGAAGCCAGGAACTTCAAGCCAGTAATAGTGGTTGAAATGGTACTGGATGCAAAGAGTATTTCGAGGTCCTGAAACTGAATCTGATTACTGCCTTCTACTAAGCTCCTTAAGAATAAGAGCAACATGGCTTAAAAAAGAGTACAACCAACTGCCAATGAATAAAGAACTTGCCTTTTATGCAAGAATTTCGAGAGACCCCCACTATACTTAGCTTAAACCAAAGACTGTGTGATGAGCTAATGAAAAAACCTATAAAAAAGAGCTCGCAAGAAGAATAGGAGGCTTTCTAATAAATTCTAAGAGAGCTACCAGTGAGAGTCTTGGAGAAAAAGCAAAATGACGAAGGAAGAAAGGATTAAGAAAATGGGATGATGATGCTGGAAAGAACAAGAAGCATTTGTGAAATACCTGTCAACAAAGAAACATGAAGATAGAATATCATGGGAAAACACAATTGTTAAAAGACAAATACACTCCTGGAAATGGAAAAAAGAACACATTGACACCGGTGTGTCAGACCCACCATACTTGCTCCGGACACTGCGAGAGGGCTGTACAAGCAATGATCACACGCACGGCACAGCGGACACACCAGGAACCGCGGTGTTGGCCGTCGAATGGCGCTAGCTGCGCAGCATTTGTGCACCGCCGCCGTCAGTGTCAGCCAGTTTGCCGTGGCATACGGAGCTCCATCGCAGTCTTTAACACTGGTAGCATGCCGCGACAGCGTGGACGTGAACCGTATGTGCAGTTGACGGACTTTGAGCGAGGGCGTATAGTGGGCATGCGGGAGGCCGGGTGGACGTACCGCCGAATTGCTCAACACGTGGGGCGTGAGGTCTCCACAGTACATCGATGTTGTCGCCAGTGGTCGGCGGAAGGTGCACGTGCCCGTCGACCTGGGACCGGACCGCAGCGACGCACGGATGCACGCCAAGACCGTAGGATCCTACGCAGTGCCGTAGGGGACCGCACCGCCACTTCCCAGCAAATTAGGGACACTGTTGCTCCTGGGGTATCGGCGAGGACCATTCGCAACCGTCTCCATGAAGCTGGGCTACGGTCCCGCACACCGTTAGGCCGTCTTCCGCTCACGCCCCAACATCGTGCAGCCCGCCTCCAGTGGTGTCGCGACAGGCGTGAATGGAGGGACGAATGGAGACGTGTCGTCTTCAGCGATGAGAGTCGCTTCTGCCTTGGTGCCAATGATGGTCGTATGCGTTTTTGGCGCCGTGCAGGTGAGCGCCACAATCAGGACTGCATACGACCAAGGCACACAGGGCCAACACCCGGCATCATGGTGTGGGGAGCGATCTCCTACACTGGCCGTACACCACTGGTGATCGTCGAGGGGACACTGAATAGTGCACGGTACATCCAAACCTTCATCGAACCCATCGTTCTACCATTCCTAGACCGGCAACGGAACTTGCTGTTCTAACAGGACAATGCACGTCCGCATGTATCCCGTGCCACCCAACGTGCTCTAGAAGGTGTAAGTCAACTACCCTGGCCAGCAAGATCTCCGGATCTGTCCCCCATTGAGCATATTTGGGACTGGATGAAGCGTCGTCTCACGCGGTCTGCACGTCCAGCACGAACGCTGGTCCAACAGAGGCGCCAGGTGGAAATGGCATGGCAAGCCGTTCCACAGGACTACACCCAGCATCTCTACGATCGTCTCCATGGGAGAATAGCAGCCTGCATTGCTGCGAAAGGTGGATATACACTGTACTAGTGCCGACATTGTGCATGCTCTGTTGCCTGTGTCTATGTGGCTGTGGTTCTGTCAGTGTGATCATGTGATGTATCTGACCCCAGGAATGTGTCAATAAAGTTTCCCCTTCCTGGGACAATGAATTCACGGTGTTCTTATTTCAATTTCCAGGAGTGTACATAGGAAAAACAGTGAGGTAAAAGAAAATGTGGAAGTGAATGCAATCCCTCTACCTAAATGGTTGCAGCACTCTCAGATTCTATTGACTCAAACATCAGAATTTTATACAGTCCAACTCTCAAGGAATTATTCAAGAGAAACCATCTCAAAGCGTGGATTAAAAAAGTACTAAACGAAATAAAAAGTAGCAAAACCAAAGAAGACGATTCAATAAATCTAGAGCTGTTCGATATCCAAGCAAGTCATTTACAGACAGATTCCTCAACCATGATGTGATCAGTAGACTATATACTTGAGAGGAGTGCTAAATCAATTGCCATTCCTGGCTTCACTGTGACAACTACCGAGGAATAAGCTTACTGAACTCAGCATATAAATTTTCTGCGAACATCCTCAAAAATAAATGAACCCATCGTGGTTGAGGAGCAAAAGAGTCTTTCGAAAAGGAAGATTATGCCATCCTAGCTATTTTCCATTGTAACTGCTAACAGAAGAAACGTAGAGCATTTAGTCTAGAAACACAAACTGTCTCCGTCTATTTCAAATAAGCTTTTCACAAAGTCACAGAAATAAATTATTATAAATTGTTCCAGTGATCGTGTTTCCCAGAAAGATATCGATAACATGTACAAAACGTCCAGAAACTGATTTCTTACAGAACAAATTTTATCTGTGTCAAGGAAGAAGACAAATTATCAGAATGGTGCAGAACACCTGCAGGAGTACGACAGGGACGCGGCCTTTCAACACAGTTCTTCATTATTCATATGAATAAAATCATTCAAAAGCAAAGACATTAAAATCAATAGACACAAAAAGCTAGATACTTTACTATTTGCAGTTGATGTAGCTTTCGCAGCATCTACAGAAGATGACCTGCAGCGTTCTGTACACAATTTACAGTTCACATGCGAGAAACCCTGCATGAACATTATCACCAAAAAACCAAAAGCTATGACCCTCTGGGAAAAATACACATTTCAAAGTAAGATCTGTTTGAGGAATGAAATTCTAAAAAGAGTGAACACATTCACCCATTTGGTCTATAAACTATTTTTTCCGGAAAAAAGAGAAATAACTGAAAATACGCCTTTATAAGACATTAGAAAGACTATGCTGAGGTATAGCAGGGAAGCCTGGACAATCAAGGTAAAAGATGCGAAAAGACTACCAGACTGTAAAACGAAATTCTTGAGACAAACCAAATGGGATCATAAAAAGAACAAATGGTACCCATCACACATTATATTCAGAACTACCAAAACATCTACAACGAATGAGTTCAAAGAGAATCCCAAACTCCATGCTACACTATCACTTCAACTGTGCAAGATCACAAGATTTACATATGTCAGTAGAACTTCTCGACGAGAACGTAACAGGCCAAAAGGACCACACTTCAAGGAAGACGATGATGATGATAATCATGGCGAACCCTTAGTTCACACTTACTGTTCTACTGTATTTGTTGGAATGAAAGTTTATTTATTGTCTTTGTACATAAGCAAAAAGGAAAATATATTGCCTTTAGATTTCATAATTATTAACATTACACTTCGCTGTACAACATCTTCGTACAGTACCGTTTCTTCAGCCCAGTTTTACCCTAAAAAGTTAGTGGCACCAGGGTACGTTTAGTGTAGTTGATGTAGCAGACAAGCTGTATCCAGTAAACATCACAGAAAACTCACTTTCTGTGTAAGCAGACATGGACAGGAATTTAAAGTTTGCTGTCTTCGACTTGAAACGGTACCAGTTAATTAAATAATTAACTTCGCTCCTTAGCATAACAAATATTAGCTGAGAGAAGATAATTTAAATGCACACATTTCCCCACGAACGTGGCTGATTGGCTGTTGTTTTACGACCAACGCAGCACTGCGTTCCCGTCCTGTGGTTACCGGAAAATTTTGCTTGATCTGACGGTCCCCACCTATCTCTGACCTTATTACCACCTACTTTTTGCCCACCTTGTATAAGATGAATACATGAATTACATTAATGTCATATTTGTTAAATCGTAACTTATTAAAATTAAAAGAATGGAAAGAAGAGGCTGGAAACTGAACTTAACACAAACAGACTACTCGTCTCGAAATACAGGATGACAGTTATCGAACTATATGAAATAAAATCGTCATATCTTCTAAACGGATTGCGTTAGGACGTTCAAACTGCGCGGTTGGCATAATGTGGAATTAGTACGGAAGTGCGTACGCACCTTGTTGTCGTCGGCCATTTACCCGTGAAAATACACTCCTGGAAATGGAAAAAAGAACACATTGACACCGGTGTGTCAGACCTACCATACTTGCTCCGGACACTGCGAGAGGGCTGTACAAGCAATGATCACACGCACGGCACAGCGGACACACCAGGAACCGCGGTGTTGGCCGTCGAATGGCGCTAGCTGCGCAGCATTTGTGCACCGCCGCCGTCAGTGTCAGCCAGTTTGCCGTGGCATACGGAGCTCCATCGCAGTCTTTAACACTGGTAGCATGCTGCAACAGCGTGGACGTGAACCGTATGTGCAGTTGACGGACTTTGAGCGAGGGCGTATAGTGGGCATGCGGGAGGCCGGGTGGACGTACCGCCGAATTGCTCAACACGTGGGGCGTGAGGTCTCCACAGTACATCGATGTTGTCGCCAGTGGTCGGCGGAAGGTGCACGTGCCCGTCGACCTGGGACCGGACCGCAGCGACGCACGGATGCACGCCAAGACCGTAGGATCCTACGCAGTGCCGTAGGGGACCGCACCGCCACTTCCCAGCAAATTAGGGACACTGTTGCTCCTGGGGTATCGGCGAGGACCATTCGCAACCGTCTCCATGAAGCTGGGCTACGGTCCCGCACACCGTTAGGCCGTCTTCCGCTCACGCCCCAACATCGTGCAGCCCGCCTCCAGTGGTGTCGCGACAGGCGTGAATGGAGGGACGAATGGAGACGTGTCGTCTTCAGCGATGAGAGTCGCTTCTGCCTTGGTGCCAATGATGGTCGTATGCGTGTTTGGCGCCGTGCAGTTGAGCGCCACAATCAGGACTGCATACGACCGAGGCACACAGGGCCAACACCCGGCATCATGGTGTGGGGAGCGATCTCCTACACTGGCCATACACCACTGGTGATCGTCGAGGGGACACTGAATAGTGCACGGTACATCCAAACCGTCATCGAACCCATCGTTCTACCATTCCTAGACCGGCAAGGGAACCTGCTGTTCCAACAGGACAATGCACGTCCGCATGTATCCCGTGCCACCCAACGTGCTCTAGAAGGCGTAAGTCAACTACTCTGGCCAGCAAGATCTCCGGATCTGTCCCCCATTGAGCATGTTTGGGACTGGATGAAGCGTCGTCTCACGCGGTCTGCACGTCCAGCACGAACGCTGGTCCAACTGAGGCGCCAGGTGGAAATGGCATGGCAACCCGCTCCACAGGACTACATCCAGCATCTCTACGATCGTCTCCATGGGAGAATAGCAGCCTGCATTGCTGCGAAAGGTGGATATACACTGTACTAGTGCCGACATTGTGCATGCTCTGTTGCCTGTGTCTATGTGGCTGTGGTTCTGTCAGTGTGATCATGTGATGTATCTGACCCCAGGAATGTGTCAATAAAGTTTCCCCTTCCTGGGACAATGAATTCACGGTGTTCTTATTTCAATTTCCAGGAGTGTATAACCGTACAGCGCATTTGGGTGACTGAGAACCCGCATTTCGCGATGGAGTCGTCTCTTCTGCCTCAACGGGTGACTGTGTGCAATGTCCAGTCACGGAATAATCGGTGAGATATTCCTTGGTGGCACGGTGACCACTGAACGGTAAGTGAAGGTTTTGGAAGATAATTTCATACCCATTACTCACAGTGATCCTTATTCCGACAAGATGTTTCCATGCAAGACGGAAATGTTTGATGTCCTGGAGAAGCACTTTGGTGACCGCATTCTGGTTCTGGGGTATCCAAGAGGCCACTGGCAAGGGCCTCCATTAGCCGCTTATTCTCGAACACATGAGACTCCTTTTTGTGGGGGTATATTGAAGACAAAGTGTAGAGTAATAACTCCAAAGCCATTGTTGAGCTGAAAACAACCACTCGGAAGGTCATCGACAGCATCGATGTTCCGACACTTTAGTGGGTCATGCAGAATTTCTCTATTCATCTGCGCCACATCATTGCCAATGATGGCAAGCGTATCGAACATGTCATAACCTAAATCCGAATATCTGTAGTGACGTTTACGTATTGAATTAGGTGTGTGCACGGCGTAGTTTGTAACTAACTTACGGCCAGCCGGGGTGGCCGAGCGGTTCTAGGCGCTTCAATGTGGAACCGCGTGACCACTACGGTCGCAGGTTCGAATCCTGCCTCGGGCATGGATGTGTGTGATGTCCTTAGGTTAGTTAGGTTTAAGTAGTTCTAAGTTCTAGGGGCTGATGACCTCAGAAGTTAAGTCCCATAGTGCGCAGAGCCATTTGAACCACTTTGAACTAATTTACTTCTTTTCATGTAGTTCAATAATTGCCACTCTGTACATCTGACTTATTCAACCGGTCTGATGTTTACATTACCACCAACGGTGCCATGTACAGGTGGTGGACAAACATATGGTAAATCCGTGAAAAATGTGTGGTTGAACATAAATGAAGGTGTTAGCCAAACCTGCAGGTTGCGCTATCGTATTTCACCACGAACGTTACCTGTGCAATGCCCTCAATGTGTTGAAAGTGTCAGTCGTGGCTATAACAGTGTTTTGTGTGGTCGAGAATGCATTGTCCCTGAGCTAAGCGAATTCGAACGTAGGCAAGTTGTTGGTGCTTCTGTAACCAAGGTAGTCAAAGTGTTTGCTATTGCGTACCTATGATTTATACCACATACAAAGAAGAGGGAAAACACCATCAATTAAGAAGCAAGCCATTGAGTGTGGGGACACAGGCTCAACCTCAAGTAAGGCTCATTTAAAAGTCTTGTGTTGAAAATTATGATAGCAAAAATATTAGCTTCTAATGACTCACCATGTGCAGCGGGAGAGCGACAGGAAGTGAGTGTCCGGCAGGTATACAGATCATTCTTCTTTGGGACATATGTATTACACTTCACAAAATGGCCATCGTCGACATTCAAGAAATGTTCAAAACACACCATTAACTTGTACCATGAAAATCGAACGAAAAATGGCGCGCCGCAGCGATCACAAAGGTTCGCGCCATCAAGATTTAAGGTGAACTCCTTGGAAGTTATTTTTAAACAGTGGAGCACTTCAGCTAAGTATCCACTCTTAAGGAATGTGCATAGAACGGGGTGATGAGAACTGATGGAATGTGATGACATGAGACCGAATGCGGAACACTCTGTCTTGGAGCTTATTGTGAAACTGGCTATCCTTTAAGACGTAGCTACAGATAATATGATAATATATTTTTTTAGGCGGGGGGAAAACAAACATCGAGAGACTGGCAAAAGTCCCGAGTTCGAGTCTCGGCCCGGCACGCAGTTTTAATCCGCCAGGAAGATTCATATCAGCGCACACTAGGCTGCAGAGCGAAAATCTCATCCTGGGAACTTCCCCCAGGCTGTGGCTAAGCCATGTCTCCGAAATATCCTTTCTTTCAGGAGTGCTAGTTCTTCAAGGTTCCCAGGAGAGCTTCTGTAAAGTTTGTAAAGTAGGAGATGAGATACTGCAGAAGTAAAGCTGTGGGGACGGGGCGTGAGTCGTGCTTGGATAGCTCAGATGGTAGATCACTTGCCCGCGAAAGGCAAAAGTCCCGAGTTCGAGTCTCGGTCCGGCACACAGTTTTAATGTGCCAGGTGGTTTCATCGAGAGACTGAATTTGTCCAATGGTTCCATGTGGTATGAACTGCAATGTCACACACTGTTCAGGAGGGATAGTGTGTTCTAAAGGAGTACGATTTTTATATACAAAACAGGAATTAAGCAAAGGTAAGTTATTGTGGCTAGCCACTGCCCAAATGCAGTGCTCATCCCATAGTTATAGTTATCTTATGCCCATTTTTCCAGTGTTGCTTGCTGTGACGTAAATGTTCCCAACTGCCCTAGTAAGACCATGCAGACGAGAAAGAATCGTAGGGGCCGGAGCACCTCCAACTTCTTGTAACACAATAAATTATTTTCCAGCCAATTTACCATGCGGATTAAGTGTCAGCAGGGTTTCTTTCACATGCATTTCCTTTTCAAATCGCGATTGTTTGGAGCTGAAAACAAATTCTTCACTAAACGATGGGATAAGTGTCTGTATCTCAACAGCAAATTTAAATTTTCGGGCCGATTCCGCAGTTTGTTGTGCATCGTCAGCTTGACACATCATTCGATATCTCATTATCTTCCAATTCTGTAGCACTGTTTGAAACTATGTACCCATCAAGTGTTTCCTGCACATGCTGCAAGTTGTATCGAAGATCCTAGAAACTCACAAACATTTGTAACAAGTGCGTCTTGTCCTTCCCTGAATACCAGAAGTTATTCTTATGCACTACACGATCATATCGCTGCGGACTTATCCGAAATCTGTTCATAATAGTTAATAGTTTTTTTTTTGTACGCAGCTGACGATCTTTCATGTACGTAATTACGTTTAGTACCTTGTGCAACGATTGTATTTCACTACGTTTCGCTGGAGACGGGGGGTTCGCAGCCGTATCACGGTGTTCCATGATCACTATGATCACTCTGCAACTCGCATTACTGCCAAGCATTATATGATATCTTTGGCTAATCAGGTTCATCCCACGATACAATGTTTGTTCCTCAGTGGTGATGCTGTGTGCCAAGACGACAAGCCCCCTGTTCATATAGCTCGCATCATCCAGGATTGGTTTTGTGAGCACGAGGATGAATTGTCGCATCGCCCCTGGCCGCCACAGTTATCAGATCTCAATATTATTGAGCCTTTGCAGTCTACTATGGAGGGAACGTTGCGCGATCGAAATCCACCTCCATTATCATTACCTAAACTTGCCACTGTTTTGTAGGAAGAATGGTATTAGATTGTTTCGGAAACCATGCAGCATCTGTTAGGGTATGCTGATGATCTTTATTTTTGGACCGTCTAATTACAACTGAATGAAACATACACTACTGCCCATTAAAATTGCTACATAAGAAGAAATGCAGATGATAAACGGGTATTCATTGGACAAATATATTATACTAGAACTGACATGTGATTACATTTTCACGCAGTTTGCGCGCATAGATCCTGAGAAATCAGTACCCAGAACAACCACCTCTGGCCGTAATAACGGCCTTGATACGCCTGGGCATTGAGGCAGATAGAGCTTGGATGGCGTGTACAGCTACAGCTGCCCATGCAGCTTCAACACGATACCACAGTTCATAAAGAGTAGTGACTGGCGTATTGTGACGAGAGAGTTGCTCGGCCACCATTGACCAGACGTTTTCAGTTGGTAAGAGATCTGGAGAATGTGCTGGCCAGGGCAGCAGTCGAACATTTTCTGTATCCAGAAAGGCCCGTACAGGACCTGCTACATGCGGTCGTGCATTATCCTGCTGAAATGTAGGGTTTCGCTGGGATCGAATGAAGGGTAGAGCCACGGGTCGTAACACATCTGAAATGTAACGTCCACTGTTGAAAGTGCCGTCAATGCGAACAAGAGGTGACCGAGACGTGAAACCAATGGCACCCCCTACCATCACGCCAGGTGATACGCCAGTATGGCGATGAATACACGCTTCCAATGTGTGTTCACCGTGATGTCGCCAAACAAGGATGCGACCATCATGATGCTGTAAACAGAACCTGTATTCATCCGAAAAAATGACGTTTTCCCATTCATGCACCCAGGTTCGTCGTTGAGTACACCATCACAGGCGCTCCTGTCTGTGATGAAGCGTCAAGGATAACCGAAGCAATGGACTCCGAGCTGATAGTCCATGCTGCTGCAAACGTCGTCGAACTGTTCGTGCAGATGGTTGTTGTCTTGCAAACGTCACCATCTGTTGACTCAGAGATCGAGACGTGGCTGCACGATCCGTTACAGCCATGCGGATAAGATGCCTGTCATCTAGGCTGCTAGTGATACGAGGCCGTTGGGACCAGCATGGCGTTACCCTCCTGAACCCACCGATTCCATATTCTGCTAACAGTCATTGGATCTCGACCAACGCGAGCAGCAATGTCGTGATACGATAAACCGCAATCGCGATAAGCTACAATCCGACCTTTATCAAAGTCGGAAACGTGATGGTACGCATTTTTCCTCCTTACACGAAGTATCACAACAACGTTTCACCATTCAACGCCGGTCAACTGCTGTTTGTGTGTGAGAAATCGGTTGGAAACTTTCCTCATGTCAGCACGTTGTAGGTGTCGCCACCGGCGCCAACCTTGTGTGAATGCTCTGAAAAGCTAATCATTTGCATGTCACAGCATCTTCTTCCTGTCGGTTAAATTTCGCGTCTCTAGCACGTCATCTTCGTGATGTAACAAATTTAATGGCCGGTAGTGTAGGTTTCGTACCATACACGTTTCACCATTATTATAAAGGCGAAACGGTTATCGCACTGAAATTTATGTTTCATTCAGTTGTAATTAGAAGGTCCAAAAGTAAAATTATCAACATACCGCAATATAATACGCAACTGAGGACAAGACAGCAAAAGTTAAGATGTTCGTACCGGATTTGTGTTTATTCATTCAGAGACGATTATAAATAGTTTTCCTACACCATATTAGAAGATATGACAATACGGCGTGTTGTGTGTTGTTTCCATATCTTTGTGCACCCCACGTACAGTAACTACAAAAATCAGTGTGGAGAGATCTACTGCAGAACCGAGGGACTAGCGTACATCTTACGCTAACAAGGGGAGGCCGCCAATTGTGAAACTCAGATTCGATTCATACTGCGCATAATAAAAGCTCATGGCCAGAGGTGTAATGTGGCAAAGCACCAAGATGCACTTCTCAGCCGTTGTCGAGAAAATCGACAGTTAAAAGAAACCGTTGCGGTGAAATACTCTCGACGATCAACAATTTTCTACAGCGTCGTGGCGCAGCGGTAAGCGCTCGGGTTCGTAATCCGAAGGTCGCCCGATCGAATCTCGCACCATGCAATTTTTTTTATTATTAGTTTTTTGTAATTCAAATATATATATATAAAGTATTAATGAATTGCTTATGCATGTTGGTGAAGGCGGATCGCTCTCCAATTGTACCACCTCCATTTTTCCGTTTTTTTTAACAGGGTGTACCAAAGCTCTCCCGTCCGCACTGATTTTCGACAATGTTATAAGTTGCGCTAGGGACCGCACTACCTCCTATCGAAGTTAGCAGGCAACTACGCTGTTATGCGGCGGCTCGTTTCGGCCCATTCAACATCTGTCATTCAAGTGTAACGAGCGAGTAACGGAGTTTATATTTCATACCTGCCACAGCAAATTTGTGTTCGTGGGGTCTCTATTCTTATTCGAACGTTTGACTTACGCTATACGTATTCGTTTCGGAATATCGTTCCTACGTCTTCCGTTAACTATACGTGGTTAACATTATGAAGACAATTAATAACATTTGTGAAATACAACTTTGTTTGCGGAAAACATAATGATGTTCGAAGTCGCCAGTTTTTCCACGACAAACGACTTTCAACAACTTATTATATGCATAATTGTTGCAACTGATTGCCGGGAATTATATATATATATATATATATATATATATATATATATATATGAATTATAAAAAACAAATACTAAAAAAAAAAAAGGTTGCATAGCGCGAGATTCGATCCGGCGACCTTCGGATTATGAACCAGAGCGCTTACCGCTGCGCCACGACGCTGTAGAGAATTATTAATCGTAGAGAGTATTTCACCGCAACGGTTTCTTTTAACTGTCGATTTTCTCGACAATGGCTGAGAAGTGCATCTTGGTGCTTTGCCACATTACACCTCTGGCCATGAGCTTTTATTATGCGCAGTATGAATCGAATCTGAATTTCACAATTAGCGGCCTCCCCTTGTAAGTCAAAAATGAATGTACAGTTGCCTGTAAACTCTCCCTCCCCCCACCCCCCACCCCCCACCCCCCACCCCCCAAAAAGAAGGTCCTCATTTCCGATGAATATTTCGAAGTAGGCTAATCTGATGTTTCTCAATACGTTGAATATCAGCGCAATATGTTCTTTTACCTACCAAAGCTCATCCGTCAGCCAGAGAAAATTAACACTTCACTCCTGAAACGTTTTGAGCACTCGTTAGACCCGCCGAGGCAGGATTCTGATGAGTGGTTGACGGCACTAATTCGCACGTTCCGCCCACACTCGGAGTTTTTTCTTGTTAGCAGTGCCACGACGCATATTAATTAGCTGCAGGTCGCAGTAGTACCGGAGCACTGATATAACTCAGTCGTGACCCTGCTGAGGGGCGAACCTTTCCCCACGTGCCTTCAGCGTGTCGGCACCTGCTAATAGGATTTCAGCCAAAGCACGAGTTACTGCTCTGTTCTGATTAAATCCTCGTATGAAAAAAATTTATGAAGTTGTCGGAGCTAGTAACTTTAGCCTTTTGCCACAACATGTCAGTTTATTCGTGTATTTTCGCTTCTTGTAACACTACCGAATTTATATCTGCTTACAAGTTATGTGAAGCCAATATTACAGGAAAAGGTCTCTCAAAATTACGTGTAATGATGTCATCGTTACTTCTTACGTACACACAATTTGAGAAAGAAAAACGTACTCCCTGAAGCAAACGTATCATGTAAAATCAGCTTTATTACCAACTACAGGCGAAGTAGTGTTATAAACATAATTACTGGTTCGTACATCTCTGTGAGAGTTGCGTGCCTTGCCTCTCGTTTCACGGCTCCTGATGGAGATCACATTGCCCGAAAACAAAGCTTATCTTACTTTGTTCATATATACACTCATACTTATAAATTAAAGATAATGCAGATACATGGTGAAACAATGCTATGGTGGGCGGTTTGCGGGTTTAAATCACCTCGGGGTATGACAATGCGGTGCATTTGAGCTGCGGTCGTCGCAGGGCGCGCGGGCAGCAGTCCACATACGCAGAGATGTGTTGGTGCATGTCAGAGTACGGTGCAGCGAACAAGTGTGCAGGCGTTTTCAGACGTGCTAATAGTGACTGTGTTTTGAAAATGGCTCAAAGAACACATATTGATGACGTTATGAGGGATTGAATGCTAGGGCGACTGGAGGCTGGTCATACACAGTAGGTCGTAGCACAGACCCTCCGTGTGCCACAAAGTGTGATCTCAAGATTTTGACAACGATTCCAGCAGTCAGGAAAGGCGCTACAGAACGGGACGTCCACAGTGTACAACACCACAAAAAGACCGATATCTCACCACCAATGCCCGCAGACGGCCACGGAGTACTGCAAGTAGCCTTGCCCGGGACCTTACTGCAGCCACTGGAACAGTTGTTTCTAGACACACAGCCTACAGACGACTGAACAGACATGGCTTGTTCGCCCGGAGACCTGCAAGGTGCATTCCACTGACCCCTGGTGTCAAGAACACAGTACATGGCCATTGGAACAGTGGTCCCAGGTTATTTGTTCACGGACGAGTCCAGGTATAGCCTGAACAGTGATTCTTGCTGGGTTTTCATCTGGCGTGAACCAGGAACCAGATACTAACCCCTTAATGTCCTTGAAAGGGACCTGTATGGAGGTCGTCGTTTGATGGTGTGGGGTGGGATTATGATTGGTGCACGTACACCCCTGCACGTCTTTGACAGGTGCATCAGGACGTCATTTTGTACCAGTATGTCCGCCTCTTGATGGATCATAACGCACGGCCCCACTGAGCTGCCATCGTGAAGGACTACCTTGAAACAGAAGATATCAGGTGAATGGAGTGGCCTGCCTGTTCTCCAGACCTAAACCCCATCGACCACGTCTGGGATATTCTCTGTCGACGTATCGCTGCACGTCTTCAGGAGCTCGGACAGGCACTGGTGCAAGAATGGGGGGCTATACCCCAGCAGCTGCTCGACCACTTTATCCAGAATATGCCACACCGATGTGCGAACTGTTTACGTGTGCATGGTGATCACATCTCACATTGATATCAGGGTACATGCGCAGGAAACAGTGGCGTTTTGTAGCACATGTGTTTTCTCTCAACTTATCCCAAACGCCGTGGACTTACAGATCTGTGTCGTGTGTGTTCCCTGTTTGCCTATGCTATTAGCGCCAGTTTTGTGTAGTGCCACGTTCTGAAATTATCCTTAATTTATGAGCATGAGTGTATATCGGGATCAATAGGTAACAAAAAAATGAACAAAGTAAGGTAAGCTTTGTTTTCCGGCAATGTGATCTCCACCAGGGGCTGTGAAACGAGAGACAAGGCACGCAACTCTCACCTCACAGAGATGTACGACCCAGTAATTATGTTTATAATACTACTTCACCTATAGTGGGTAATGAAGCTGATTTTACATGATACGTTTGCTTCAGGGAGTACGTTTTTCTTTCTCAAATTGTGTGTACGTAAGAAGTAACGATGACATCATTACACGTAATTTTGAGAGACCTTTTCCTATAATATATATATATATATATATATATATATATATATATATATATATACACACTCCTGGCAATTGAAATAAGAACACCGTGAATTCATTGTCCCAGGAAGGGGAAACTTTATTGACACATTCCTGGGGTCAGATACATCACATGATCACACTGACAGAACCACAGGCACATAGACACAGGCAACAGAGCATGCACAATGTCGGCACTAGTACAGTGTATATCCACCTTTCGCAGCAATGCAGGCTGCTATTCTCCCATGGAGACGATCGTAGAGATGCTGGGTGTAGTCCTGTGGAACGGCTTGCCATGCCATTTCCACCTGGCGCCTCAGTTGGACTAGCGTTCGTGCTGGACGTGCAGACCGCGTGAGACGACGCTTCATCCAGTCCCAAACATGCTCAATGGGGGACAGATCCGGAGATCTTGCTGGCCAGGGTAGTTGACTTACACCTTCTGGAGCACGTTGGGTGGCACGGGATACATGCGGACGTGCATTGTCCTGTTGGAACAGCAAGTTCCCTTGCCGGTCTAGGAATGGTAGAACGATGGGTTCGATGACGGTTTGGATGTACCGTGCACTATTCAGTGTCCCCTCGACGATCACCAGTGGTGTACGGCCAGTGTAGGAGATCGCTCCCCCACCATGATGCCGGGTGTTGGCCCTGTGTGCCTCGGTCGTATGCAGTCCTGATTGTGGCGCTCACCTGCACGGCGCCAAACACGCATACGACCATCATTGGCACCAAGGCAGAAGCAACTCTCATCGCTGAAGACGACACGTCTCTATTCGTCCCTCCATTCACGCCTGTCGCGACACCACTGGAGGCGGGCTGCACGATGTTGGGGCGTGAGCGGAAGACGGCCTAACGGTGTGCGGGACCGTAGCCCAGCTACATGGAGACGGTTGCGAATGGTCCTCGCCGATGCCCCAGGAGCAACAGTGTCCCTAATTTGCTGGGAAGTGGCGGTGCGGTCCCCTACGGCACTGCGTAGGATCCTACGGTCTTGGCGAGCATCCGTGCGTCGCTGCGGTCCGGTCCCAGGTCGACGAGCACGTGCACCTTCCGCCGACCACTGGCGACAACATCGATGTACTGTGGAGACCTCACGCCCCACGTGTTGAGCAATTCGGCGGTACGTCCACCCGGCCTCCCGCATGCCCACTATACGCCCTCGCTCAAAGTCCGTCAACTGCACATACGGTTCACGTCCACGCTGTCGCGGCATGCTACCAGTGTTAAAGACTGCGATGGAGCTCCGTATGCCACGGCAAACTGGCTGACACTGACGGCGGCGGTGCACAAATGCTGCGCAGCTAGCGCCATTCGACGGCCAACACCGCGGTTCCTGGTGTGTCCGCTGTGCCGTGCGTGTGATCATTGCTTGTACAGCCCTCTCGCAGTGTCCGGAGCAAGTATGGTGGGTCTGACACACCGGTGTCAATGTGTTCTTTTTTTCCATTTCCAGCAGTATATATATATATATATATATATATATATATATATATATATATATATATATATATATAACTGAAATCAGCAGCACTACATACACCGTCTGGGGGCGGGATAAATGATATTCAACCCAATGTGAAGCCCGAGTTGAACGACATCCCAAAGGAGGACTTTTCTAACAAATTTATGTCTTTGTATCAACGTCTTGTCCGCTCTAATCAACTGTACGAAGACTGTGTAGAACACCTGAAGCATTGAAACCACTATTCTCTATTTTTTATTAATCTACAGGGTGCGTAAAGAAGACTCATCCGATTAGGCACGTCTATATTTCTGAAACTAATAGACATATACAATGAATCTTGTTTGTCGATACCTTTTCATAGGTGTTCAATACGCCCCCTTGAGATGCATGGCTTATGTCAATGCGGTATTTAAATTGTTCCCCCAGTGCAGCGAGCATGTCCTGAGTTATAGCTTCCACAGCTCCTGTTATGCGATGTCCAAGTTCATTCATTGTTCTTGGTAACGAAGACACATAAACAGAGTCTTTTATAAACCCAAACAAGAAATAATCACATATAGTCAGGTCCGGTGACCTGGGGTGCCAGTAACGTTAGGCTGAATCATTTGGTCCAATGCGACCGATCCATTGTTCACTAACCCTTTGATTTAAAAATTCCCGCACTTCCAGATGCCAGAGTGGCGGAGCGCAATTCTGTTGGTAAATGAAGTCTTTCGAATCAGTCAAACTGCGGGAAAAGAAAGTTCTCAAGCAAACCGAGATATGTGCTTCCTGTAACAGTGTTCTCGCCAAGGAAAAATGGACCATGCACTTTTTCCCGTGAAACTGCACAAAATACATTAAATTTTGGAGAGTCCCTCTCATGTTGTACAACTTCATGTGGTCGTTCCGTACCCCATATTCCCACATTATGAGGGTTCACCTTTTTATTTAAATCCAATGTTGCCTCGTCACCAAACCCTTAGTGTGGAAGGAAACTGTCATCCTCCATCTTCCCAAGAACGAAATTACAGAACTCTACATGTAGTTGTTTGTCACCTCGCGAAGAGCTTGCAGTAGCCGAATTTTGTATGGTTTCATGTGTAAACATCGACGCAATACACGCCAGATGGACATCGGAGCATGTTGAGCTGTCGAGCTGTACGGCGAACGGGTTTCTGCAGACTCCTTGTGAAACTATGGCGGGGCATTCGACGTCTGTCTCAGACATTCGGACCCGGCGATTTGCCTTTACACAAACAACCTGCTTCTCGGAATTGTTCATGCCATGATCTAATGCTCTGTGCTGTAGGAGTATCCACACCATACCTAGTAAGAAAGTCACGCTGAATAGTTATTGCTGACCCGCACGGTACAAAACGTAGAACACAAAACGCTTTCTCTTGTCCCGACACCATTTTTACTAGAACTGAAGTGGGCGCACACTGCTGCTACCTAGCGGGAACCATGTAAAACTCGAGAGTTTGCTCTTTCCAACAGTACGTTGTTCACACACATATCTCAAATAACAAATAGTTAAGATTTTTTTTAAATCGGATGATTCTTTTTGACACACCCTGTAGTTTCGAAATTTTAGGGACAGACGGAGTAGAGCAAGAGAGGGGAAAATCCACAATCACCGAACCTTCCAGGTCGTCATGTACACTCTTATGTAAAGTGTGTGATTTTTGCTGGAGAAATTTAGACGTTTGACGCCGCTGTTATACGTTGTACCACTTATTCTTAAGGCTGAAAGAACACTGATCGCAGGCGATTTGATCCATTTTTTAATTAGAAGCCTTTTTGCTTTATTTCTGACACTCCGTCGCAGATCTGTGCCACATGCAATTTTCGTGTTTTACCCTTTCTTTATTAGTGTAGTGGTCCTTTGTGCTGCAGGCCTGACTAACAGAAAATGTGTTTCTAGACTGCAGGATAGTCTCCTAAATATGACCCACGCAGTCTTCGACTACCCACTGCTTAAGTGTTTTTAATCTCACCAAACCTCCTAACTTACCCACTTACAATACTGATCTCACGACCTCATGATGTAATTATATGTAATGATCAAAATAACTGCAGAGAAAAGCGACTGTGTAACTTCCACAGTTTCTGCAACTCTACAGCGCCTCCTACAGTCACTGAGCAATATTGCAGATAGACGGTCATAGGGGTGACATAATTAATAAAGGGATGTCGACGGAACTGCTGATCATAGGAAACGTCGCTTCTTATTGTCCCACACCAAATCAAGGTGGACACCTTTACACGAATTTTTTCCTGTTGCAATTTGGAAGAATAACAGAAACTGTTGGATGGTGTTCTTTACGTATGCTGCACTTATATGTTTCTTCAGCACGCACTACAAATGTATAATCACTGCAGGTTAAGGCTCCCCACATTCTTCCTCACGTTATCATAAACGACAATCAGTGACCGAAAATCTGCCATTATCGTTAAACAAAGCTTTGCCCCATTCCCCATGCTCCTGGGTCTTTCGCTGTGCCATGGACAGCGAACGTCGCGATGACGTGATTTGGGAGGAGACATGAGTATCGACAGTGTTGATCGTAGCCCTGTTTGCTACAAATGATTCCTAACGGTCCTAGCAGAACGATGTGTGCTGCCGGCGTTGTGCTATCACCAACTCCTGATGAGACAGTCCAAGAGACAGTATACAGGCCGCTGCCTTCGGAAAACAGGTTGACGATCATGTACACCTGACAGGCCACTGGAACGTGACATGCCAGGCAAATCTTTGAAAGGATCATCCACCCCATCAAAGTCGCTGATCAGTAAGTTTTACGAATTGTGCCTGTCATCGCTGTCCTGAAATGTCTGCAACTTTGTCAGCACAGTTCAGTGTTGGAATCAATTGATTATTCATTCAGCAACTCATATTATCTTGTTATGCAACCAGCAGTGTCACGCTCAAAACGTGGTTCCAACACTCAGCACGGCCCATCGAATCAATGGCTTTACTTCCGTTTATCAGCGTCCAATGCGGGAAACGATGTTTCTACGATAGCCCTCTATTATCTACTAATTGCAAAACGTGCATAGTCTACAAATTCCTTGTTGACCTTACTGTAACTTATACGTAATCGCCAAGCTGTGAGAGGTAGATTATTTAATGGTACGAATTGGAAAAGGTTCTAGTAAATCATATGGGAGAGCTCGACAGGAGATTAGAATGGCCATTCGGACTTCGTAACAAGTGGCTGGTGAAACGTTGCTGAGCGTTCTTAGAATCTTACGAAATCCCCCGCCTGAAAATTCCGTTTCACTCTCCCAGCAAACCAAACCGACGCTGACAAACCGACGCTGACGACAGATGATACAGACTAACTACGTTGATAACTACTGTGCCCCACAGGCACAATCACTCGGTCCAACATTCCAGAACTCTTCGTTCTAGTAGTACAAACCCCAGCAAAGGACTTTCTCAGATAATATGCAGACCTGGTATGAGTCAGCAAATTATTTATACGAAAACTTAATAGAACAATGGAACGCCATAAAATAACATCGACTATAACGCTGGGTCAAAAGGACTAAGATTTCATATTAGCCAGTAAAGTGTCACATGACGCACGTGATTTTACTGACTGTTTTAATAATTATCAATGAAGGTCATTTTTCTTCTAGTGTTATAAATACGGATCCACTATTATTCTCAAATTGTGATAGATTATTTATGACGTATACGTACACTGTAAATGTTGAGTTAAAGTGCCCACTACTTGAAGAGGTACCTACAAGATGATCGCAGGTAAGCGCCATACATTATTCTTACTGCTCATTTTGCGCAATCAGTAATGTCATTCTAGGTGATGAGTTATCCCAGGAAATTATTTCAGAAGCCATTACTGCGTGGGAATATGCAAAATATGATAGGAAGCTGATTCTCTTGCATGCAAGACTAGCAATTATACGAAGAACAAGAGTAGCTGAACCTAATTGTTACAGCTCAGTAATACGGTTCTTCAAGTTTTCATCATTATGTACATCCAAATATTTGGAGAATTCTACTCTGTCTGCTGGCTAGATCAAGCACAACGCTTCCATTCTAAAGGTAAGTTACAGTACCGAGTTCAGTGACCTGGAGCGTGGTCTGGAAACTTCTTACAGCCATTCCAAGCACAGGTGTGGAGTGGAGCTGTAAATTCAAAACACTAATAAAATTTGACGTGCGTTACGCAGTTACAGCTCGAACCTTAACCGCAGCCTCTGATAACTGTAGTTGTACTGGCAAGTCATCAGTCTTCTGTAAACTAAAATCTTGTAGTCATCACTCGTCTTAGAAATTTAAATGAAAACAAATTAGCTCAAAAGAGGGCGGGAGGCTGCACACCATGTAGGCGTAAATTAGGACCGAATTCCTTCTAAAAAGCGTTAATTGGAACCAAATGCTTTCTGGAGCAAGACACCAGGTGTGTGATCAAATTTTTGGCGTCAACAGATGGACGATAGGTCAGTGCATTGCTTGTAACAGATACGTATCCTGCTCCAGAAATATCCCATTAGCAAAAGAACCCGTGAAAAGCTGAACGAGATCGTTCGCAATATGCACTGTCATAATTCGTCCAGCCGCAGCTTACGTCCCGAGCAGGAACTGGTGCAACTTGATTTTTTCTCTTTTTTCCTCGCCTCTCCTGTTAGCTGGCCTCGAGGGTTATTTGAGAAAGCCCCATACTTCAAAAGCCGCTCATCTGAATGTCCAGTCGGCTAGTTGTTTGTACACAAATCCGTCCTCACTTTGTTAACCACGGAGCAAAATTGCCGATGCGTAAATTATTCATAGTTGATGTTCGAGATTCGCCGTGTTGGTTTGGAATTATTACATTCTGTTTACGTTCATTTGAAAAAAGTACACATGCGTGTTCCCAAATAACAGGTGGATAATACCGGTATATCACCAAACTCTTTTTGTGACCGTAACACAAAAATATGACATGGGTGATAGATAGTTTTTATTTTCCACATGTTAGTGACATCTTAACTATAGCACATGTTTCAGAAAATTGGTGTTGCGGCGTATTAGTAATTTTTTTCCTAGCTTTACACTGGCTTTTTCATTGCCGCATTTATTTTGATATTTCGTTTTACAATGCATTGTCTGAACCTGCATTTACAAACAACAATAATAAAGTTTCTGATGTATCTCTCTGTCACTTATTAATAGTTCTAGCAGAATAACGATAAAACATGAAGGTAATTATAGTCAACTTGGTTTCTATTAGAGGTTTTGAAATCGTGTCGCTTTTCACTTTATCGTATATGAAAATGTAATTAAAAACTTACATCAGACACGTCTGACCCGATTCAAAAATATTAGGATTATGGGGAAAGTAACGATTCGTAGAGCTGTGCACAGAAATACATTACTGGATAAAAATTAGTGCACACTTTTACAGGTTTCCACTTCACACAAGATTTATTGTTGCAAAGTGCATATTCAAGAAGGGACTTCGAACAGACGTGCAGAGCTATAGACCTATATCTCTAACTTCAGTCAGTTGTAAAATTTTGGAACACGTATTATATTCGAGTATAATGACTTTTCTGGAGACTTGAAATCTACTCTGTAGGAGTCAGCATGGGTTTAGAAAAAGACGATCGTGTGAAACCCAGCTCGCGCTATTCGTCCTCGAGACTCAGAGGGCTATGGACACTGGTTCTCAGGTAGATGCGGTGTTTCTTGACTTCCGCAATGCATTTGATACAGTTCCTCACAGTCGTTCAATGAACAAAGTAAGAGCACACAGACTATCAGACCAATTGTGTGATTGGATTGAAGAGTTCCTAAATAACAGAACGCAAAACGTCATTCTCAATGGAGAGAAGTCTTCCGAAGTAAGAGTGATTTCAGGTGAGCCGCAGGGGAGTGTCGTAGGACCGTTGCTATTCACAATATTTATAAATGACCTTGTGGATAACATCGCAAGTTCACTGAGGCTTTTCGCGGACGATGCTGTAGTATATCGAGAGATTGTAACAATGGAAAATTGTACTGAAATGCAAGAGGATCTGCAACGAATTGGTGCATGGTGCAGGGAATGGCAATTGAATCTCAATGTAGACAAGTGTAATGTGCTGCGAATACATAGAAAGAAAGATCCTTTATCATTTAGCTACAATATAGCAGGTCAGCAACTGGAGGCAGTTAATTTCATAAATTATCTGGGAGTAGGTATTAGGAGTGATTTAAAATGGAATGATCATATAAAATTAATCGTCGGTAAAGCAGGTACCAGACTGAGATTCATTGAAGAATTCTAAGGAAATGCAGTCCGAAAACAAAGGAAGTAGGTTACAGTACACTTGTCCACCCACTGCTTGAACACTGCTCACCGGTGTGGGATCCGTGCCAGATAGGGTTGATAGAAGAGATATGGAAGATCCAACGGAGAGCAGCGCCCTTCGTTACAGGATCATTTAGTAATCTCGAAAGCGTTACGGAGATGATGGATAAACTCCAGTGGAAGACTCTGCAAGAGAGACGGTCAGTAGCTCGGTACGGGCTTTTGTTGAAGTTTCGACAACATACGTTCACCGAGGAGTCAAGCAGTTTATTACTTCCTCCTAAGTATACCTCACGAAGAGACCATGAGGATAAAATCAGAGAGATTAGAGCTCACACAGAGGTATACCGGCAATCTTTCTTTCCACGAACAATACGAGACTGAAACAGAAGTCGATCGTACAGATGGTGAATACTGTCCTGGGATACGTTATGCCACGTCATACGTGTCACTTCTCGTCTCATCACATCCCACACCTGCTCCACTGGAGACAAGTTCGGAGAGAGTGCTCACCATGTAAGTTGCTGCAAGTCCCGTAAAGCACGTAAAGTTTCATGTGCAGCATACTTATCCTGTTCGAATAAGACATAACCTTTCTGTTGCCAGAACGGCAAAAAAAATCCAACATTCTGCACGTACCGAGCGCTGGTTAGTGTCCTCTCAGGAGACCTGAAAGCTGTAACTTATTTCACCCTACACTGGGGCAGGGCCGGGGTGTCTTGGACTAATGCACTCTACGAGACAGCGCACACCAGTTCTACGTTGTATTTGCGAACGACCATCACTTATGTGTAGGCAAAGTCGTTTTTCATCGCAGAAGACCATGACGCGCCAACCATTTCCAAGTGGTCTGACGGCACCAGTCGATCGGTGCGCGTCGATGCTGAGGCGTTAGTGGAAGGCGGGACAGAGGTGTGCATCCCCGTACTCCCACTGCCAATAACCAGTTCGTAATAGTTCGTGTTGACACGTCTGTGCTCACAAGCCCTCTCATCTGTGCTGAGTTAGCTGTACGATCTGCCACTGCTGCCCTTACAATATGACCATCCTGGCTTGTACTGCGTGGACGTCCAGAAATTCGTCTACTGGTGTGAGAATGTTCACGTGACCACTTATACCAGCATTGTTGCAAAACTTCTGCGGCCGTCCAACCTGTCTGGCAGTTCTCGGAAAGTACCATGTCACCACTCGGAGACCTACGATTTGACCGCTTTCGAACTTGTTCTGTAGGGTGTAGAAAACACGAGTGCTACTCATTGGCATGGTTGCCTACTTGTTTCACACGTTTGCACGACACTGGGCCTTCTGCTTTTTTTTCCCTTTATAGTGATTTCATTCTCCTGCTCCATATGGGCTGGCAGCGGTACAATTCGCCGCTCTTCAGCAAAATGATACATTTGATACAAAGAGGAAAACGAGACATATAAAAGGCGATAAAAAGGGACATGAGAACATAGGAAGGGTAGACATTGTGAGCCTTCTGGCCGTGATCTTCTCTTATTTTATTTTTATTTATTTAGGCGTCAAGTTTCGTTGGACCAAATTGAGGAGCAAATCTCCAAGGACATTGAACGTGCCAGTACATTAGATTACAACATAAAAGTGATAGCAGATAAAAATAAAATATTCGTGAAACCGAAAAAAAAGAAGCCATAAGTTTAAGTAAACGCAATCAACAATACAACATGAATCAGCCTAATTTTTAAAAGGACCCCTTGACAGAATAGAAGGAGTGGCCTATGAGGAAACTCTTCAGTTTTTCAGTTTCGATTTGAAAGCGCGTGGGTTACTGTTAATATTTTTGAATTCTTGTGGTAGCTTATTGAAAATGGGTGCAGCAGTGTACTGCACACCTTCCTGCGCAAGAGTTAAGAAAGTCCGATCCAAATACAGGTTTGATTTCTGCCGTGTATTAACTGAGTAAAAGCTGCTTATTCTTGGGAATAAGCTAATATTATTTACAAATAGCTCTAAGTCCTATGGGACTTAACATCTGAGGTCATCAGTCCGCCTAGAACCGCTCGGCCACGGCGGCCGGCGTGTGTATCTCAGGAGGGGCATATTTAGCACCTATGAAAAGGTATGAAAAAAAGCTTTTTGAGTTTCCTGTTCATCTTGTAAGTAGGATGTTTAGGTTCTTATATTGGTAACGCCACCGCCACGTAGCACTCTGTATGAAGATCACTGGCTGTGCTGTGTGCAGTCTGTGGCTGCTTTGCATTGTTGTTTGCTATTGGCGTGTTGGGCAGTGACTCTAGTGTTAAGATGTGACATAGGTATTAGACATACCAATCTTTACTCTAATATTTTTTCTGCTTGAGCTTTGTCGTGTTTAGATATTAGTTATTGCATTTGCTGCTGCTGTTTGTCAGGCATGGTGCTACTAAATTTCACTTTGTATTACTCTGTTAAGCCAGATTTACTACTACTTTATTTTTCTTGTTGCTGTGCATTGCCTCATATTAGTTGTAATGTTGCATTTGCTCTGCTAATGTATATTTATTGCTGCTTGCTTTGCCAATTTGCATTTTTTGTCATTGCTGTTTGTGTTAATTGTTATGTGCTGCTGCATTGCCTCGCCCCTCAGTTTAGCATCTGAGCTCAGTAGATTTAAGTTAGCTTAAGAGGGGGTAGGCTATATAAGAGAACGAGTTGTGATGAATTGGAAGAAATGCATTGAGAAGCTATAAGAAAATGGTTTGGCCAAAAAAGAATTTTTAAAGAGGATATGAACAAAACAGTAGGGTTTACGGACGAGAGGTATAGATAGGACATTTTGGGAATAATGATGAATGAAGGGAGAAGTTTTGTTTGGAAAATACTGCAGTAAAACAAACCCTGTCTTTTCCTTTTGTGTTATCCCACTATGTGTCTGTGTACCTTGTGTATTTGTGTTCTTCCTTTCTTTATGTGTTTATCTGATAAGACTTATCTTATAGGATTTTTCTAATACTCAGCTACATTCACTATGATGATGAATACTGTTATCCTCACACATAATTTGCATTTATAATATGTTATTTACTTTTCAAAGGTGTTTAGACATTATTTATTCCGTTTAGTTTTAATGCTCACGTGTGAAGTTGATGTTTCGAAAGTTATTCTGACCTTTTATGTATTTACCTATGTCATAATTCCTGTAACACTGATATATATGTTATTTCCATTCTTTTGTAAAGCCTGCACTACTACAAATGTTCTCTGTAGTGTTATGTTCTTTAATGATGTATTTTGTACCTTTATAATTGTATTCTTATGTTGTAAATTTATAATTGCATAGACACCAGTTCTTCAAATTAAGTTTCATTTCAGTGCACATGTTTCTGTTGATTATAATATATGCACAGTATGTGAGAAGTTGGGACTGTTAGTGCTTGCACGTGTGTTAATAATTCAGCAAGGGACTGGTTAACAGCATTGCTGGATCTAAGGACATTTCAAAAAATTTTTTGTGAGTGCACAAGTGGTGGTTCATGGACTTGCTATATTGTGCGCAAGAGTCTTCGATGGTGATTGTGCACCTGCACAGTCGCAACAGATGGCTGCTGGCCGTCTCTACAAGGACTGCAGTGGGTCTGCATCTTTGGTGGCCCACCAATGCCATAATCCCTACCATGACTACAGTGGGTCTGCTCTGTGATGACCTACCTACAAATATTCTTCAAAACTTCGACTGACTCTGCTGTGGGTTTGCTCTGTTGTGTCTGCATGTCAAGAGTCAGCACTGTCTTTCCGTTGGAAGGACAACACTACTTCTTCAAGACTGCATGGAAATCCACTACTTCCATGTGCATTTTCTTTTACTGCTCAGGCTTTGAGAAAAACACTACAATTTTACTGTGATGAACGATCAGGACTGTCTTTATGGACTGTGAGAAAATTTTATCTTTCGACCAACATTGTATCAATAAGTGTGTGCATTTGATTTCTTTGTTACTGTAATTGTGAAAAAATTTTAACAAATATGTATTGGCCAGTGCCCAAAACAATTTGTAAAATTTTTTGTGGGACGCATGGGAGCTATGAAATAGGCTGTTTAGGTTCTTATATTGGTAACGCCACCGCCAGGTAGCTCTCTGAATGAAAACCACTGGCTGTGCTGTGTGCAGTCTGTGCCTGCTTTGCATTGTTGTTTACTATTGGCGTGTTGGGCAGTTGGCTGTTAACAGCGCGTAGCGTTGCACAGTTGTAGGTGAGCCGCCAGCAGTGGTGGATGTGGGGAGAGAGATGGCGGAGTTTTGAGAGAGGATGATCTGGACGCGTGTCCACCAGAAAGAGTAAATTTGTAAGACTGGAAGTCATGAACTGAGAGTTTGAACACTATTAAGTTAAATACATTGTTTGTTCTCCATCAAAATCTTTCATTTGCTAACTATGCCTATCAGCAGTTAGTGCCTTCAGTAGTTTAAATCTTTTATTTAGCTGGCAGTAGTGGCGCTCGCTGTATGGCAGTAGTTCGAGTAACGAAAATTTTTGTGAGGTAAGTGATTTGTGAAACGTATAGCTTAATGTTAGTCAGGGCCATTCTCTTGTATGGATTATTGAAAGTCAGATTGCGTTGCGCTAAAAATATTTTGTGTCAATTTAGTGATGATCAGAATAAGTAAAGTGAGAAATGTCTGAGTACATTCAGTTCTGCTCAGCTGTTTGAAAATCAAATAATGTAAGAGGTTAATCAGCACAGTAATTCATTACTTTTTCTAAGGGGGCTTTTCAATCTGTGGCAACAATTTAAATTCCGCATTGACATAAGCAATGTATCTCACGAGGAGCATTTTTTAGCACTTATGAAAAGGTGTGAAAAAAAACTTTTTGAGTTTTCCGTTCATCAAAAAACAAAATTTATTGTATGTGTTTATTAGTTCCAGAAATATAGACGTGCCAAACTGAATGATCCTTTTCGATACATACATACTGTATAATACAACAGTCATAAGCGAATGAAAATTAGCAAAGATTCCTCGTGTCGAACTATCAAATACTTCATATACTGTTCTAGTAGTAAAAATGGTAGCATTAAGTCTCTGAATAAGATCGTGAACATGGGCTTTCCACGACAGTTTACCGTTTATCTGGACACCTAGAAATTTGAATTGTTCTGTCTCACTAATCATATGCTCATTATGTGTAATTAGAAAATCAGGTTTTGTTGACTTGTGTGTTAGAAACTGTAAAAACTAAGCTTTGCTGTGATTTAGCCTTAGTTTATTTTCTACAAGGCATGAACTTACGTCTTGAAACAGTGCCAATGGTACACATACCATCGTTTACCACCAAACTAGTGTCGCCAGCAAACAGAAATGTTTTAGAATCATCTGTAATACTAGAGGGGCACATAATTTATATAAATAAGGAACAGGAGTGGCCCAAGCACTGAACCCTGGGGCACTCCCCATTTAACAGTGCCCCGCTCGGACTCCACATCAGAGCCATTCTCAATACTGCGGAGAACGACCTTACGTTGTCTGTTCTGGGAACCAATTGTAAGCTATTCCAATACTTCAAAATGGGCCAACTTCCGTAGCAATATTTTATGATCAACACAATCAAACACTTATGTTAAATCAAAAAAGATACCTAGCGTTCGAAACCTTTTGTTTAGTTGATCGAGTCTCTCACAGAGAAACGAGACATAGCATTTTCAGTTAAACCAGTCCTAAAACCAAGCTGTACATTTGACAGAAAATTATGTGAAATTATATGATCAGTTATTCTTACATACACAACCTTTTCAGTAACATTAGCAAACACCGATGGCATAGAAATAGGTCTAAAATTGTCTGTATTATCCCTTTCTTCCTTTTCATAAAGTGGCTTCACCACCGAGTAATTTAATTGTTCAGGAAACTGACCATTCCCATTAGGAAAATTACAAATATGGCTATGTTCAGGACTAACATGTGCAGTATAGTGCATTAGTATCCTGCTAGATACTCCATCACATCTGTTAGAATCATTAGTCTTCAGTTATTTAATTACTGACTCAATCTCCATCTTGTCAGTATCGTGGAGGGGTGTTTCAGATATCAGTCTCTGAAAGCCATTTTCCATTTAATTCACCAGCAGTGTTTAGAAAGTGACTGTCAAATACTGTACATTTGTCTCATTTATAAGTACCAGATACATTTTTACTATGTAGTGACTTTATATCCTCGATCATTGTTGGTGATCAGACACTCTCTTCACAACTGACCATATGGTTCTAATTTTATCCTGTGAATAAGCTATTCTGTTTCCGTACTACTTACTCTTTGCCTTCTTAATAACAATTTAGACGCCTTCCAGTATTGTTTGTAATGGGATACTGTAATTCGATTGTGACTACTTCTAGCGTTTTGATATAATTCCCTCTTTGTTCTACCTGATGTTCTTATACTACTAGTCTGCCACCCAGTCTGCCTTTTACTGCCAGTACACTGATTTGAACATTCTAATTAAAGGCACTTTTCAAATAAAGTGAGAAATGTGTTAAGGAAAGCTTTATGTTTGTCACCTATGTACCAGCACTACAAACATCCTGGCACTCTTTGTGCTTAACGAGGTTTAAAAATCTCTGTTGCTGTTGGATTAGCTTTTCTACGTAGTTTATATATAACATTTCTTTGAATACAAAAGCCTGTCACTGTAAAAATTTGTGCATCATGCTCTGAATAGTTATTCACCCTTTTACTAACAGAATACCCATCTAGTAATGAAGAATGAATAAAAATATTATCTGTAGTTGTGCTACTGTTCTTCTGCGGGTTGGCTGGGAAAAATAGTGTCTACATGAGATCATATGAATGTAGGAAACCTTCCATCATCCTTTTTTTTGTGCAGTCACATAAAAAGTTAATATTGTAGTGAAGACATACAACTAATTTTTGGTACTTCCTATAAAGCGAACTAACTTGAGCAGAAATGCTTTGAAGTCAGAGTTAGGAGACCTATAAATAACTATAACCAAAAGCTTAGTTTCACTGAATTCACCTGCCTCCGTACAACATACAAATACTCGTTAAGTACAGTACTTTCATACGTTCAAAATGGTTCAAATGGCTCTAAGCACTATGGGACTTAACATCTGAAGCCATCAGTCCCCTAGACTTAGAACTACTTAAAACTAACTGTACCTAAGGCATCACACACATCCATGCCCGAGGCAGGATTCGAACCTGTGACCGTAGCAGTAGTGCGGTTCCGGACTGAAGCGCCTAGAACCGCTCGGCCACAGCGACCAGCTACTTTCATACGTCTACGGACTCGAATGGAATACTATTTTTTTACACACATGGCCACTTCCCCACTCCACAAAGAACTCCATGAAAAACAGATAGTTAATCTGTATCCTGATAAAGGAAGCCTTTGAACTGTCACATTATTTAAGTGGATCTCCCATATACCAATAATGTCAGAGTCAACATCTGTAAGCATTTCACTAACTTTGTCTCTAATACCTCGTAATTTTGATGAAATATGCTAATTCCTTCGCTACTTGGGTACCTGACCTTCTTTCAAGGTGGTTTCTTTGTTAGAGACTTCGTTTCAACAGGGATATCTATCAGGTGACTTCAGTAAAAAAAAAGTGCAGATCTGACACCAAGTACTACAGGAATTTTCACCTAAGCGATCCCACCACCGCCCGCTACACTGTCAGCTATAAGCTTTGCCAACCTCCCCTTCTCATATCCACTGACGTGCAATATATAGTGAAACCCGATCTATTGACAGACTCAACTGGCACCACTGCAATGTCAGCCATGCCCTTTATCATCAGTGCCTTCTCAAGCCCCATTTCAACACCGCTAACAGCAACATTAAGATGAGGTCGATCATGACGGTGAAAAGGTTGCACGAAGTGCAGTTTGAATAGTCATCACCTACATTACTGACTCCCCCGTACCAAGGCTGTTCCCCCTCCACCCACAATCACTGACTGATCTTCTTTCGTAAAATTCCTATATAACTCCGCGAAGTGAACGATCACCTGAGCCAACCCTGCACTAGGGTTCACTGCTGGCCTACACTCCTGCTACGTCAATTACCAAATAGTATAACCGTCATCTTTCTATTTGAGTCTGCAACAGTCATACGGTCCGTAACTATTGAGGTCTGCCGCTGGTAGAAGACCTTCTTAATAGGGATGATGGCGGATTGCGAGGAGTGAGACCTGGTCATTTCCTTAAGCTGTTCACAATAACAAAATTTGTGCCTAGTGCCACGTCCAGTGACATTAAATTTATCGATTTGACTACCGAATTTAACACCCGCGGGATTTGACGTGAGACCAGTGGTCGTTGAGGGGGGAAGGGAGGGGGAAGAGGGGGGAGGTGTTCTGGGCGTGCAACCAAGACCTACATAACATGTTAAATGAGGAGTAGGCAATAAATAAGACAGAGGTTGATCATGCAGTCAAGACATGGCTCGCTGGTTGCCATCCAAAATATGGATGCAAAAGTCGATACCATCTGTCAGAAAATCTGAAGTGTTGAGGAATACTCATGAAGTTCAGAAAACTGTAAGATACGTGTTTCATGTTTGAGACTAAAATTTGGCACTAAATTCTCCTTTACGCATCAGTGGTCATCTGGCTGGCTTACGGGCGCGCCTTCCCGAATCTCGGAAGCCCCGTGCTGACGCGTGCAGCTACCTAGCCGCGTAGTGAGTGCAAACTTCGATTTAGTACTGAGTAAACTGTCAAAGTTGTGAGAATTGGCTGCAATTATAATTTTTAAATTAATTACATCACACATGTACTTCAGAGGATTCAACCGTGTGCTTTCCACTTGCTGTATTTCTCTCAACTGAAATTTCTTGGACTTATGCCAATGTGACGTTGTGAGTTCAAATGGCTCGGAGCACTATGGGACTTAACATCTGATGTCATCAGTCCCCTAGACTTAGAACTACTTAAACCTAACTAACTTAAGGAGAGCACACACATCCATGACCGAGGCAGGATACGAACCGCGACCGTAGCAACAGCGCGGTTCCAGACTCAAGCGCCTAGAACCGCTCGGTCACAACGGCCAGCAGTGTTGTAAGTAGTGATGTAAACAAATTATTATGTTGAAATATTTTTTATATCCTGTTGTAATTGAACAAATTTATTGTTAGTATTTTTATTAAAATATGAAAAATTGTATCTGTGGCAAGTCAAAAGTGTGAACGACTGCAAACTATATTTGGGGGTAGAGGGGAAGTGTGATCCCCACGAGAACGAAAGACTTGATCCGCCTCTGAAATGAATATCCTGCAAAGTGAGCGGATCGAGTGGTTCCTATTTTGATATTACACTATCACCCAAATACAGCCCAGCCATTACACGTTGTATTCTTTGTCTTTTGGTTCTTTTATTTATTTATTTTATTTTTTTATTTTTTTTTTCAGTCACACGCATACAAGTTGTGTATGTTAATTGCGAAACGCGTCTCATCTTAATAAGACTTTATTTATAGTTTCTAAAGGCAGCAGCTAACCTATGGAATAGCTATTACGTTGCCTTGTGGTCCTGGACTTTGATTTCGAAACTCTGTTGGAATATGTTTTGTGTAAGAAAATTCTGGCTTTCTTTCCTTGGTACTCGTTCGGGATAAGCTCTTAACGTTCTCTTTCCACTGCGTTTTTGACTATTCACTTGCTGTCGATCGTGACCATCGCACGTTTCGTGTTTTACGGCAGTGACCTATCTAGTTAGTCAGAGACTACGACGCTTAACATTCCTCCTCCCAGCCAGGTACAATTTAAGTCGGTGCTCCGTTTTCAACTGACCTCGATAGCGACGGGGCGTTAAACCCCGGCCTTCGATCCTCACTTTCTTCCCCAGATCCTCGTTCGATTTCCTGCACTCCACTCCTAAGGTCCAACCCTACGATAAATTTCTTTTGTGTGAGACGCGAGCGCGCAAGGCACATAAAGTAGCGGGCGTCAAGCGACGGCAGAGGTACCGCGGCCGCTGGCCGGATCATGTTCTCGGCGTACAGGTGTCGGGACGCTCGTTTTTGTTTCCGCGCACGGCTTCCTCTGGCGATGCGCTCCGGGCGATAGCTGGCCGATTCCCAGGGGCGGCGAAAGAAAGCGCGCCGGTGATGGAGGGCGGCGCGAGGCGTGACCGGCGGGCGCCGTGTTTACACGCTGCGTACGCCAGCCCGCGGCCGCCGAGCCGTACGTCCTACCTACACTGCCGGTGCGCGGCAGCGGCGGCGCGGCTCGCTCCAGCCGACGCACCCGGACGGCCTCCTCCTTCAGCCGCAGCTGTCGAACAAGGCGAGCGTCACGCCGACCGGGCATTGCCACGAAGCTGTGCTCTCATTGGTAGCATAGTGGTCTGTAGACTGCAACAGTTTCGACCAGTGGTTCCGCCCCGATCATAGCTCGCCCTAGTCGTCGTTTAAGGGGGGTAGGACGTCAAACGGGCCGACTTGGAGCGGGAGAGGCTCCACAGGACATTTTAATTTCCACTTACAATGAAGTGAACACCCTTAGCTGCTTACAGGCGTTGACATACGTCAACGGGGACAGATGAAAATGTGTGCCCCGACCGGGACTCGAACCCGGGATCTCCTGCTTACATGGCAGACGCTCTATCCATCTGAGCCACCGAGGACACAGAGGATAGCGCGACTGCAGGGATTTATCTCTGGCACGCCTCCCGCGAAACTCACATTCTCAACGTATTGTCCCACACTACATACGTAGTGCCCCCGCCCATTATACTCATTACTCGCGGCGCGTTGCCGATTCCCGTAAGAGTTCGGGCACTGTTTGTGCATTCTACATCTACATCTACATCTATACTCCGCGAGCCACCTTACGGTGTGTGGCGGAGGGTACTTATTGTACCACTATCTGATCCCCCCTTCCCTGTTCCATTCACGAATTGTGCGTGGGAAGAACGACTGCTTGTAAGTCTCCGTATTTGCTCTAATTTCTCGGATCTTTTCGTTGTGATCATTACGCGAGATATATGTGGGCGGTAGTAATATGTTGCCCATCTCTTCCCGGAATGTGCTCTCTCGTAATTTCGATAATAAACCTCTCCGTATTGCGTAACGCCTTTCTTGAAGTGTCCGCCACTGGAGCTTGTTCAGCATCTCCGTAACGCTCTCGCGCTGACTAAATGTCCCCATGACGAATCGCGCTGCTTTTCGCTGGATCATGTCTATCCCTTCTATTAATCCAACCTGGTAAGGGTCCCATACTGATGAGCAATACTCAAGAATCGGACGAACAAGCGTTTTGTAAGCTACTTCTTTCGTCGATGAGTCACATTTTCTTAGAATTCCTCCTATGAATCTCAACCTGGCGCCTGCTTCTCCCACTATTTGTTTTATGTGATCATTCCACTTCAGATCGCTCCGGATAGTAACTCCTAAGTATTTTACGGTCGTTACCGCTTCCAATGATTTACCACCTATGGCATAATCGTACTGGAATGGATTTCTGCCCCTATGTATGCGCATTATATTACATTTATCTACGTTTAGGGAAAGCTGCCAGCTGTCGCACCATGCATTAATCCTCTGCAGGTCCTCCTGGAGTACGTACGAGTCTTCTGATGTTGCTACTTTCTTGTAGACAACCGTGTCATCTGCAAATAGCCTCACGGAGCTACCGATGTTGTCAACTAAGTCATTTATGTATATTGTAAACAATAAAGGTCCTATCACGCTTCCCTGCGGTACTCCCGAAATTACCTCTACATCTGCAGATTTTGAACCGTTAAGAATGACATGTTGTGTTCTTTCTTCTAGGAAATCCTGAATCCAATCACAAACCTGGTCCGATATTCCGTAAGCTCGTATTTTTTTCACTAAACGTAAGTGCGGAACCGTATCAAATGCCTTCCTGAAGTCCAGGAATACGGCATCAATCTGCTCGCCAGTGTCTACGGCACTGTGAATTTCTTGGGCAAATAGGGCGAGCTGAGTTTCACATGATCTCTGTTTGCGGAATCCATGTTGGTTATGATGAAGGAGATTTGTATTATCTAAGAACGTCATAATACGAGAACACAAAACATGTTCCATTATTCTACAACAGATTGACGTAAGCGAAATAGGCCTATAATTATTCGCATCTGATTTATGACCCTTCTTGAAAATGGGAACGACCTGCGCTTTCTTCCAGTCGCTAGGTACTTTACGTTCTTCCAGCGATCTACGATAAATTGCTGATAGAAAGGGGGCAAGTTCTTTAGCATAATCACTGTAGAATCTTAAGGGTATCTCGTCTGGTCCGGATGCTTTTCCGCTACTAAGTGATAGCAGTTGTTTTTCAATTCCGATATCGTTTATTTCAATATTTTCCATTTTGGCGTCCGTGCGACGGCTGAAGTCAGGGACCGTGTTACGATTTTCCGCAGTGAAACAGTTTCGGAACACTGAATTCAGTATTTCTGCCTTTCTTCGGTCGTCCTCTGTTTCGGTGCCATCGTGGTCAACGAGTGACTGAATAGGGGATTTAGATCCGCTTACCGATTTTACATATGACCAAAACTTTTTAGGGTTCTTGTTTAGATTGTTTGCCAATGTTTTATGTTCGAATTCGTTGAATGCTTCTCTCATTGCTCTCTTTACGCTCTTTTTCGCTTCGTTCAGCTTTTCCTTATCAGCTATGATTAGACTACTCTTAAACCTATGATGAAGCTTTCTTTGTTTCCGTAGTACCTTTCGTACATGATTGTTATACCACGGTGGATCTTTCCCCTCGCTTTGGACCTTAGTCGGTACGAACTTATCTAAGGCGTACTGGACGATGTTTCTGAATTTTTTCCATTTTTGTTCCACATCCTCTTCCTCAGAAATGAACGTTTGATGGTGGTCACTCAGATATTCTGCGATTTGTGCCCTATCACTCTTGTTAAGCAAATATATTTTCCTTCCTTTCTTGGCATTTCTTATTACACTTGTAGTCATTGATGCAACCACTGACTTATGATCACTGATACCCTCTTCTACATTCACGGAGTCGAAAAGTTCCGGTCTATTTGTTGCTATGAGGTCTAAAACGTTAGCTTCACGAGTTGGTTCTCTAACTATCTGCTCGAAGTAATTCTCGGACAAGGCAGTCAGGATAATGTCACAAGAGTCTCTGTCCCTGGCTCCAGTTCTGATTGTGTGACTATCCCATTCTATACCTGGTAGATTGAAGTCTCCCCCTATTAAAATAGTATGATCACGAAACTTCTTCACGACGTTCTGCAGGTTCTCTCTGAGGCGCTCAACTACTACGGTTGCTGATGCAGGTGGTCTATAGAAGCATCCGACTATCATATCTGACCCACCTTTGATACTTAACTTAACCCAGATTATTTCACATTCGCATTCGCTAATAACTTCACTGGATATTATTGAATTCTTTACTGCTATAAATACTCCTCCACCATTGGCGTTTATCCTATCCTTGCGGTATATATTCCATTCTGTGTCTAGGATTTCGTTACTGTTCACTTCCGGTTTTAACCAACTTTCCGTTCCTAATACTATATGCGCACTATTTCCTTCAATAAGAGATACTAATTCAGGAACCTTGCCCTGCACAGAAGAAGATGGTCAAGTGGCCGGTGAGCCTTAACTATATATATACTAAGATGGTATCTGTTCTTTCGGACATCTGTCCCCGTTGACGTATGTCAACGCCTGTAAGCAGCTAAGGGTGTTCATTTCATCGTAATTTCATTCTAACGAGCTGCATGGTCACCAATGGTATCTGTTCTTTCGGACATGTCCGAAAGAACAGATACCATCTTAGTATATTAATTTCCACTGTCTATACTTTTACAAGTAAAATCGTAAAACTTTGTCAGCATGACCAGGAAGGATTCAGGATTCACACTCGTAGCAGCGCAAGTTGAAAAACATAACAAAATAATTTTTTTTACATGTGAAATTTCATCAAGTTTTCACTTACTATTGGCTGCATTTGTTGCTATAGGTACACTTTTCTTCATAAGTAAGAGAGACTGTTCGATGAATTTTGAACAGCATACAAACCATACGTACAGATGTCTGAAACTCTAGAATCTATTTAATTTATGAAAAAATGAATGATCTGTTACGTTTTAAACTTTATGTTTAGAAAAAATCAAATTTTGTAGTTAATTATCTCAATTTTTACCAAAGTTTTTAACAGATTTGGAAAATTCTAGAGTTTCATACACCTGTAAGTATGGTTTGTATACTGTGCAAAATTCATCAATGATTCTCTCTTACTTGTGAAGAAAAATATACCTATAGCAACAAATGCAGCTAACAGTAAGTGAAAAAATGATGAAATTTCATATCTAAAAAAAAATTATTTTGTTATGTTTTTGCACTTCCACTGCTATGAGTGTGAATCTTGAATCCTTCCTGGTCATGCTGACAAAGTTTTATGAATTTATTTGTAAAAGTATAGACAGTAGAAAATAAAATGTCGTGTGGTGCCTCTCCTGCTCCAAGTCGGCCCGTTTGACGTCCTACCCCCCTTAAGGGGACCTGGACGTCACGACGGCCCGAAAAATGGATTTTTTTCATTGTTTGATAAAATTCTGTGATTCTGCCTGATTCTAAAAATACACAAGGTGTTCGGAAACTTCTAGGACTTGTAAAGGGGAGTGAGAATATAATGTTCTGACTGAATACGAATCCATATACGAAAACATCATCACGCAATGACGCTACAGACAAAGTTATAGGTGCCTGCGCCTGCAAATGTATGTACACTGATGAGCCAAAGCATTACGAAATCTGCCCACGGCGAGGCTGTGTGCTGCCTTGTGGCGCTGCCGCATATTTAAAACGCCTAACGGGTGGTAGAACAGAGCCCAGACGGATAAGTTTTATTGACAATACAAAGGCGACGCAGCGGGATGGGTGTTGGTCATTAAAGTGACGTAGACTCACGAGGTAGCATATGAAGTCACATAGCGAAGCGCGACGAGCAACTCAAGCGTTGGCGGTAACCTTATATGGTAACATACGAGGGCGGGAAGGGTGGCGGCCAGACGCCAACGGGGAAGGGGGTCGACGCTGCCCATAAAAGCAGTAGCGGCGGCGCCCGGAGGGTAGGTTCAGGTGAGACAGCGGTCCACGAGGGACCTCCGTGCAGGTCAGGGCTGGGGATTGGACTTGTGTGATTTCGCTCTGGCTCTGTTCGCGTCTCTGAATTAGCCGTATACCTCCTTCCAAGGGTATAGGACAGCCAGGAATAGTGTACGTTCATACAAGTCACTTGTTCAATTTTCCTCCAACCAGCAATTAAAGATTGTTGTTATCAAGTCATGCCCATTTGTCCGTATAATTCCAATCGAGTTCCATACCTCCTTCAAAACATCCCTTTCGCTTTCTCTACATAGCTAACTGGACGGACCATCTTCCCCTTCCTTACGTCATCAGGCTCCTAGACCACTTGATGGATGCGACACTGGCCACGCGTCACGGTAAGAGAAGTATACGAGCGAAGCAGACACGACTGGGGAATCATTCTTTTTTTCTTTTTTGGTCATCAGTCTTCTAACTGGTTTGATACGGCCCGTCACGAATTCCTCTCTTGCGCCAACTTCTTCATCTCAGAGTAGCAATTGCAACCTACGTCCTCAATTATTTGCTGGATGTACACTACTGGCCATTAAAATTGCTACACCAAGAAGAAATGCAGATGATAAACGGGTATTCATTGGACAAATATATTATACTAGAACTGACATGTGATTACATTTTCACGCAATTTGCGTGCATAGATCCTGAGAAATCAGTACCCAGAACAACCACCTCTGGCCGTAATAACGGCCTTGATACGCCTGGGCATTGAATCAAACAGAGCTTGGATGGCATGTACAGGTACAGCTGCCCATGCAGCTTCAACACAATACCACAGTTCATCAAGAGTAATGACTGGCGTATTGTGACGAGCCAGTTGCTCTGCCACCATTGACCAGACGTTTCCAATTGGTGAGACATCTGGAGAATGTGCTGGCCAGGGCAGCAGTCGAACATTTTCTGTATCCAGAAAGGCCCGTACAGGACCTGCAACATGCGATCGTGCATTATCCTGCTGAAATGTAGGGTTTCGCAGGTATAGAATGAAGGGTAGAGCCACGGCTCGTAACACATCTGAAGTGTAACGTCAATCCGAACAAGAGGTGACTGAGACGTGTAACCAATGGCAACCCATACCGTCACGCCAGTGATACGCCAGTATGACGATGTTGAATACAAGATTCCAATGTGCGTTCACCGCGATATTGCCAAACACGGATGCGACCATCATGATGCTGTAAACAGAACCTGTATTCATCCGAGAAAATGACGATTTGCCGTTCGTGCACGCAGGTTCGTCGTTGAGTACACCATCGCAGGCGCCCCTGCCCGTGACGCAGCGTCAAGGGTAACCGCAGCCATTGTCTCCGAGCTGATAGTCCATGCTGCTGCAAACTTCGTCGAACTGTTCGTGCAGATTGTTGTTGTCTTGCAAACGTCCCCATTTGTTGACTCAGATATCGCGACGTGGCTGCACGATCCGTTACAGCCACGCGGATAAGATGCCTGTCATCTCGACTGCCAGTGATACGAGGCCGTTGGGATCCAGCTCGGCGTCCTGTATGAACCTCCTGAACCCACCGATTCCATATTCTGCTAACAGTCATTGGATCTCGACCAACGTGAGCAGCAAATTTCGCGATACGATAAACCGCAATCGCGATAGGCTACAATCTGATCTTTATCAAAGTCGGAAACGTGATGGTACGCATTTCTCCTCCTTACACGATGCATCACAACAACGTTTCACCAGGCAACGCCGGTCAGCTGCTGTTTGTGTATGAGAAATCGGTTGGAAACTTTCCTCATGTCAGCACGTTGCAGGTGTCGCCACCGGCGCCAACCTTGTGTGAATGCTCTGAAAAGCTAATCATTTGGATATCACAGCATCTTCTTCCTGTCGGTTAAATTTCGCATCTGTAGCACGTCATCTTCGTGGTGTAGCAATTTTAATGGCCGGTAGTGTATTCCAATCTCTTTTTTCCTCTTCAGTTTATGCCCTCTACGGCTCCCTCTAGTACCATGGAAGTCATTCCCTGACGTCTTAACAGATGTCCTATTATCCTGACCCTTCTTAGTGTTTTCCATATGTTTCTTTCCTCTCCGATTTTGCGCAGAACCTCCTCGTTTCTGACCTTATCAATCCACCAAATTTTCAACATTCATCTGTAGCACCACATCTCAAATGCTTCGATTCTCTTCTGTCCGGTTTTCCCGCAGTCCATGTTTCACTACCATACAATGCTGTACTCCAGATGTACATTCTCAGAAATTTCAGCCTCAAATTGAGGCCGATATTTGATATTAGTAGACTTCTCTTGCCTAGGAATGACATTTTTGCAATTACTAGTCTGCTTTTGATGTCCTCCGTGCTCTGTCCGTCTTGGTTATTTTACTGCTTAGGTAACAGAATTCCTTAACTTCATCTACTTCGTGACCATCAATCCTGATGTTAAGTTTTTCGCTCTTCTCATTTCTACTACTTCTCATTACCTTCGTCTTTCTTCGATTTACTCTCACTCCGTACTCTATACTCGTTGGACTGTTCATTCCGTTCAGCATATCGTGTATTTCTTCTTCACTTTCCCTTAAGATAGCAATGTCATCAGCGAATTGTATCATTGATATCCTTTCACCTTGAATTTTAATTCCACTCCTCAAGCTTTCTTTTATCTCCATCATTGCTTCGTCTATGTACAGATTGAACAGTAGGGGCGAAAGGCTACATCCTTGTTTTACACCATTTTAATACGAGCACTTCGTTCTTGGTCGTCCACTCTTATTATTCCCTTTGGCTGTTGTACATATTGTATATGATCCGTCTCTCCCTATAGCTTACTCTACTTTTTTTCAGAATTTCGAACATCTTGCACCATTTTACAGCCGGCCGAAGTGGCCGTGCGGTTAAAGGCGCTGCAGTCTGGAACCGCAAGACCGCTACGGTCGCAGGTTCGAATCCTGCCTCGGGCATGGATGTTTGTGATGTCCTTAGGTTAGTTAGGTTTAACTAGTTCTAAGTTCTAGGGGACTAATGACCTCAGCAGTTGAGTCCCATAGTGCTCAGAGCCATTTGACCCATTTTACATTGTCGAACGCTTTTTCCAGGTCGACAAATCCTATGAACGTGTCTTAATTTCTCTTTAGTCTTGCTTCCATTATTAACCGCAACGTCAGAATTGCCTCTCTCGTGCCTTTACTTTTCCTAAAGCCAAACGGATCGTCATTAGCGCATTCTCAATTTTCTTTTCCGTTCTTCTGTATATTATTCTTGTAAGCAACTTGGATGCATGAGATGTTAACTGATTATGCTATAATTCTCGCACTTGTCAGCTCTTGCCGCCTTCTGAATTGTGTGGATGATGCTTTTCCGAAAGTCAGATGGTATGGCGCCAGACTTATATCTTCTACACACCAACGTGAATAGTAGCAGTTTTGCCACTTCCTCCAATGATTTTAGAAACTCTTATGGTATGTTATCGATTCCTTATGCCTTATTTGATCTTAAGTCCTCCTAAGCTCTTTTAAATTCTGATTCTAATACTGGATCTTCTATCTCTCCTAAATCGACTTCTGTTTCTTCTTCCATTGTATAAGACAAATCTTCCCCCTATAGAGGCTTTCAATGTATTCTTTCCACCTATTAGCTCTCTCCTCTGCATTCAATAGTGGAATTCCCGTTGCACTCTTAATGTTACCAATCTCGCTTTTAAGGTCATCAAAGGTTGTTTTGACTTTCCTGTATAATGAGTCTGTCCTTCCGACAACCATTTCTTTTTCGATGCCTTCACATTTTTTTTTCTTCAGCCATTTCGTCTTAGCTTCCCTGCACTTCCTATTTATTTCATTTCTCAGTAACTTGTATTTCTGTATTCCTGAGTTTCCCGGAATAATTTTGTACTTCCTTCTTTCATCGATCAATTGAAGTATTTCTTCCGTTACCCCTGGTTTCGTCGCAGTTACCTTCTTTGTACCTATGTTTTCCTTCCCAACTTCTGTGATGGCCCTTTTCAGACATGTCCATTCCTCTTTAACTGTACTGCCTACTGAGCTATTCCTTATTGCAGTATCTATAGCCTTAGAGAACTTCAAGCGTATCTCGTCATTCCTTAGTACTTCCGTATCCCACTTCTTTGCGTATTGATTCTTTCTGACTAATGTATTAAACTTCAGCCTACTCTCCATCACTACTATATTGTGATCTGAGTCTGTATCCACTCCTGGGTATCCCTTACAATACAGTATCTGATATCGGAATCTCTGTCTGATTATGATGTAATATAACTGAAATCTTCCCGTATCACCCGGCCTTTTCCAAGTATACATATTCCTGTTGTGATTCTTGAACAGTGTATTCGCTATTACTAGCTGAAACTTGTTGCAGAACTCAATTAGTCTTTCTCCTCTCTCATTCCTCGTCCCAAGCCCATATCCTCCTGTAACATCTTCCTCTACTCCTTCCCCTTCAACTGCATTTCAGTCCCCCATGTCTATTAGACATGGGGGACTGTATTACCCTTTCAGTATCCTCCTACACATTCTCTATCTCTTCATCTTCATCTTTCGATGTCGGCATGTATACCTGAACTATCTGTGTCGATGTTGGTTTGCTGTCGATTCTGATGAGAACAACCCTGTCATTGAACTGTTCACAGTAACACACTCTCTGTCCTACCTTCCTATTCATAACGAATCATACTCCCGTTGTACCATTTTCTGCTGGTGTTGATTTTACCCTATACTCATCTGACCAGAAATTCTTGGTTGCTTTCCACTTCACTGACTCCTACTCTGTCTAGATTGAGCCTTTACATTTCTCTTTTCAGATTTTCTTGTTTCCCTACCACGTTCAAGCTTCTGACATTCCACGCCCCGACTCGTAGAACGTTATCCTTTCGTTGATTACTCAATCTTTTTCTCATGGTCACATCCCCCTTGGCAGTCCCGTCCCGGAGATCTGGATGGGAGACTATTCCGGAATCTTTTGCCAATTGAGAGATCATCATGTTAATTCTTCAATTACAGGCCACATGTCCTGTGGATACACGTTACGTGTCTTTAATGCAGTGGTTTCCATTGACTTCTGCATCCTCAGGGCGTTGATCATTGCTGATTCTCTTGCCTTTAGGGGCAGTTTCCCACCCCTAGGGCAAGAGAGTGCCCTGAACCTCTGTCCGCTCCTTCGCCCTCTTTGACAAGGCCGTTGGCAGAATGAAGGTGACTTCTTGTGCCGGAAGTCTTCGGCCGCCAGTGTTGACTATTAATCAGAATTTAAGCAGAGGTGGGATTCGAACCTGGGACCGAAGACGTTTTGATTGTGAATCAGAGACGCTAGACCACGGGTGCAAACGCAGAAATCCGTTGACTTTGACAAAACCCAGATTTTTATGGCCCAGTGCTTTGGAGCGAAGCTGGTCGGCTGTTTGCGTGCTGCTGTCGTGCGCATCCATGGAAAGTGGTTGAAGAATGCTGAAACCACGAATGGGCGACGAGAAGTCCATACCTTGTCAGAGAACGTAGGGATCAGAGGCTTGCACTCTCTCTCCAAAGTATGATAAGTGGCGATTGTGGAAGATCTGACGACAGAGTACAGTGCTGGTGCAGTCACGAGTCTTTTGGAGCACACTGTTTAGCGAATAGTGTTGAAATCGACGTTCTGCAGCAGAAGACTCCTACATGATCGCATGTCAATTATGATTACACTTGGTCCGCCTCGATGGCTGAGTTTCAGAATGCGATGCTAAGGGGCCCGGGTTCGATTTCCGGCTGCGTCGGAGATTTTCTCCGCTCAGGGACTGGTTGTTGTGTTGTCTTCATCATCTTAGACTCATTGACGCGCAAGTCGCCGATGTGACATCAACTTAAAAGACTTGCATCAGGCGACCTGTCTACCTGACGGGAGGTCCTAGCCACACGACATTTCATTTCCTTACAGTGGGCAGGGGATCATCGAATTGGACCGTGGATCAATGGAATCGTGTCGCCTGGTCGGATGAATCCCGGTTATTGGACTAAACCAGGTTGTTGGTCGTCCCCATGGGAAAGGCTGCTCGAAACATGCAGCGCGCCATGGACGCAGACCGGTGGCAGCGGTATTATGTTATGGGGAACATTCACCTGGGCTTTCATGCGACCTACGGTTGTAATCGAAGGCACCGTGACAGTTGTGGACTACATGAGCATTATTAGGGACCACCTGCAACACCTTATGCTTGATGTCTTCCTCAGCAAATGGTTAAAATGGCTCTGAGCACTATAGGACTTAACATCTGAGGTCATCAGTCCCCTAGAACTTAGAACTACTTAAACCTAACTAACCTAAGGACATCACACACATCCATGCCCGAGGCATAGATTCGAACCTGTGATCGTAGCGGTCGTGCGGTTACAGACTGAAGCGCCTAGAACCGCTCGGCCACTCCGGCCGGCCTACTCAGCCGCAGTGGCATCCTCCATCAATATAACTGTCAGTATCACAAGGTCAGAATCGTGGTGCAATGGTTTGAGTAGCATGATAGTATACTCACGTTAATCACTTGCCCATCATATTAGGCTTATCTGAATCCTATGAAACGCAAGTCGGACGATATCTGGCGCCAGCTCGGCACCCAAAAATCAACCGCCTGTAAATTACGGGAAGTGTGTGACCTAAGCGAAGGCATCTGATGCCATGAACCTCTGGAAACCTATCAAGTGCTCGGCACGCAGAATCATTGTTGAATGGCATTCCAGAAGTGGACCAACACAGTTTTTAATAGGTTATCATAATAATGTGTACATACAGAGTGAATCCACGATGACGTAAACGTATCAACATGAGGTAGGAGTGCCTGTACTTGAAATGGACGATTTGAGATTTATAAGCGAAAACCCTGCTGATGGTGGTGGTGGTGGTTGTTAGTGTTTAACGTCCCGTCGACAACGAGGTCATTAGAGACGGAGCGCAAGCTCGGGTTAGGGAAGGATTGGGAAGGAAATCGGCCGTGCCCTTTCAAAGGAACCATCCCGGCATTTGCCTGAAACGATTTAGGGAAATCACGGAAAACGTAAATTAGGATGGCTGGAGACGGGATTGAACCGTCGTCCTCCCGAATGCGAGTCCAGTGTGCTAACAACTGCGCCACCTCGCTCGGTAACCCTGCTGATACATCTGACAGAGGAATATATGTACTGGTACTGTTTTTGCTAAGATTTTGCGATAGGAAACTGTCAGAGGCGGTAGTATGGACCAAAACTGTTATATCCTAGCCAGTAATGCCAACCGAGCCCGCTGCCAAAAGGTTGGCAGCATCAAAGTCCGGACGCCGTCCGCATAAGCAGCGCCAGCGATACAGGAAATCGCCGCAAGTCTGCGCGCGCCACCGCTGGCTTCTGGCTTCTTAAGCGCTGGAGTCGCGAGCGCTAGGACAGTTCTGTATTCGCCGCTCAGTTGTATACTCGCCACCGAATTGTGTACTTGCTAGTCAGTTGTGTGTTCATCGCAGCAGAGTTGTTGTTTGTCGTCAGCCGACGCTGACCTAGCCGCTCCGACTCGAACTAGACAGATCTCTGTAGACGCGGAGTTCACTATTGTGTTTCTGTATCTTCGTCAATAAAGATAAGTACCGACTTTTATTTAATCAGAGTGTTTGGGTTTTCATCTTTCTGTTCACTGTTCCAGCGGACCGGTCGGCCCGCTATTAAAAGTGTGGCGGTGACTTCGTAAGCCGTTTCTACAGCGAATTGTTTGTCGCTACGAACGCCGCCACAAAACTGGCGACGAGGACTGCCGAACTCGTGTGCAGGGCTGGTTCAACTTGTTTCTGGTTATACTAATTATAGCGATAAAATTTTGGGCGCTGGTTTAATTTGTGTTCACTATGTCTGCCGAATTACAACAGTTGATCTTGTTACAGAGTCAGCTAATACAAAGTCTGGTGGAAGCAATCGCCAAACAAGCGGCTAATCCTCCAACACAAAAGGAACAAGCACAGGCAGCACCACCTTTCCTTGCTTTTGATGCATCAAGAGAAGAATGCCGAGAATATTTCGCGCAGTTGCAGGCGCACATGACAGTCTACAAAATCACAGGCACTGAGCGGCAGCTTTATTTAATTTCCACTGCAGGCGTGGAAATCTATCGACTACTTTGTAAGTTGTTCCCAGAATCCCAGCCAGAAGCTTTAGACTATGACGTTGTTGTTAACAAGCTTGCTGAGTATTTCGAGTCGCGAGTTCATGTGGCAGCAGCCAGATTCAAGTTCTTCAGATTAAAGAAACTGCCACATCAATCTAATAAACAGTGGTTAACAGATTTACGGGGCCTCACCCGTCAGTGCCGATTTAATTGTGTGTGTGGAGCTTCCTACAGTGATGTCATGTTACGAGACGCTATTACTCAAAACATTGCAGATTCTCGTATTCGTGCTGCGATCTTAAAGTTGCCTGACCCGTCATTAGAGACTGTGATGAACATCATTGAAGCCCAAGATACTTTTGACTATGCTGAGTGTGAGTTAGATCAGCCATGTATTTCTCAAATTGCCTGTGCTAAGCAAGTTATGTCACGGCCGCGGCCCCACCGGCAGAGTCAGACTGTAAACACTAGCCGGCCGCGTCATGTTAAACACATTCGTCAGCCGCGTGTGCAAAATGATAGAGTTAAGTCTTGCCCTAAGTTTGTTCTTGCTCATCCTCGTGAACGTTGCCCGTTAAGAAACGCGGTTTGTCACTTTGTCAAAGGAAAGGACACATCCAGACTGTTTGTTTGCGTAAACGCAAGAACAATTCTAGTGCTGCCCAGCCCATGGATATTCATGTTCTTCAAAGCCAGCCCGCCCAGAAGGTCGCGTTTAAAGACTCTTCCACGGTTCGTGTGGGTAATAAACTTGTTCGCAATAAGCCACCCACCCAGCCCTCTGCTATGCGACCCAAGCGTAATTCAAACGCTGTAAAAAGTAATGTACAGACTGCAAGTGAAGCGGGAGTTGTTGTTCCACCCGCCCAACCCACGAGTTGTCGTAAGCAGCGAACACGCGCTCCACGCCCTGATTTTGTGTCTTCCGCCTCCACTGCACCGATCCAGAGACAGTGTAATAAACTATTTGTGAAGCTACGCATCCAGGATAAGACCTTCAATTTTCAATTAGACACTGGTGCGTCTGTGACTCTCATAAATAGTGCTACGTATGCGGCTATCGGCCGCCCTAAACTTTCAGCGGCAAAACATTCTTTGGCTACTTATAGTGGAGAACAAATTCCTGTGTTAGGTGTATGTAGCGTGCCAGCCACATTCCGTGGCAATACAAAAACAGTTTCATTCACAGTGCTCCGCGCTACAGACAGTGTAAACATTTTCGGATTAGACTGTTTTGACTTGTTTGGCCTGTCTATCCAAGACAATGTGTTGCAAATTAATTCTGTTGTTGTTCCTCAAGACAGCATAACCGATTTGTGTAAACGATACAGTGACATATTTAAAGACGAACTAGGTTGTGCTGCGAACTTTGCCTCTCATATTACGTTAAAAGATAATGCTCAGCCTCGATTTTTTCATGCTCGTCCAGTGCCTCACGCCCTCCGGGCACCTGTAGAAGATGAACTTCGTCGTTGGCAAAACAACGGTGTTATTCAACCCGTTTCAGCGAGCCAGTGGGCTTCTCCCTTAGTTATTATAAAGAAACCGTCTGGCAAGTTACGTTTGTGTGCTGATTTTAAGTCGACAGTTAATCCTCAGACTGTCATTGATTCTTTTCCTTTGCCTAGACCGGACGAGCTGATGGATAAGTTAGGGGAAGCTCGTTTCTTTTCCAAAATTGATCTCCGTGAAGCATATTTGCAATTGCCCCTCGACGAGCAATCACAACAGTATTTTGTCATAAACACGTCGTTGGGGTTGTTCCGTTTTCTGCGTTTGCCTTTTGGTTGTGCGTCAGCTCCAGCTGTTTTTCAGCGTTTTTTGTCACAACTTCTGGCTAATGTGCCATCGTGTTGCAACTATTTAGACGATATTGTTGTGTCCGGTCGGACGCCTGCTGAACATTTCCGTAATTTGGAGTGTTTGTTTACAGTGTTGTCTCAGGCAGGCCTACGTTGCAACATCGATAAATGTTCATTTTTCCTTACGGAGATGGAGTATCTGGGACATGTTATTAATGCTCAAGGAATTCATCCCTCCCAGTCACATTTAGCAGCTATTCGTGATTTGCCCGCCCCTCACAATCTGCATGAATTGCAAGCAGTTCTTGACATATTGACATATTATATTAGGTTTATACCTAATGCATCACAGATTGCTGCACCGTTGCACCGTCTCCGCCGTAAGAATGTTCCGTTTGTATGGTCAGCTGCTTGCCAATCAGCCTTTCAGCAGCTTAAAGAGGCTTTATTGAATGATCGTTGTCTGGTCCATTACGACCCTAACAAGCCTCTGGTGTTAGCTTGTGATGCCTCTTCTTTCGGCCTCGGTGCTGTGTTGTCTCACCGAGTCGGTAACACCGAACGTCCTATTGCGTTCGCATCTAAATTGCTAAACAAAGCTCAGTGTAATTATAGCCAATTGGACAAGGAAGCGTTGGCTATTGTGTTTGGTGTCGCAAAATTCCATCACTACCTCTATGGTAGACCATTCTATTTAGTAACAGATCACAAGCCCCTGACGTCACTGTTTCATCCGTCTAAACCAGTTCCTCAGCGGACAGCTCAGAGACTACAACGTTGGGCTCTTTTGTTATCACAATAGCAGTATGAGATACTGTATCGCCCTACAGCTCAGCATGCAAACGCTGACGCGCTTTCTAGATTGCCGATTGCTGCGGATGATGTCTTCGATTCCTCTGACGACTCTTGCCATCAGATTGACGCCGATGAGCATCAATCCCTCCGGGATTTTCCGATTGATTATCGTCAGGTGGCACGTGAGACAGCTACGGATCCTCATCTGAGTTTACTATTACGTTTTGTTCAACGTGGTTGGCCGTCCAAGGCAAAGGACATATCGGATCCTGTGGTTCGTCGCTATTATCCGCAACGTCATCTGTTGTCTGTTTCGCACGAAGTTTTGCTGTTACGCACCGAGAATGACCAGCTTCGTGTAGTGGTTCCCCAAGTGCTCCAATCCAAGGTCCTCGACTTGTTGCATCAAGGTCATTGGGGAGTGGTCCGCACCAAGCAGCTTGCCCGCCGTCATTGTACATGGATCGGCATTGATAAGCAGATTACGCAGATGTCTACAGATTGTTCGACGTGTGCCGAACACCAAGCTGCTCTGCCTCAACGCTATTTTGAGTGGGCACGCCCTGCCGGTCCCTGGCAGCGAGTACATATTGATTTCGCTGGTCCATATTGGAATTCTCGTTGGCTCATCGTGATAGATGCATTTAGTAATTTTCCGTTTGTTGTGCCCATGCAGTCTACAACGTCTGCACAAACTATACAGGCGTTGACTTCAATTTTTTGTATTGAGGGTCTTCCAGAAGTTTTGGTGTCTGACAATGGTCCACAATTTACCTCTGCTAAATTTGAAAGTTTTTGTTCTGCCAATGGCATTCGCCATGTTCTTACTCCGCCGTTCCACCCTCAATCGAATGGTGCAGCGGAACGTTTTGTACGCACATTCAAGGATCATATGGACCGCCTTCGTGCTACGCACTCTCGTCAGCAGGCCCTCATCACGTTTCTGTCGTCGTACCGGACCACGCCACGCGACGGCCCTTCGCCTGCGGAGCTTCTCCACGGCCGTCGTCATCGCACCCTATTACGGTTGTTGCACCCCCCGGATCGACCCGCCGCTTCTGAGCATCGCACGCGTTTTCAGCGCAACGACGCCGTTTCTTTCAGAGTTTATCACGGTCGCCGTCGTTGGGAACGAGGCACCGTGATAAGTGTCCAGGGTCGCGGTTTTTATACTGTTCAAGGTGCTACTGGGGTGCACAGGAGGCATCAGAACCAGTTGCGCCGCGCTGGCCGCCCGGATTCTGCCGCTCGTTCTTTGTCCACAGATTTGGTCCGCGGCGGGTTCCAGCCGCGCCTTCCGACTTCGCTGCCGCCTCCAGGGCAGCAGCAGCAGCCGTCGCCGCTACCACGCCGACAGCCCGTCCCGTTGATGCCTCCCGCGCAGCTTCATCCGGGAGCGCCCCAGGTGGTCGCTCCGGCGCCTGCGGTCCCTCTTCAGTCGCCACCGCCTTCGGAGCAGATGGACGTCGACCCCTCAGCCGGGCCGCCTTCCCAAGCGGTGGCTGTGCAGCCTGTCCTGCAGCCGCTTTCCTTGGGCACCCCCAAGGAGTCTGACACCGCAGCGCCTTGTCCGGCGCCCACTCAGCAGCCGTCGACGCAGCGTCAGGAGACGCTGCCTCTCTTCGTGGGTCCCGACGCCCCGTCGCGTCCAGTACCAGAAGCTGCGCCCGTGGTCACAGGCGTGCACCCTCACCTCGGTTTTCAGTCGGTGTTTCCCGAGGCCCCGCGCAGCCAATGCTGGGGTGCGGACCGGGGACTGCCACCGACAACAGTCTCCGCCCCGGTCTCTTCTGCTACGCCTGCGGCCAGACCCCTCCCCCGCCGTCGACGCTCGCCACGTCATTATTCAACGACGGTGCGGCGATTTGGGGGGGAGGAGTGTTATATCCTAGCCAGTAATGCCAACCGAGCCCGCTGCCAAAAGGTTGGCAGCATCAAAGTCCGGACGCCGTCCGCATAAGCAGCGCCAGCGATACAGGAAATCGCCGCAAGTCTGCGCGCGCCACCGCTGGCTTCTGGCTTCTTAAGCGCTGGAGTCGCGAGCGCTAGGACAGTTCTGTATTCGCCGCTCAGTTGTATACTCGCCACCGAATTGTGTACTTGCTAGTCAGTTGTGTGTTCATCGCCGCAGAGTTGTTGTTTGTCGTCAGCCGACGCTGACCTAGCCGCTCCGACTCGAACTAGACAGATCTCTGTAGACGCGGAGTTCACTATTGTGTTTCTGTATCTTCGTCAATAAAGATAAGTACCGACTTTTATTTAATCAGAGTGTTTGGGTTTTCATCTTTCTGTTCACTGTTCCAGCGGACCGGTCGGCCCGCTATTAAAAGTGTGGCGGTGACTTCGTAAGCCGTTTGTACAGCGAATTGTTTGTCGCTACGAACGCTGCCACAAAAAAAACAAGAAAAAATTTGAAGTAATCGTGGGCTCTCAAATGTGTACCTTAAGAGCTATGAGCAATTGTTTATCAGAGGCTACGTGATTAACAGCAGTGCAGATGAGCAATAGCTCCTCAGATATGCATTTTAGAACCCATGTTTACTGGATTTTTTTCCTTATTTTAGTCCATATTACGATCTCTGAAACCTGCCCACCCCACAACCTTAGCAACAACAGTACCAGTACATGTATTCCACTATCAGAAGTACCAGAACGGTTTTCGCTTATAACTTTCGACTCGTTCGTTTCCTTTTTCTCCGCCCGGGGACTGGATGTTGTGTTGTCCTCATCATCTTGTCATCATCATTCGTGAAAGTGACTAAACTGGACTGGTAAAGATTGGGACTATGTAGGGGCGCTGATGACCGCGCAGTTGAGCGCCCCACAAACCAAACATCATCATCGTATGTTTCCGGTACGGGGATCGTTACCTCAAATTGGTACATTTATCCCTTTCCATCATCGTAGAAAGTTTGTAACATCATCACGGAATCACCCTACATATACATATACTTACAGGCGCCAGCGCCTATAACTTTGACGCTCTTTAGTGTCGTTGGATGACGTTTCCGGACATGCACTCCTGTTCAGTATATTAAATTACCTACTCCCCTCTACAAGTACTAGGATTCTGTAACGAGAATTTCCGAACATGCTGTATACTTTATATTTAGTACTTCATCATTTTCGTGTTTAAATGCCTTTCTAAATCGGATGTGGTGCATGACGACTTAGCTGTCACACTACCGTCAATTACAAAACCTTGCCCGTTATGTAATTTTGACATCGTTGATTCCGTAATAACTAGTTTGTAGAACATCATTGAAGAACATATCGACTGTATTATGAGCTCGATCTTTCTCGTAAAAATAGATTACTTGAGTTTAAGCTTGCCAGAAACTGTTTTTGGTGGATGTCAGCTTTTCAAATTGGTGTGATGGACGCCATAATATGTTTTAAGATGGAGTAACAAGTATACTAAAAACCATGACCAGAGAAGGCATCAAAATTGGTTACAACATGAAAAGTGGGCTGCTATCAATGGACAGGCAACGTGTCGCTAAAACTGGAAAAGCTGATCAGAGCATGACAAATGAGGCCAAAATAACAAAGAAAACTGAAGGAAATGAAAATCCCATTGAAATCAACAAGATTATGGATCTGAAAGGTTTGGACATGTTATCGTTGAGAAGACAATGATATGTAAACCTGTAGTTTCAATTTCCCGTAATCAACGTTTTTGCAAACTAAGTTATCATTATCCCATCCCATATTACAGCAATAAAAACAAAATTTTGCATGAATAATACACATATCAAAAACAGTTTTGCATCACCTCGGTTCCGAGACTCCCGGAACCTATACAGAAAATTGGAATAGAGATCAACATAAACATCATTTCCTCCCTTTTTATTGCTCATGAAAACCACACATTGCATGTTGTACCACCATACAGCGAGACCTTCAGAGGTGGTTGTCCAGACTGCTGCACACACCGGTACCTCTAATACTCAGTAGCACGTCCTCTTGCACTGATGCATGCCTGTATTCGTGGTGGCATACTATCCACAAGTTCATAAAGGCGCTGTTGGCCCAGATTGTCCCACTCCCGTAGATCCCTCAGAGTGGTTGGTGCGTCATCTCGTCCATAAAAAGCGTCTTTCAATCTATCCCAGGCATGTTCGATGGGGTTCATGTCTGGAGAACATGCTGGCCACTCTAGTCGAGCGATGCCGTTATCCTGAAGGAAGTCAGTCACAAGATGTGCACGATGGAGGTGCGAATTGTCGTCCATGAAGACGAATGCCTCGCCAATACGCTGACATTATGGTTGTACTATCGGTCTGAGGATAGCATTCAGGTATCATACAGCCGTTACGGCGCCTTCCATGACCACCAGCAGCGTTTGTCGGTCCCACATAATGCCACCACGAAACAGCAGGGAACCTCCACCTTGCTGCACTCGCTGGACAGGGTGTGTAAGGTGTTCAGCCTGACCGGGTTGCCTCCAAACTCGTCTGCGACGATTGTCTGGTTGAAGGCATATGCGACACTCATCGGTGAAGAGAACATGATGCCAATCCTGAGCGGTCCATTCGGCACGTCTTTGGGCCCATCTGTACCGCACTGCATGGTTGTCATGGTTGCAAAAATGGACTTTGCCATGGATGTCGGGAGTGAAGTTGCACATCATGCAGCCTATTGCGCACAGTTTGAGTCGTAACACGACGTCCTGTGGCATTATTCAACATTGAGGCGTTGCTGTCAGGGTTCCTCCGAGTCATAATCAGCAGATAGCGGTCATCCACTGCAGTAGTAGCCCTTGGGCGGCCTGAGTGAGGCATGTCATCGACGATTCCTGTCTTTCTCCGTCTCCTCCATGTCCGAAAAACATCGCTCTGGTTCACTCCGAGACGCCTCGACACGTCCCTTGTTGAGGACCCTTCTTGGCATAAAGTAACAATGCGGACTCGAACTAACCGCTGTACTGACCGTCTAGGCATGGTTGAACTACAGACAACAGGAGCCGTGTACCTTCTTCCTGGTGGAGTGACTGGAAGTGATCGGCTGTCGGGCCCCCTCCGTGTAATAGACGCTGCTAATGCATGGTTATTTACATCTTTCGGAGGATTTAGTGACATCTCTGAACAGTCAAAGGGCTGTAGCTGTGATACAATATCCACGGTCAACGTCTTCAGGAGTTCTAAGAACCAGGGTGATGGAAAACTTTTTTTGATGTGTGTAGTACAGTGTTTACATACACCAGTTTTTAAACTTATTTCATAGAGCTCACACTACACTAACCATTTACTCAAAGTTTCATTCCAGTATCTGTTAAAATTTTGAGTTACTCAGTTTCAAAATACTAGTAAAAACTACAGGCCATGACGTCCAGGTCCACTTAATTGTTGTCAAAAAATTGTGAAAGGCGCACTGCCTGGTCAAAAGAACTTGAGCACCTGTTAATGCACATTAGTGAACTTCTCGCCTTTATGACAGACTGAACTTTGTTAAGGGCACTTCCCGGGCGATATGTGAATGTCTGTAAAGGAATGGCAGCTCGTTCTCCCTCAAGAGCCGAAACCAGAGAAGGTAGCGACGTTGGGCCCTTGGGTTTGCACCGAAGTCGATGTTCTGCCTATTCCAAAGACGTTTTATTGCTTCAACTCGGGACTACGACCAGGCTAGTCAATTTCAAGAATGTTATTGTCCACAGACCATTGCCTCACTGATGTTTGCCTTATGACTGGATGCATTATTATGGTGATACACTACTGGCCATTAAAATTGCTACTCCAAGAAGAAATGCAGATGATAAACGGGTATTCATTGGACAAATATATTATACTAGAACTGACATGTGATTACTTTTTCACGCAATTTGGGTGCATAGCTTCTGCGAAATCAGTACCCAGAACTACCACCTCTAGCCGTAATAACGGCCTTGATACGCCTGGGCATTGAATCAAACAGAGCTTGGATGGCGTGTACACGTACAGCTGCCCATGCAGCTTCAACACGATACCACAGTTCATCAAGAGTAATGACTGGCGTATTGTGACGAGCCTGTTGCTCGGCCGCCATTGACCAGACGTTTTCAGTTGGTGAGAGATCTGGAGAATGTGCTGACCAGGGCAGCAGTCGAACATTTTCTGTATCCAGAAAGGCCTGTATAAGACCTGCAACATGCTGTCGTGCATTATCCTGCTGAAATGTACGGTTTCGCAGGGATCGAATGAAGGGTAGAGCCACGGGTCGTAACACATCTGAAAAGTAACGTCCACTGTTCAAAGTGCCGTCAATGCGAACAAGGGATGACCGAGACGTGTAACCAATGGCACCCCATACCATCACGCCGGGCGATACGCCAGTATGGCGATGACGAATACACGCTTCCAATGTGTGTTCACCGCAATGTCGCCAAACACGGATGCTTCCATCATGATGCTGTAAACAGAACCTGGATTCATCCGAAAAAATGACGTTTTGCAATTGGTGCACCCAGGTTCGTCGTTGAGTACACCATCGCAGGCGCTCCTGTCTGTGATGCAGCGTCAAGGGTAGCTGCAGCCATGGTCTCCGAGCTGATAGTCCATGCTGCTGCAAACGTCGTTGAACTGTTCTTGCAGATGGTTGTTGTCTTGCAAACGTCCTCTTGTGTTGAGTCAGGCATCGAGACGTGGCTACACGATCCGTTACAGCCTTGCGGAGAAGATGCCTGTCATCTCGACTGCTAGTGATACGAGGCCGTTGGGATCCAGCACGGCGTTCCGTATTAACCCTCCTGAACCCACCGATTCCATATTGTGCTAACACTCGTTGGACCTCGAACAACGCGAGCAGCAATGTCGTGATACGATAAACCGCAATCGCGATAGCCTACAATACGACCTTTATCAAAGTCGGAAACGTGATGGAACGCATTTCTCCTCCTTACACGAGGAATCACAACAACGTTTCACCAGGCCACGCCGGTCAACTGCTTATTCTGTATGAGAAATCGATTGGAAACTTTCCTCATGTCAGCACATTGTATGTGTCGCCACCGGCGCCAACCTTGTGTGAATGCTCTGAAAAGGTAATCATTTGCATATCACAGTATCTTCTTCCAGTCAGTTAAATTTCGCGTCTGTAGCACGTCATCTTCGTAGTGTAGCAATTTTAATGGCGAGTAGTGTACAATTGTCGGCCCCCAACTGTCCATCTACTGTGTGTAGTACTCAACACTGTAATATGTGTTCATATCCTTCCGCATTTAACGCTAGCGCATAAATGGACCACATCCTAACCACTAAAAACACCCCCTTGCCGTAACACCACTTCCGCTGTGTCTTTTGGCCTATACATGACGGGTAACATTCTCTTGGCATTCACCAAACTCAAAGCATATGGCAAGCGACACCACTTTCTATGGCGTCTCCAGACACGTCTTCACTGGTCGTCGGAGATCACTTCGAAGCATGACTCATCACTGAAGACATTCTACTCCCGTCAGTGTGATTGCTGGCCAGACACATTGACAACATGTTAACGGAAAGAAGTCATCATACTGGTGACAGAGGAGAATGTGACAAGAAGATCCAGGCACAAAGCAACAGCAACTATTCAGCCACTGACGCATCGAAAAGAGCGTCTGAAAGAAGTTGTGAAATCCTGGAGCCACCAGCAGAGCTGACCTAACGGGAAAACCAGTAGTCATGAAGTCATCGCTACCCCAACCACAGCAGAGTGTACGGTGAATCGCCTCCATAAATAGTACACCTTACTTAATCAATGATTTCAGTTGCAGCTGTCCTGTGGAGGGCGCTGGTGACTATGTCAATTGACCAGATGTGCGCCTAACTATCTACGATTGTTTGTGGTGCCATAAGTATCGCTGGCGAGACTCTGCCTCTGCATGGTGCAATGTCGACTTCAGGGTCACCACCAATGGTGTGCAGAGACCACCACCCGCCTGTTGGCCTACTGGATGCTTGATTAGTGGGACCAAGAGGCTGTTCGCCGGCTCCATCATGGGGGTGAGCCATTATTGCTGGTCACTATGTTCCTGCAGCCAACGCTGATGCTGCCAGCCTCTGTCTCCTAAATGGAGGCCGTAAGTTTGCACAGCAAGGAATACTTGAGGCTGGTCTGTAGGGTGCGTCACCTGGGTGCATATCTTTCATAACTTTGAAATTTTAAGGACAGCAGGGATAATAACGTCGTGTGACTACGGCCTGCCGTCGGGTAGACCGTTCGCCGCGTGCAAGTCTTTCGATTTGACGCCACCTCGGGGACTTGCGCGTCGATGGGGATGAAATGATGGTGATTAGGACAACACAACATCCAGTCCCTGAGCTGAGAAAATCTCTGGCTCAGCCGGAAATCGAACGCGGGCCCTTAGGATTGACATTCTGTCGTGCTGACCACTCAGCTAACGGTGGCGGACCACAGCAGGGATGAAAAGTAGTGATAGTATGGCATTATTGGCGAGGAGAACCTGTCGGAGGTTGTTCGTCCGTGTGGTACAGGTCTTTGTGTTTGACACCACTTTGGCAACTAGCATGTCTTTGTTATGAAAATGGACGAGATGATTAGGAAAACACAAATGCCTAGTCCGCGAGTGAAGGAAATCTCCGATCTGAAAAGGAATCAAGACAGTGACTCTCCGATCTAGAGGTAATGATGCTAACCAGTGGAGCACGATTTCGGATAGTAGCAGGGATGAAGTAGATGGAGCAACACATTCTTGAAAACTTGTGTGGAAACAACACTGCAGTTATATGAATAGTGGGACATGGAAGTGAAGTCGTTGCCGAGAAGGGAGTGAGACACAGTTGTAGTCTGTCCCCAATGGTAATCATTAAATACATTGAGTAAAAAGAAAAGGAAACCAAGAGGAAATTTGAATATAGATTATAGAGAGAAGAAGTAACTATTTTGAGATTTGGCGATGACATTGTAATTCTGTCAGAGACGATAAAGGGCTTGGAAGAACAGTTGAACGAAATGGATAGTACTTTGAAAAGAAATAAGATGAACAACAATAAAAGTAAAACAAGGATAATGGAATGTAGTCGAATTAAATCAGATAATGCTGAGAGAACCAGATTAGGAAATGAGACAGTAAAGGTAGAAGATCAGTTTTGCTATTTGGGCAGCAAAATAACTGTCGACGGCCGCAGTAGAGAGGATATAAAATGCAGATCGACGATGGCAAGAAAAGCATTTCAGATAAAGAGACGATTTATTAATACCTGATGTAAATTTAAGTTTCTTTTTCTGAAAGTATAGTCTGGAGCGTAGCCTTGTGTGGAAGTGACACGTGGACGATAAGCATTTCAGACAAGAAGAGACTAGAAGCTTTTGAAATGTGGTGCTGTAGAAGAAAGTCGAAGATTATGTGGGTAGTTCGAGAAACAAATTAAAAAGTACTGAATCTAATTGGGGAAAATAAATTTATAGCTGACTAAATGAAGGGACAGGTTAATAGGACACGACCTGAGGCATCAAAGAATTGTCAATTTGGTGATGGAGGGAGGTATGAGAGACAAAAATTGTAGAGGGAGACTTGGGCTTGAACAGTGAGCAGATTCAAACGGATGTCGGCTGCGGTAGTTATAAAGAGACGTGGAGGCAAGCATAGGATAGACTAGTAGGGAGAACTGCCTCAAACCGGTCTCGGATTGAAGACCACACCTCAAACCGGCCTCGGATTGAAGACCACAACAACGAAATCGGGAATTGCGTTCGGAAGTGACCAGCCATCCACTCAATAGAGTCATTATTCTTGTTCTTGGCGTTATCCGCCTGTTGTTCCACCTGTAGATTTACTAGATAGTCAGAGTTTCAGCACATCTACGATTGTGTTGTATCTGTTCTTTCACAGTTGTCCGAAAAAACAGACACCATGCGGAATCTGCAGGTGTGATACATATTAAACAAATTGATCGTAGATTGGGGAGAAAGGAAAGGAAAGAACTATTGACGTCAGCTGCATCAAGACTTGTGACGAGTGAAAATGTGTGCCGGACCAGGATCCGAACACGGGATTTCCCACTTACTAGTTACGTTAACCACTGCGCCACCCGGGCACAGTGCTTATCGCCACTGCGCAGACTATCTCAGTATGGCTCTCAGCCGACTCACATTCCCACCTTCTATCTTGTAACATCCAAGACATCAACAGGACCGTGATGAATAGAGATACGCACTTGAAACAAATGGTTTATGCGTCTGTGAGCTAAAGACGGAATTCATGACATACAGCTTCAGCCCCAGTGTCACAGAAATCACACATGCCAAGCATGGTAACGTCACATTCTAAGAGTTAAAAATCTGAAGTATCTGGGAATGTGGGTAGGTGTGTACCCACAGTCCCTGTCCATGTCCTCCATGTTCGCTACTTTGAGACTCCCACAGGGGGTCGAATGTAACTGCGCATCTGCACTGAAGGTGGTGGACTCATTACCATCGAGACGAGTCAGTTATATATGAATCCATGTTGTCTGTTCTTTTGGACATGTCCGACGGACATCATTTGTAATCTCCAGCTGACATCAATAGTTCCTTCCCTTTCCTTTCTCCCTACTTCACATTCAATTTAAATAACATGTATCACAGCTGCGATTCTACGTGGCGTCTGTTCTTTCGGACTTAAAGTGATCATTGGGACTCTAACCCAGGACCTCTGTAGCTGTGGCCAAATACGCCAATAAACTAGTGACAAAAGCAGTCTCTGTGATTATTTAATTGTAAAGGCCGAGAGACCAACACCATAGAACCTGTTGCATGCTGATGATGTACCCATTCTACCTTATAACATCCGAGACATTCAATAGGACCTTGATGAGTAGATATGGGCACTTGAAACAAATGGTTTATGCGTCTGTGGACTAAAGACGGAATTCATGACATACAGCTTCAGCCCCAGTGTCCCAGAAATCACATACGCCAAGCATGGTAACGTCACATTCCAAGAGTTTAAAATCTGAAGTATCTGGGATCAGTAATACCAGAGGATATATCATAGACGCTGACATATCTCGCAGAATAACAAAAATCAAAAGCAAAATTTATAAAACATCTATAAGACCAGTGCGTCGGACATGTCCGGAAGAACAGACATCATATCCATATAAGTATTTAGTTCTGGCAATACCGGCCATGACCTCCTTCTTCTGAGCGGATGCACACATATTACCCGAACTCTTACGGGACTTGGTAAGAATGTCTTGCACGAGTAGTGAGTGTGTTGGGTAGGGACACTGCGAATGTAGTGTGTGGACATATAAGCTGAGAATGTGGGTCTCACGGCAGGCACGCGCGAGATAGTCCCTGCAGTTGTACTATCCTCTATCCCCTCGGTGGCTCAGATGGATAGAGCGTCTGCTATGTAAGCAGGAGATCCCGGGTTCGAGTCTCGGTCGGGGCACACATTTTCATCTGTCCCCGTTGATATATATCAACGCCTGTCAGCAGCTGAAGGTATTAATATATATAATTCTAATAACATCAGGACTGGTGGACACGAAGTAGATGAAGTTAAGGAATTCTGCTACCTAGGCAGAAAAATAATCAATGACGGACGGAGCAAGGGGGACACCAAAAACAGACTATCACTGGCATTAAGGGCATTCCTGGCCAAGAGAAGTCTACTAGTATCAAACATAGGCCAATATTTGAGGAAGAAATTTCTGAGAATGTACGTCTGGAGCAAAGCATTGTATGGTAGCGAAACTTGGACTGTGGGAAAACCGGAACAGTAGAGAATCGAAGCATTTGAGATGTGGTGCTACAGGCGTATGTTGAAAAGTAGGTGGATTGATAAAGTCAGGAATGAGGAGGTCCTGCGCAGAATCGGAGAGGAAAGGAATATGTGGAAAACACTGATAAGGAGAAGGGACGGGATGATGGGACATCAGAGAAGACTTCCGTGGTACTAGAGGGAGCTGTATAGGGCAAAAACTGTAGAGCGAGACAGAGATTGGAACATATTCAGCAAATAATTGAGGACGTAGGTTGCAAGTACTACTCTGACATGAAGAGGTTGGTACAGAAGAGGATTTCGTGGCGGGTCGCATAGTCAGGAGATTTATGATCCAAAAAAAAGTGTGTTTTTAGTGACACATGCATGAACGCTGGTGCTTGACTTTTCGGTTACAATTTAAGAAATATATGTCTCAGTGACGTTGGGAATTGAACCCCTGAGAAGGTGAAATAGGGGATGACATTTTTTTGTATATCTTTTATTATGAAAGAATTTTTAAAGCTAAATCTTTGAAAATTTAAGTTTCGCTTCACTGTTAGAAATACAAACATACGTGTTTCACTGTGTTTGGAAACTCTACCCATAAGGCGGTGAAACAGACTGATTCAGTAACTCATCACCCAGCTCAAATAGCTAAGGATAGAAAGTTGAAGTTGGGAGTGCGTGTGGATCTTATACTGTAGGCATCGTTTAAGAAGGCATTATCCGAAATCCCACTGCTAAGGGGGTAAAACTGGGGATTAAAGGCTTTTTGAAAGTGTGTCACTATTAAGGGAATTTTGGAGATAGAGCTATGAAAACTGGCATTTGGTTTCTCAGTTAGAAAATAGAAAATACGTGTTTCAACGTTTTTGGAAATTTCACAACTGAGGGGTAATATAGGGGTGAAAATTTTTTTGAAAATACATTATTACTAAAGAACTACTAAATGATTTTTAATAGTACATCTGTGAATCTAGTATTTGATTTTTCTGTCAGAAATAAAAAATACGTGTTACATTGTTTCTGGAAATCTAACCACCAAGGGAGTGCAAGAGGGAACGAAAATTTTTATGCAAATATTTCGTTACCTTAAAAAAAATTTAAAGCTAAATTTATGAAAACTGATATTTCACTTCTCGGTTAGATATAGAGAAATATTTGTTCAGGGGTGAAAGTTGCTATGGAAATACCTCCACAAGAACGTAAAAGGCATGATTTAAAAAAGCACTGCTTTTTGATCAGAAATGCATTCGGAAAAGACCATTCTTATACAGCCTTAATTAGCGTGAATAACTTAAATGTGCTGCAATTTGTAAACAACCTAAAATTTCGATTCAATAAAAACAAAATAAAAATTTCTGGAGGCCATACAGTCTACGCGAGCGAAGCTGCAAGCGCTTGAGCTAGTTCAAATAAGACGCCTCTGTGTTTGTGTGTGTGTGTGTGTGTGTGTGTGTGTGTGCGTGTGAGTTTGTGTGTGTGTGTGTTTATGTGTGTGCGTGTGCGTGCGCGCGCATGCGCGTGTATGTAATGTATGTGTGTGTAGTAGGGTGGGAAGGGGGCGCTTTCATATATACCGGCTTGTGAAACGAGTTACGTATGCTTCTTGCTGCTTGTCGGTACAAATTCATTCTAAAATTTAAATGAATTCATTATAAACAGAAAAAAATTAAACATCTACTTCCGGAAGCTCGCATTGATGAAGAGACAGACATTACAAATATTTGCTGTCACGTTAATATGGTTTTCTTTACCAGTTTACATTAAGTTAGAAACTCTTAGTTTAGATGCATGTCTTGGTGTCACATATTGAGTAAACTAACGGCGATGATACGTAAACGTGCTCTGCAGTTATGTGTACGGGCACTGTGAAAGCACCGATACTACAAGCACGAGTGATCAATAAACAGTACTAACATGGAATTATTTGCACATCATTTGAAACTGCAGGTATATCCACAGAAATTAACTTTCAACAGTTGTGGACTGCTATGATCCTTTATTAGTCCAGATCACAAAAATTATTTATAATCATTGATAACAAGTTTCGCCTAAAACAGATTTCCATCTTGAGACCAAATACGGTAAACACTTTTGTGTCTAAGCACCAGACTGGTAGGGGACACAATGTGATCAACAAATTACATACTTGCACTTCACAAATTCACAGTCCAACCTTTTTGTACAGGTAATTTATTGATGACAAAGTGTCTCCTACTGGTCTGGTCATTAGACACGGCAATGTTTATCGCATTTTATCTGAAGACGGCTAGCTGTTTCAGCTTGACAGTAATTATCAATAATTATAAATAATTTTTGGGATCTCAACTAATAAACATTGTTTATAAGAATCCATAACTTTTAACATTCATGGATCGCTTATCTTCAACCTGACTATGTCAGGAAACAATAATAATTTTTAACCATTTGGTTTCTCGTTATGATTGGCAAAGAACTTTTGAAAACGTCTTACAGAACTCCGTATAATCCATTTCACACTGTTGAGCCTAGAAGAATGCTGAAGATTAGATGGGTAGGTTACATAACTAATGAGGAGGTACTGAATAGAATTGGGGAGAAGAGGAGTTTGTGGCACAACTTGACTAGAAGAAGGGATCGGTTGGTAGGACATGTTCTGAGACATCGAGGGATCACCAATTTAGTATTGGAGGGCAGCGTGGAGGGTAAAAATCGTAGAGGGAGACCAAGAGATGAATCACTAAGCAGATTCAGAAGGATGTAGGTTGCAGTAGTTACTGGGAGATGAAGAAGCTTGCACAGGATAGAGTAGCATGGAGAGCTGCATCAAACCAGTCTCAGGACTGAAGACCACAACAACAACAACACGAGCCTAGGACCTGAAACACAAGTAGCCATAATAAGCTCTTCAGAGTTTCCAAGTGCAATAACCAGTTCTCGCAGCCACTCATGATGACAGGCGAAGACGAAACAATTTATTTTCTGGTAATGGCTGGCAACATCTGGTGATGCATAACTTCTTCTGCGGATTCGTTCGAGAATTCCTGTGTGTTAATGTACCGTGAGTTTCGAGTAGTTTTGTGTCACGGAATTTCTCACGGCCAATGGTCTGCTCCGCCGCGATAATTTCCTTGCATCTGCAGCTTGCGCAGATAATTCCGCTGCGAGCTTAAGGTGTTTTTCCTCCAGATGACAATTTACGCAAAATGTTCAACATTTTGTTCGACGGTGTGCTGATCATTTATGGAGCAAGAAACGAGTGGAAATGCAAGTCTCACTAAGAAATATTCTCCATATTCCAGCCATGAGATTTCTTGTCAGGCTTATATTTCACTTTTAACGAGCACCTAGCCCACATACAGGAAGTTCTATGAGAACCTAACGATTTAGTTCTTGATTCTGCATTGCTGCTTCTTTAGCAAAATGATAGTCATATGCAGGTTCAAATACTTAAAAGCCAAAGGAGCCATTTGTCACAGATGTTATACGCCAAACTGTCTTTCTCGAAGACCAGTGTTCAAATCCCATTGCTGTCAGACTAATACTAATTTTCGAGAATTTCTCTAATCCACGTAAAGTGAGTGCTGTTAGAATTAAGGTTGTCATTCATCCGTATTTCTGCGCATGTGTACGCATTTTCGAACTTTAAAGTAGTGACCGCATATGTTCTTTTTTTTTTTCAATTTCTGCTAATGTCCTCATTTTTTAGTTATGGGAATTAAGATCTTTTGATTTTTGTTTATATCTCAAGTTGTCAACAGTTCATATACTTTTCACCTCGATTACTAAATTATACCATTTGTTACTTGTTTACGATCGATCTGCTACACTAGTAAAACCGAAAACATCGATTTGCACAGTTCTTTGCAGTGCCAGGCCATAACGTTTGTGATGAGAGGCTGTTCTCCTTAATACAGGAAAAGTGGAGAAAGGAGAGCGAAAGACTGACCTTTGAATGTGTAAAAGGTGTTGCAATTGTAAAATTTAATTTTTGTAATTTCACTTGTAAACCCTTTTTTAAATATTTCTGTCAACACAAGGATCTTTCAGACAAGATTCAGTCCAATGAAAAATACATATGGGACATGTTCTCTAAAATAATGTAGGAATGTGAGCAATAATTTTTATATTGTTTGAACTAATAACGTTTCATTCAAAAGTCCTCAACGGGTTGGTTCATATCTCGATAGGAACATGACACTCACTATTTTACAGCAATCGTACTTTCTTATTTAAAACCAAAAAGGCATCCCAACATAGTGTCGATTACCTAGGCTAAACTACAATATCCCCCCCTCCTAACAAGAAGCACAATGTACTACTACTATACAACATAACGTCAGCGGTGTATACCTTGTTCTACTTTCTTATTGAGACTTAAACCGCCCTAAAAGCGTTTTGATCAATGCACCTCAGAGTGTTCTCATTTTGGGGCTTCGGAATAGGGTAACCCTAGTCACAATTTATAACGTCGATTCCTTCGCCACTCGCACCCCTTTTTTTCTCTAACAGATAACGCACAGTTTCCCATGATGCAGACATCGACAGCATATTTCACACTCTATAAGCACACAAGAAACTCGTTCATCCGACTCTCATGAATCCGAATTTACGGTTTATCTGGATCCAATTTTTTTTTTGTTTCCTTTTCCTTTTTTTACGCGAAAGTGTGCAGTATACAGTTGTATAGGGACAGTTGTTATGTTGGCAACTCAGGTAGCATAGAGATTGCCTGGTTGCAGAATGACAGTGATGCTGATTCCGGCATGATGGCCGATGACGGAATTGTATTCTGCGAGTTGCAGGGGAGACAGCTGTATCTAGAGGAGAGTGTTTCTAGGAACACACGATGTTCAGTCTAGGGGGTGATTTTAGTACCATATGAAGGAATGCTGGACTAGTGATCGTCATAAGCGGCTTCCGCTATTTTCTATAGTTTTGGTTGTTGTTAGATATGAAACCGCATTTGTAAATATTTCAAGTTCTACACATGTAAGTGCTGTATAATATATTTAAGCTGGTTTTAGTAAGTATATTGGTAATTATTTAAACTGTTATTAATAAGTCTTGTGGTAATTCTTGAGTTACAGGATTTTATGTCAAGTTAAATTCTACGTATTTTGTAAAACTAGTTATGTAACGTCTGGACGGTAAAGCCATTCTTCGTCCGTAGTGCACCATCTTGTATCTTGAGAAAGAGGGAGGTCTTTTATCATGGAACGTGGGATACCTGCAGATTAACTAACAAGCGGCTTGCTAATCAGACATGTTGAAACTGCCCTGACATTTTTTTTAAACCGGAAGAATACACCGATGGAAACACAATGTCAAAATGTTAGCTGCTGAGACACACTTCAGCCATTTTTTTCAAAAAAAAAAGTTGAAATTGACAAATTCGTAGCTAGTCAGGTGGTTGGCGAGATGCACAGCCCTCCCACAGCTATAGCAGACAGTGCATGGGCAGCATGATGGGCCCATGTCTTTTGTTGACAGCATGGCGGTAAACAGATAACAGGTCACAACGCGATCGTAATTTGTGTATCGAATTTCAGTATCCACTGATAGCTTCTCTGACACAGTTGTTCACAGTACTATTCGCCCAACTTCGCAGCTCATTTAATATCCATAATAGTTAGCAATTATCTTTTTGGTATCGCTGTTAACAGTGGAGATAAAATTGAATTTATTTTCTTTGTGATTTCTTGGTGTATGCCTGCTAATAGCATCTGTGTTTGTGTAGGTCCCAGAGTTTCACAGTAATGTAGGATCCAGTTAATGTTTCCAACCTTGCAAATGTGAAACACGAAGGACTTGGTAGGCAGTCACAGTCACCTGCTCCTCCTGAAGACCTACATAAGTGTCATTCATAAGTTTATTTCTTGGCCATTCATTCAAATGATGTCAACATTTCGTTAGAAATTCTGGAAACATCAGAAGAAGCGGGAAATAACTAGGAAGATTCCATGAATCGTGGTTAGAATGATCATTGTTGGACTAGTTAAAGGCCACAATAAAAATAAGGTAGCTTCCAAAGCCAAAAAAACATTTACGGTAATGGTTTGCATTGAGAATGAAACATTGTAAATTTGTCGTTAAAACTAAGGAGGGAAAAACGCTTGAACTTAAGCAGTGTGCAAAGCCTGTTTCGTCCTGTAAAATTTGAACATGAATTATATAAATGGAAGAAAATTTTACGCGATGTAAGAAATATGCTCCAAAACGAAACTCGCAAAAGTGTGCAAAAAACTATTTTAAAGATTTAGAACTGCTAGTGAGAGTCAGTGCACTGTTACGGAGGCAGATATACGGGACTGGGCGCTCAGAATTGTAAGGGATGTGAACATTACTGATGTCTAGGTTTCTTCGACCTAGATAAACGGATTCAGGAAATTATACGGAAAGAGAAAACACAAAATTACGAAGTTTGCCTCATGTAAACGTGTAGAGGATATGTCATTAATAATTAATACTACAGAGAAATTCGTCGCTGACGTGAAGATGAAGCTTCCTCTCATCCTATAAAAGCTGCGTATAAAGTCGATCAGTCTGGTTTTGCGCAAACCACAGTCTACCATTAAGAGCGAAAAATTACAGCCGCGTGTGCAGTTGATGAATGCTGTGACACATTCATATACAACAATGGTAGTGATTCTTGACACTGGATTACTGTTTCCACAGCTGATCTCTGTCTTCAGGAACATTAAGGCAAATTAGGACCAAAGTTTTTAAAAAAAGGTCTATTTTCATGCAAAAATCTTGTAATCGATGTAACAAAATCTGGAAAACTGAGATAGAATAATTTTCAGTGTTACATCAGAGACGTCTTCTTACAATTTAAAAAAAAAGTAATACGTTGCTTTTGTTGGATTCTTGGCCTAGGCATAACGACTCCTCTTTAGGGGGAGGGCCGTCCGCTGTGACCGAGCAGTTCTGGGCTATCCAGTCCCGAACCGCGCTGCTGCTACAGTCGTAGGTTCGAATCCTGCCTCGGGCATGGATGTGTGTGAAGCCCTTAGGTTAGTTAGGTTTAAGTAGTTCTAAGTCTAGGGGACTGATGACCTCAGATGTTAAGTCCCATAATGCTTAGAGCTATTTTTTTAGGAGGACGACGAAAAGACTGTTTATATAATTCGGATTCCATCCGGAACTAATAACCTCTCAAGAAAAAAAATATGTCAACGATGTAAATCATTGTTCAGAAAATTGTCAGACAATATAATTTCTGACACAAGGACACAACGGAATTATAGACATTGGCTAGAAGCTTATATATTAGTGTGTGGACAAGTTGAGAATTTTGGTCTGAAGAGACGCGTACTAGGGTGGTCCGTTCAGTTTCAATGACCACTGTATCCGGATAGCATAGTGGTTACGTTCTTGGCTTTTGAATGTCTCTGGATACACTAAATGCATATCACATACGTCAGATACGGGCAGTGGCGTCGCAGTTCTTCTCGAAGAAGATTTAGTAGCCACCGATGTACGTAATGTACGGAATGCCAGAGGCATGGCGCGTACTATCCGAGGGATACACCCCGCCAATGTTTACGCACCATCACGTGCCTGAAAGAGGCTGAGGAATTATACACCAAGGCAGGATAGACGAATGGTAATCGGGGGCGATTTAATTGTACACAAACTCTCAAGGCCAATTTCCTCACCATTCACAATGCCCAGCGCTCGGCGCTGTCACTCGCGAACTCGGTTTGGTATACACTTGGAACATCATCTATACTGACAGACCGGGTTTCAGGCACTTTACATTCATCTAGCAGGATTGACAAGATATATACCTCCCTTTCTGCCGGCCGGTGTGGCCGTGGTGGCCGTGCGGTCTTGGCGCTTCAGTCTGGAACCGCGTGACCGCTCCGGTCGCAGGTTCGAATCCTGCCTCGGGCATGGATGTGTGTGATGTCCTTAAGTTGGTTAGGTTTAAGTAGTTCTAATTTCTAGGGGACTGATGACCACAGAAGTTAAGTCCCATAGTGCTCAGAGCCATTTGAACCATTTGAACCTCCCTTTCTCTCAGGGATGAGGTCACGACAACTGAGTTGTGGCCGGCAGCATTTACTTCTGACTTGGACGCCAACGAGTGTGGTGCAGCACTAGCGTGTGGAAATGTAACACCGCTCATGTGACCTTTCCGGAATTTCAGGCGACGGCGAGGAGCATATAATTCTGTCTTACAGTGGTTGCTGTACTGTGCCAAACTGAGCCTTCTAAGCTACTAAGCCATGCACAGGGAGTGTTCAATTGACTATCAAAAGAGCAAAAGTGAAGATTGTGGCCTCAACACTTGGAAAGGATCGCCATTCGTACGCATCACACGATTGGGATCGCCAACGAATGGCCTTACATGTCCCATATAGCCATGGAACGGAAGCTCAGACACAGTAGGTGACGACAGAAGATGGCGTCCTTCACGTTACGCAAAGAGACATAAGCAATGCATATTTTACCCATTAATCTCACCTGTACGCGGAGAAAACTAGTCCAGAAATTATTGCTGCTCTCGCTGGTTTGACGCACGCCACGGTTACGCCGGATCTCCAAAAGCAACTGCTAGAACAAGTGACTGAAGATGAAGTGTTGGATGCCATAGGAACGGGAGCACACAATAAGACGCCAGGACCAGATGGGTTCCCCTTGGAATTGTATAGGACTCTCCAGAGGGTATAGGAATCATACGAGATTACTCTATTTCAAGAGCCCAAGGTGCAACTTCCAGCTGCCTTTGTGGAAGGTGTCATCATCCCAATCTGTAAACCTCGCGGAGAAACGCTTATTTCGGATTACCTACCATTAACTTTGGTGACGTGTGATGTCAACATCTTCACACAACTATTGGCAGTCGAACTCGGCGTACGACGTCTCGTGTTCTGTCAGTGGATAAGGAATCGACGGTTAGTGCCATAACATCCGTGCCGCCCTGTGCCACTTCAGAGACCTGATTGCCCTCGCTAGTGTGCATCGTGTACCGCGAGCTCTGGCTGCGATAGACTTTAGTCAATTATTTAATACCGTCAGTAATATGTTAACTGCTGTTCTTCAGAATATGCATTACCCGGGCGCCTTCGTAGAGGTGGTGCTCCTTCTCCTAAGCGATGCAACATCGAAAGTGCTTGTCAACACCAGACTCTCGAACACCTTGCAGATTAGCCGTTCTGTTAGACAGGGAAGCCCCTTGTCGACAATGCTGTATGCCTTAGCATTAGAACCGTTGCTGCGCGGTCTGCGGCACCACCTTATGAGACTGTCTCTTAGTGACAGCGCTTATATGTGCACTGCTTATGTAGATGAACTGGTGCTAACTCTTCGTGACGAACATGATGTTCGCAGAGCCATGACTTTGTTAGCTTCAGGGAATCGTATAAATGTACGTAAACGGGTGGCCTTGATTGTTAGCACAAGAATGACACATGCAAGCGTCGCCCCACTCAGGTTGTGCGATAAAATCCGCTGTCCCGGTGTCTATTTCACAGATGACATCTCACGCGCAACAACCTTTAATTATCGAAGCGTCTTGCAACACATCTTTGCTGGACTTGGGGATAATCATTTCCGTGTTTAGACCTTCATTAGCGGACCGAATTTATTAATGCCTATCAGGCATCACGAATTCCGCATGTAGCGCAAACGCTACCGATGTCTAACACTTAGCTCGGAGCCGCATGGCGGTATTCGGTTCATTTGTCAGCGCCGGAATGATATTTAAGGTTCGATACGACTCCCCCACTCTTTCTAAAGGTTGTGGTGGACTTGGCCTTGTCATTGTTCGTCATTGTTCATTATCGAGCAGTGTCTCTATAGGTTGGTATGCACGTTAAGCTTTGGGGCGATGCTCGATACGACTGTACTTAATGGTTACTGATGCCTAAAGGCATCCCATACGAGCAAACCACTTGTAACTTGCCCTGATATTGCTCTTACCTTAGGTATATGAATTATGCACGACTCTGTTTAACAAGAATAGCTCGATGTAGTGATGGAGTCTAGCCACGCACATCTGCTTTCATGCCCCGCAGCTAATTCGCTGCAGATCATAAGCTATAGTTATGATCCTGCAGTCAAATAATCTATGCATTACTTAGAACTGCGAATTAATAAAATAAACAGAAATACAAAATAAAAGTTAACATCTGTAATTGATATAGATGACAGAGAATGATGTTGAATAATGTTTATTCAAAAAAGGGCTTCTCAAATAAACTGAAAGTGGTCCTACGATACTCAGTTAAAATGTAGGCAGGTAATACCCTTATCAAATACAGTAAAGTTACATTGAGAGTTACACGAGGATGGTAGCAAAACCCCAAACTAAATAGTCATCGAAGACTCGCAAAAACTAAGTCCATTTCGTGATCACAGTACCCAAAAGATTCACCAGCTCAGAATAGTTTGGAGTTCAACATAAAGATTCATATGCGATTTGAAGAATTGTAACTCATACTGTGTCTATTTTCGGTTCCGTAAATCAAGAAGCAAAAGTTAGCGTCATACTCTGGAGCACATTCAGACATCTCGAAACACAGTCACTTCAAAAGTTAGAGCAATGTAGCAGCCATTCACCGTTCAGAAACAATAACCTATACGACTGCATCGTACACTTTACTATAGACAGGGCTGCCTTCTTCCACAACTCGCCAGAAAGTGTCCAGAATCGCCTGTTGAGCCCTTCACCTGAAAATCCCCCGTTTTCACTTGACTCCCATACTGTTCGACTAATGTTTGCTTCCCCATTGGCTGAAGGCCTCTCTCCACCAAAAATACATCGTTCTTAAGCGTTCTTAAGCTCTACAGACATCATTTCACGGGACCGATGGCAGTAGCAGTCTGGTCCTTTTAATCCCACAAACCAACCATCATTTCACTCATCTTAATCACTTTCCCGCACTAAACTACTATATTACAGCAATATTTAAATGAAAGAAATGTTTCAAACTTTCTGTAACACACAGACCATGTACAATTGTTGCAAATAAATGTTTGTTAATAAATAAATAAGCTGGTATTTTTCCGCAAGTGTGCTCACATTAAATGACAACGAACTGTCCTTAAATTTTGTTTAAATAATTTTTATGGCTTCTCCTTGATGGAAGCATCTTTGCTTCTCTTTTCAGTTATGATGTCTGCTAACTGACCAGTTTTAAATTAGCACAGTTTTTAATAGCACTTGTGATCAACATTTTAAATGAAGTTACTGGCAGAATAGTAAAGTCCTCATTAAATAAATACACAAATGTAACGAAAAATGTTGTATTCATGCTGCATTCATTAGCTGTGCAAATGTGAATACGATGTTCTGACAAACAATTGCATAATGACAAAGATATAAAAGGCGTCGTAAATCAATAAATAGATACAGATACGGAGCTTGCAGGCTTGATAGCTACAGTGCAGTACTATCATCTGAGATAACCTTTGTTGAAAATGCATGTAACGATTAAAAGTTGTTGAGTCGGAGGAGCATTGTGAAAATGATTATTCGCTGTGAGATATTAACTTCTTTAGTTTTAAAGATATTATGACACTGCTCTATCGTTAGATGTGCCTCATTTTTCTGAGATCACAAATGAATTCGGATTTCAATTAATATTTGATGTGAGTTATTGTCGAATCCCAAAGAGCTGTAACTTGGCCATCTTTAAGCGTGTCTCACACTCTATCGTTTCCTGTAGAGTATTTTGCACAAACGCAATATGAGCATCAACCGTCCAAATTCTCAGCTCTGGGATTTATTTATTTCCGGCACCGGGCTCATTGTCTCTGCTCCTGAGCTCATCTGAGGCGGCCGCGTGACGTCATCGTCTCACCAACTCGCACAAAGTCAAACAAGCAAATTCAGATCTCCTCACTATCAGACTAAGTCGCTCACCTACTCGTAACGTCACACCGACCAACCGCATGGGTTACTGATGCAGTCTCTGGCACCATCTTCCCTTGACCCTGTGATGGCGCTTACTGAGATACCGATGCCATTTTCGCATTTTGGGAGGTTTTATGTGGGATCTAGCCACCATAGAACTTCTTCCTGTCTCTCTAGTACCAACGGCCGGTGACATCCATCGCGCCCTACTTCACTACCAGTCGCCTAATGCCGTCGAAATGACATATCGTATCGTGCATCAAAAGGCAGTATGGCGCACTGTCAACACGGCAACGCCAGATTCAGATGTACCTGTTTGTACGACATGGTACGTGACGCTGAAAAAACAGATTACTCGAGAGAGATTCATTAGGATCCGTCTTCCCATTTCGCTTTTATGTGTGAATTGTAACGTTCAGGATATAGACGAACACTGGCTATATTGTGGACTGGTGGAAGAGATATGGCATTTTGTACGTCAAATTTTGGCTCTATTTTTTACGGATGTCAATCGTTTATTGTCGATTCACGTACTCTCCTCTATCCGGACGCTGTTTACTACCCAAGGATGAAACAAGACACGGTCCCGTGGATCGGAGGCCACCTGATTCATCATATATATGGATTTGGTGTCATAGGACTCTAGGGTTTTTGGAATGATTTAAACGATCTTCATTGGGCTATTGTGAAGAACCCTAAGTACAGCCAATACTTTTTGAATCTCTTGTGGAATATCTTCCACAAGCCGGCCGCTGTGGCCAAGCGGCTCTAGGCGCTTCAGTCTGGCACCGCGCTGCTGCTACGGTCGGAGGTTCGAATCCTGCCTCGGGCATGGATGTGTGTGATGTCCTTAGGTTGATTATGTTTCAGTAGTTCTAAGTCTAGGGGACTGATGACCTCAGATGTTAAGTCCCATAGTCCTTAGAGCCATTTGAACCATCTTACACAATCCGCCTTGTAGATGGGTCATTCGTGGCAAGACATAAATTTAAGACATTCACATGCAGAAGATTGAATACATAACGCTACCTGCATGACATTATGAGAAGACATGCCTTGAAGATAGAGCGGTGGCGTCCGTTGAGTATCGTCCCTGCATGCGAGTGTTCCAGAAGTGTTATCTTGTGTTTTTTTTTTATTTTGTTATTTTCTAAGAAGTAGTATGTATCTCTTCTTCTTTTAAAATCTTCACTACAGTGATAAGTCATGGAAAAAGTTGTTTTATTCTGTTGTCAATAAACAAATGAACAGCCTCCTGTGGTCATTTACCACTTCCATACGTTCCTGTTTGGCTACGGAGACATTGTGCTCAGGCCTTGTAAAATGACCCTTGCCCACTTGGCCCCCAGGACCATTCCACCTAAAAAACAAAAAAACTGGTGAGAGCTTCTGAAAAAAGTCTGCCTAGTAAGCAGGTGACCTGGGCTCGAATCCTGATCCAGCAGAAATTTTCAACTTTCCCCACTGACCTCATCAATGTCTGTAATTCCTTTGTGTCTTTTTCATAATGACTGCTAGATCATATATTTAAGGCGAGATGGCCAATGATCAGTGCAGATACACACCAGGTTCAAAATCTTTCAGGAATTGGTGAAATCAAAAGGGTCTGAGCACTATGGGACTTAACTTCTAAGGTTATCAGTCCCCTAGAACTTAGAACTACTTAAGCCTAACTAACCTAAGGACATCACACACATCTATGCCCGAGGCAGGATTCGAGCCTGCGACCGCAGCAGTCGCGCGGTTCCAGACTGTAGCGCCTAGAACCTCTCGGCCACCCCGGCCGGCCAATTAGTAAAAAGGCCATGATTAATGAGGATAATGAGCAAGAGGTATTAGATTCATAGTGTGTGGATATCTTGGATCTAATGAGAGGCATGCAAGGGTGGCCCATACAGTTGCACTGACCATTGTGTCTGGATGGCTTAGTGGTCGGAGCAACTGCCTAGTAAGCAAGAGACCCAGGTTCGAGACCCAGTCTGGCACAAATTTTCGACTTTCCCCATTGATTTCAATCAGTGCTAGCTTGCAGCTAATGTCTGTAATTCCTGTTAGAGCACTACAGCCGCTTGCCGAAGCGACATGAATTGCGCTCATCTACATCACTCGCTGTGCACGCACAAGTGGAACTACGCAGCTGGCGGTTCACTCACTCGGTGTCACGCGGCGCTCACTCACCGAGTGACGAGCAACAGCCGCGTGGCCTCGCCACGCGGGTACTGAAACGGACACACAACAAGAATTCGGTCTGATTCACCTGTCTCGAACACTGCTCCGGCCGCTGCGGATGACGTCAGGAGCCACAGCAGCGTGCTCACAGCATCGACATAATGTAGCGGCACTAATAGCCCCGGCAAGTGTTCAAATACATTATAATTAGAATTTCTTTTTAGCCCCAGAATGAGGTTTTCACTCTGCAGCAGAGTGTGCGCTGATATGAAACTTCCTGTGCCAGACCGAGACTCAAACTCGGGATCTTTGCCTTTTTCGGGCAAGTGCTCTGCCATCAGAGCCACCCAAGCACGACTCACAACCCGTCTTCAGAGCTTCAATTCTGCAAGTACCTCGTCTACCTTCCAAACTTCACGGAAGCTCTTCTGAAAGCATTGCAGAACCAGCACTCCTCGAAGAAAGGATATTGCGTAAATTTTTGGCTGTCGATTTTGCATGTTTTCTATGGAGATAGTGTGCGCTAAATTCCTGAGATTCAGCAAGTTCAATGCGAATTAAAGTGACAACCGAATAATGAATGTTATTGAAGGTCATTATTTCAGTTGGGAAACTGCATATTTGTGTGAAATAATAGCTGATGAATCAATGCTCACTTTCAGTCAGCTGCTAAAATCGCACTGACGTTTAGACACATTTTGATGAGAACAAATTAAAAATATTTACGTTGAGAGTGTGACAACAGACTATAACTGTAAACTCTATTTATAAGTAACTAAAAAACCTCAAACCAGCTACACCGTAGGCTTTCATGAATAAATCGAGCAAGTGAAGTGTAGGACTCGCTACATTTGATAATATGAACAGAAAGAGAAAGGAAGCGAAAAGTGTAGTAATGAAAACAGTTGGGTATTATTCGAACATATTTCTGTCTGGACAATTATTCGAATAAGCAAGTCATGCAAACAAATTTATTCGTCAATAGATTATCTGTAAATAAAATAATGAATAATGTATAATGCATCTGCATTGTATTTGTTAATTTCTTGTAAAAAATTAGTATTTATTCCCTTGGCTCTGTCCACCTTCTGTTTTATAAATAAGTTATTAATGATTTGTGACTCAGTGGCTTAAATTTCAGACAACAAAAATTAGGCTTAGGGTTCGATTCCTAGTCGGTCCAACGATTTTATCTGTAATTATCGCTATTTTCACTTATAACAATTACAATGACGCCAAGTGAAGTTACACCGTATTTCGAAGTGTGTGTTGAAATGTAGATCCCCCTCTAAATGACTGCATCTGTTAAGAGATGGGAGAAGTCAGTGCTTTACTACAGTAAAGCACTGCAGTTCCGAAACTGTCCTACAAGCTGAGCACTACTTTACTTGATTTACAGAGTAACAAATGAAACAAACAAGTCCTTATAATCAGGCGGCCTCAGCAGTTTGGGCTATAACGCACTAGGAAGTCGCCATGCTAAGCAGCTAGTTCAGTTAGCCAGTTGACGGTCAGTCGTGACCGATCAGCCGAGCGAGATGGACGTGGAATATGTTATGCCTTTACTGTATATTACTATAATTAAAACATTACTTTTCCGTCATTTTACTAGCTTTATGCGCAGCAGATTATAAGGTCACTTACATAGTTGTTGGAGCATACGGAAAGTGTAGTGGTTCATCTATCTTTATATTATCAATGACTTGCGTCATTGTTGAAGACGAAGAATTTGGTATATCTGAATATTTAAGACTTAGTTATGGAGGAAGTAGTTTAACAAACAGTAAAAGAATCTTTAATATCCGGCTGTCTCGGACTAGAATAATCTTCCAAATAAATGGAGAACCGTGTATTTTTTATCGCCATTAGATGTCCCAGATGAATTTCCAATTGCCGTAATAAATGCATGCTGTTTCTTCAAAATAATGTGCCGGAAAGGGATGATTATAAATTTGAAGACATATTATATGTCCATCCTGAAGTGGAAATTCTTCCAAGTTCTACAAGCTGTCGAAAGTCATCATGAAATTTATTTCAGGATGCAAGGAGGTCTGGCTGCTTAGACAAGTGCACGGACACAGAAGGCAGCCATATAAGGTCTGCACGAGACAACCTGCTCACAACTGCCAGCGCTGAGCCAGATGGGTGACGCAGCGGCCGAGTACGTGGGCTGCAACGCATGAATGGGACTTGGCCCCCTTCATCTGTCTCTCCACCTGCCAATATGTCTCCATGTCTCCATGTCTCCCCCTCCCATTGCTAACATGGTGCAAGAACCCTCCACAAGCAGCCATCGATGAGAATGCAGCCGACAAAAACTCTCAATTTTCAAACTCTTTCACATGTTGCTAACACTATCGGATATACGCATGGTATCGACCGCTACGGTCGCTGGTTCGAATCCTGCCTCGTACATGGATGTGTGTGATGTCCTTAGGTTAGTTAGGTTTAAGTAGTTGTAAGTTCTAGGGGACTGATGACCTCAGATGTTGAGTCCCACAGTGCTCAGAGCCATTTGAACCATTTGAACCATCTTACCCACAATTTAAAAAGAAGTAGTCCACCTTTAATGCTGTGCTTGACCAAGGGAGGCTTAGAACAAACTTCAGACATAGAATAGCCAAAGAAATCAGGCGTCGAGTTTCGAATGACATTACAACGTAAAAAGAAGATTAGGAATGCTGTTTGAGAAGTGAAGTTAAAGTCGAATCACAACGAATTATTTGCCAAAACTACAGCGGAATAGGTGATTTCTCAGTATTTGCTGAAGAAGATTGAGAGTTGAAAGTCACACATCAAAGACGAATTCAGGACTGCACTGCATGTGTAGAACGTATTTTCTTTAGTGTCATAACGGTAAATCTCCGTAAATCAAATAAAGTTTCTGATGAGACGTCTCAAAAAAAGAGATGTTCTGAAAACTAATTTAAAAGAAACGAAGGATACATTCGTTTAATGAATGACGAATAACTGGAGCTGTAAATGCAATTGGATTCCAGATTTAACTACAAAGGGCGTTCAAAAAGTTTTGCACAGTCGTCTCTAAATTTTTTTTATTTTTTGAAGGAGGAGAATGAAATTTTTTTAACATACTTGCAACATTTAGCTATATATTTAGCCTGCTCAATGTAGCCTCCATATGCTGTGACGCATCTGGCCCAACGTCCTTTCCATGATGTAAATGCACTTTTGTAAAATTCTGGGATTGACTTTTACACCATCACTTGACACAGGAAATTAGGTCTTTCTCACTATCAAATGTTATACAGCGCAGGTGGTCCTTCAGTCCACCAAAGAGGTAAAAGTCAGACGGAGCTAAGTCCGTACTGTAGGTAGGATGAGGAACAATTTTCCAACCCATTTTCTTCATTTTCTCCTGCGTCATAAGGACTGTACGGGGTTTGGCATTGTCATGGTGTAGTCTGATGAGCTGACCCTGAAGCTGTGGTCTGTGGGTATTGATAGCACGTCGCAGCTTGTCCAATGACAAGCAGTAACGGTTCCGGTTAATTGTGGAGCCAGGTTACAAACAGTCAATGAAAATGACACCACAATGGTCCCAGAAAAAGGTCGCTATCACCTTTCGGCCTGTTTTGGTTTCTTCTTACGAGGGGAACCCAGATGACGCCACTCCATGGATTGGGTTTTGCTCTCAGGTTAGGAGAAAAACAACCATGTTTCATCCTGGATAATGACGCTGTAAAAACAGTTTCCACTCCTCAGTAAAGGTCTTCATGAGACCCTCGCACTCATTCTGCCTCATCATTTTAATTTCTCTTGTCAAAAATCTAAGCACCCGACGTGCACAGATTTTTCTGTACCCTACTGACTGTACCAGTGATACCACAATACCCAATGACAAATGAGTCATTTCAGCAAACTGTCGTGTCGTCACACATCTGTCATTTTGGATGATTTGATCAATGGTCTCCGTTTTCACATCACTCACGGCCGTCGATGGTCTACCGCATCGTGGATTGTCCAGTAGAGAAAAATCACCGCTGGATACTGCTGCGATCCACTGTGTCCTCCCCATAAACAGGGAGCAACTTCCTGTGAATCAGTGTGGTAGAGTCATCGCCGGTCTTGAAGAGGAACTCCATCACCGACCGTTGTCGCAACCTGAAATCTACTTCACGGTTCATTATGGCTGGCCTGTAAATAAAAGAAAGTACTTTTATGTACCAACTTATAGCTAAATGTTCCAAGTATGTTCACAAAAAGTTTGATTCTCCCCTTCAAAAAATTAAAAAAAAATAGAGACGTCTGTGAAAAACTTTTTGAACGCCCTTTTTATTATCCTTAACACTTTTTATTCACAGATGACGAATAAGTGTTTTTATTCGTGTAAGTGAATAATGTTTCCATTAATATTTGTTATTCGTGAATAACGAATAGTAATTTATATCTGTATTCGTTATTCATCATTCACACAAATTTCGTCCAAGTCTGGTGCTAAGCGAAGTGCATAGAGCGTGTGCACACTGTAAATTCGCAGCCTGTGAGGAAGTGATGCAGGCGCGCGAAATCCGCGTGGTTCACGGTTTGCCAGCCACGTGTACATGTGCTCACGCGGCTGTCATTAGCATAGGTATTCCTCGGCAACTTCCGCAAACAGACACAACATATAAATAATCAGCAGACAGTCCTAGTCCGCTGATAATCCTAGTATTGTAGCGGGCAAGTACTGTTAAATTTCAGTAATTTCTGAGTTGTCAGTTTGCGTCACCCCATTTTACGAATTTAATGAATTATCCCTGGCATGCAGCATAAGATGCAAAACAGTGGCCACGACTACTTTTTACTCCATTCCAGTTATGTCTAAATAAAAGGAGTAATTTCTATGAAGTGCCTGAATGCATTCATTTTTCTTCTATCAGGTGTGCCTGGTGTAAGGGAAATGTTTGTTTTCGTCATACATTAGCCACTTCGCATTTTTTTGACGGCTTCAGGGAACAAACTTTGTTAACAAAACATACATTATTCAAAAATTATCATGAAAACTGTGCTACAGGAATTGTAAAATATTTCATGTCAACAAATTAAATTCCGTATTTATGGAAGTAGTCTGTTACGTAACATCAAACACTGCCTTTATTTTCTTTCACTGCCAGTCATTTGCGCGACAACTGCATCTACAACGTTTAGCTGTTGATATGAACTGCAAGATATTCACAAAATTAACAATTTGAGTCATTTTTTATAAACGCCTAACTGCTTTCCTGCCCGGTTAATGGGAGGTTTACTATCTTTTTGTTCAAGAGATCGATATTTTAATTGCATTTGTGGATCCATAAAAGTGTTTAGAATCCACCCCTAAAATGGTTTTTCCGAATACGGACCAGAAATGTTTGTTATTCGCGGTTGAACAAAAAAATGCACCTGCCTGAAATCGGCCTTTATTCCGCACCATTTTTTGCTCTTTCAGAGGAAGAGTTATTGTACTGGAGCTTGGGAGGAAAGATATAAAATTGAAATGAAAGACTGAACGCGTGTGTTTGAAAGTTAGCCCCCAAGCATTTGCATTCTGGTGCGAAGACTGTGGAGATTGCGACTTTCCTGGCAGTGAGCAGCTTCAACGAAGGGTATTCAGCAACTCTGAAGACCATGACAACGATGGACGTCACCTTGGGACTCTTTTCGATGTAGTTCGCCAAGCATTAGGACGACCACCGGATTCAAGCGGCCGAAAACCGCTTGTCACCGGCCGTACGAGCGGCTCTGGAGCAGCGCAGGATGGCCCAGATCGACCAGAACGCCCTCTATGTGGAAGTGGAAGGACCCGGAATAGCAGAGTGAACGTAAGTTGCATAATATTCCATAACAGTCAAAACTTCAGTCGCGTTTTTCTCGAAATGACCTTTCTTTATCGCGTGGTATGGTAACATCAAATCTACTAAACGGATTTGCATGATTCTTTGTTTACGACGAATCTAACTAAATTGTCTGGGAGTTGTACCACTTTTATTCCGATCCATCAACTATAAATATTTTTACTCCGCCGACGAAGTCGAAAAATCTATAAAAAAACATATTTATTTTCAAATGGCCGCCATTTTGTTTCCTATGGTCCAAATAATTTAAGCGAAGTACAACTTCTAAAGAATCTTATATACACTCCTGGAAATTGAAATAAGAACACCGTGAATTCATTGTCCCAGGAAGGGGAAACTTTATTGACACATTTCTGGGGTCAGATACATCACACGATCACACTGACAGAACCACAGGCACATAGACACAGGCAACAGAGCATGCACAATGTCGGCACTAGTACAGTGTATATCCACCTTTCGCAGCAATGCAGGCTGCTATTCTCCCATGGAGACGATCGTAGAGATGCTGGATGTAGTCCTGTGGAACGGCTTGCCATGCCATTTCCACCTGGCGCCTCAGTTGGACCAGCGTTCGTGCTGGACGTGCAGACCGCGTGAGACGACGCTTCATCCAGTCCCAAACATGCTCAATGGGGGACAGATCCGGAGATCTTGCTGGCCAGGGTAGTTGACTTACACCTTCTAGAGCACGTTGGGTGGCACGGGATACATGCGGACGTGCATTGTCCTGTTGGAACAGCAAGTTCCCTTGCCGGTCTAGGAATGGTAGAACGATGGGTTCGATGACGGTTTGGATGTACCGTGCACTATTCAGTGTCCCCTCGACGATCACCAGTGGTGTACGGCCAGTGTAGGAGATCGCTCCCCACACCATGATGCCGGGTGTTGGCCCTGTGTGCCTCGGTCGTATGCAGTCTTGATTGTGGCGCTCACCTGCACGGCGCCAAACACGCATACGACCACCATTGTCACCAAGGCAGAAGCGACTCTCATCGCTGAAGACGACACGTCTCCACTCGTCCCTCCATTCACGCCTGTCGCGACACCACTGGAGGCGGACTGCACGATGTTGGGGCGTGAGCGGAAGACGGCCTAACGGTGTGCGGGACCGTAGCCCAGCTTCATGGAGACGGTTGCGAATGGTCCTCGCCGATACCCCAGGAGCAACAGTGTGCCTAATTTGCTGGGAAGTGGCGGTGCGGTCCCCTACGACACTGCGTAGGATCCTACGGTCTTGGCGTGCATCCGTGCGTCGCTGCGGTCCGGTCCCAGGTCGACGGGCACGTGTACCTTCCGCCGACCACTGGCGACAACATCGATGTACTGTGGAGACCTCACGCCCCACGTGTTGAGCAATTCGGCGGTACGTTCTCCCGGCCTCCCGCATGCCCACTATACGCCCTCGCTCAAAGTCCGTCAACTGCACATACGGTTCACGTCCACGCTGTCGCGGCATGCTACCAGTGTTAAAGACTGCGATGGAGCTCCGTATGCCACGGCAAACTGGCTGACACTGACGGCGGCGGTGCACAAATGCTGCGCAGCTAGCGCCATTCGACGGCCAACACCGCGGTTCCTGGTGTGTCCGCTGTGCCGTGCGTGTGATCATTGCTTGTACAGCCCTCTCGCAGTGTCCGGAGCAAGTATGGTGGGTCTGACACACCGGTGTCAATGTGTTCTTTTTTCCATTTCCAGGAGTGTACTTCGCTAACGTCAACTTAATTTTGATTTCAGACAAGTCGGCTGGCCTGCGACATACCGTGTGTGGAGGTCTACATCGAAATTTTGCTTCGTTCCGACGGCACTTCCGTCTTTGCTCTTGGACATTTCCGGTCAAATAAATTCCAGTTTGTAGAGGAAATATCAGTAAATATGTTGACTAAATTTGACACTGATATCTATAACACGTCCCGAGGAAAAAATCTCAAAGAACATGCTTTTTTCGGGCCAAAAATAGTCAACCTCACCTTAACCTGCGCTGCGCCATAAATGTGTCGGAGGGTCGAGTTTCACATGTAGCGGAGTCTCCTGCCAGACGCCAGTCATCAGCCGCCGTGTGCTCGGCTGACTCTCCAGCCTCCGCTGCTGCTCCGAAGTCACAACGTCCACTTTTCCACAGCTCCAATCTCCAAGTGTCTGCTTCTGTGTCTCCATTCTGAATACGAAAAACTTTTTCCTCTCTGTCCAACCCACGTAAAAACATACTCCACCAATGAGAAGGCTCTGCTAAATACTGGCCAATGAGATGTTTTTTTCAAAACAGCGGTCCAACGCCCCAACTAGCAAATGTCTAATAAGTTATCCAACAGACTGACCTACCATCATATACAATTCTGAGAAAATTGGGCTCCAGGACTCTACAGCACATGGCTGCAGCCAGTCCGATCTTCACTACGTAAGCCTCACCAGTGCTGAACCACATAATACGGGAATCTGCAAATGCCTACCTGATAGCCAGCGTCCCGGTCACTGCCCCTTCTCCAAGTGTCCGTAACGTTACACGTATGTAGGCGAGTTACTCAGCCGCCTAGAATTGGTAGAAGAGGAATTTATTGTGTGGCTGAGTAATAGCTGGTGGGCCCAGGGCCCAGGCTATGGCACGGCCAGACCAGATGAAGCGACCATTGCTGGTCAGGCCAGGTACAAAGGCGAACAGCGTTTATCCGAAATGGGCAAAACCCGGTGCAAGGAATTTGGACAACAGTTGCCCGTTTAGCCGGAAGACAGACGATGCACCATAAATGGCGGAATGTAAGACAATCTGAAATAGGCCTGCTAACTCTGTAATACTCGTAAATCACAGTTAAATATTAGAGCAAATCTGAAGACATCTGCGTTCTCAGAGAAATCAGACACATACAATGAAACAATACGAATTTCATAATTATTTCAATATCTTAATACGTACAGAAGCTAATATTTTACGGTGAGTAGATATTTTCACAGTGAACCTCAGAATTAACAACTTCTTAACTCTTCATGCGATTTCCGCAAACGATGTTTCATATGATAGCATTGCGCTGTAACTACCATCCCATACAGCTAAATATATGTAACTATTATAGTTATTAATTTATCACGTTTCATATCTTTTTCATTATTAAAATATTTGTTAGAAAATTGTCTCCTCCATAATAACACAGTAACTTAAAACAACATGGGTACCTCATATCTCGTCATACTTGTTATTTGGGGAATATGTTATCATTTTCACCAGTAAGTGTATTTAAATGTGATTACAATTGATATTAAGAACCATGGTTATTTATGAAGTGGTCATACCTATGTTTTAGCTGATACCACTGCTGAAAAGAGTGCCAAAACTCTCTTGCTTCTATCAAACAGATATAAATAATTGTGTAAACAATATTTTATGACTTTATTGTAGTCATTTTAAATGCTGGCTTATTTATTTATGAACAAACTTTTATTTATATTTATTGTAAAGTTTTTAATGTGAAAGGATGTTCATAACATTTTTTCATTTAAATATGTAATAATATATTAATTTAGTGTGAAAATTGGTCAAGTTGAGTCAAAGTCTTGTTTGTAGAACACAAAAATGGTCTATTTTGGAGGGGATTGTCATCATCCAGTGAGAGACGGTGATGGAACACTGCTGGATTCAATAAGACACAACACTTTTCGACTGGAATTATCATGGGAGCGATTCGGGACAGACTTTCACGTTAGTTTTGGAAGAATGCAGACCTCCTTGAGTTAAAGTGTGTTATTCGATCGTGTAGGTTATAGATGCTGGGTAGTGAACCACCGTCTGGGGACTTTTACGTTGCGATGTGGTGGAGGGCAGACCTGTGTTTGTTGATGTGGACTATTTAGCTATGTTGGCGATTGATTCTGGGCGGTGAGCGATCGCTACAGTACTGCAGCATTTCAAGGGACACTGACTTTCGCAACGTCTGATTGTGTTCCAGTCAAAAAATTTTACTTTCCCATTTGCATTACTGGCTTGATAATAGAATATGAGTTTCTACTCGTTATGTCGCATGTGTTATTGTATAAATTGTCGTACTGAACTCTGAATTATTTTGAATTGGCAGATATTGCGATTATTGTGATCACGAAAAGTACTTAGTTTTTCGCACGTCTTTGATGAGTATTTAGCTTATGGATTCTACTACCATTCTCGTAACGCACTTAACGCGACTTTCTTGCATTTTATAGTGCAGAACTCTTTTTATCAATTATTGATTTACCTTTAATTTAATATTTCTGTTTATTTTATTAATTCGCAATTCTAGCCAATGCATAAACTATTTGACTGCAGGACGACAGTTACAATTTGTAGTCTGCATAAAGTTAGCTTCTGGGCATGAAAGCAGACATGTGCAGCTCGACCCTGCGACATTATCCAGATATTCTTTTAAACAGAGGCAATTACCTTAGGTGCTAGCAACATCAGGTGAAGTCTCATAAGGTTTGCTCTTACGGGATTCTGGTTACAGAAGCTACTCAGCAGAATATTCATTAGCTACCGTCGCATGACCTAGTCGTTACAAATCAGTGTTCTCCCTGGAGAACTCTGGAGGTTGGCTACCAGTGTCCTCTGCCCCTTCTTTCCATGGGGTAGCAACCAAGACTCCACCAGACTCAAACAGCACAACAAATACAGGACATGAAATTAACTACAAAGATACAGGAAAATTAAGATGTTTTAGCGACTAAATCTTTACAATCACCGGCACCATGCGTATTATCAACATCAACTGGTGAAAACATTATATGAATCTAGTTAAAGTAATCAAATCAACGATATTTGAGACGTGACAGTCTACTATTGGCCTGACGTGTCGCACCCTATCCGATCTAAGTATTCCCCGTCCGGATATCCTAATGGGAGACTATTTTAAGTCAGCTATACTTAACCCAAGAGGATGTCATCATCATTTAACCATACAGTAGTGCTGCATGTCCCCAAAAAAAGTAACAGCTGTAGCTATTAGCAGTACCAGTATAGGAAGGCCATGTTACAAGACCAGACCAGACAATCCTCCAGACTGTTGCCCCTGCAACTACTGAAAAGGCTGCTCCCCCTCTTCAGGAATCACACTTTAGTCTGGCCTCTCCATATGTACCTCTCCGTTGTGGTTGCACCTACGTTACGACTATTGCATCTTTGATGTGTACATCCCACTGCACCTTGGGAATGTCTGCGTTTCGTGAGGCAGCTTATATTTTGATCGGCTTATACCAGGAAACTCTGAAGAAAAGGTTCAAAGTGTATTGCGGAAGTTGAGTCAAATTACCGGTAAATTCGGAATGGTAGTATCGACAGACAGAAGTGATGGCAGCTGAAAGACTGGAACTCACAAAAGCCTAAACTGTTATAGATGGACAAATAATTGAAGAAGTAAGAGAGTTTAAATATCAAGGGCGCAGGTTTAAATTTCCCATCTCAGATACCGCAGAGCCAGACATTTCCGTGGAACCATGCAACGTACATTAAAGCATAACGTACGGAAACCAATGTAAATTAAACTTCACAAAGTACTACCCTTTCGTTTGCTGATGTATGCTAGCGAATGTATCACCAAAGATGAAGTTCCTCCGTTTTATAACGGGATATTCATTAGTGGACCATAAAAGAAAACCCGTTATTATACGAGAACTACATGTAAAATACATTGCAACTATAACCGAAAAATACAGATTGACCTGGACAGTCCGTCTCCAACGTATGTCTAATAATGGGTTAACAAAAGCTGCTATACCATAGAACCCAACAGGAAAGAGAAACGATGAACATTCCATACAGAGATGACGCGAACAATTCTGAGGTAGAATAGATGATAAGGCCTAATCCTTCAAGACGAAGATGACCTTCTCAGTGACAGTCTTGTGAATATTGAACGCGGCGAACTTCATCATGCACATTTGGGGTCACTTCTGAAGTCCTAGCACACCTGACTATCCTTTCCTTACTAAAGTACAGTAACTGATCGATTTAAGCAGCTATAAATCCATCTTCGCAGGAAAATCTAATACAACACATGCTTAACAAATCACGGGAACAACACCTTTCGATGCCATTGGAACTACTAGTCAAACTACTATTAAATTAAACAGCAACTTTTGTAGCTTCATAAGGAATCGACAGATGGCACTGCAACTTCGGTCTGAGCTGCCAACATTTAACTACAAAGAAACAATATATTATGTGCACGTGGTACCCGTTGGCTTTGAAAAAATTCAGACATCGGAATTTCCGACAGCTGTTGATAAATTAGTCTTTATTAACTATCGTAGTGGTATCACAAAATTATTTACAAAATCTTGAGTGGCAATCTTCTTAATGTGACATCAAATGCAATTAAAACTATCTCAGGTCACTGTCGTCAGCAGTAAAATCCACTTATTTAGTTAATCAGTCTTTGGGTTTCCAGGTACGGAGTGCACTCCATACTGAAAGATTGTCCTTTTTACGACAATGTACAAAAACTGACTGAAGGTCATAAACAGTTTCCACATAGGGTCAGTACTCCGCACACAATGGTGGAACACGTTTACTAATTACCAGCGGAGTACTCGGCGTTATCCTGTAAATCCATTTCCTCCTTTCCCCTCTTTTTGTCGGTCTCGTCTTCTTGCCCCTCTCTGTTCTTTCTCTGCCGATTTCCTCCTCCCTCTCTCTATGTACACCTCCCACTATCTAGATCCATCTCATATGGATACTGCCCGCGAAATTTGTTGGTAACAGTGTCAATAATAAAGACGTAAGAAAGTAAAACATCATCCATGATGCGTCAGTTTTTCAGGCTTCTCTTGACTTATGTGAAATCCTGTGATATAGTTTTGTAGGAACATTCAGCGGCATTGTCGGTAATGTCTGTATTGCTAATAGAGTTATCAGTAAATAAGTAATAAATTTAAAGTTCAAGCACAATGAGGCAATTTTTCACGCACCGCAGTGTTTAAGAAGTCAGCCATTGTTGCCCGATACATTTTTATAATGTATATCGATTTCTATCAATGTATTTCACACTGGATCGCCAAAGTAACTGTTATAGGCATGCGTATTCAAATACAGAAATATGTAAACAGGCACAATATGGGGCTGCGGTCGGCAACGCCTGTATAAGACAACAAGTGTCTGGCAGCGTTGCTAGATCGGTTACTGGTGCTACTATGGCAGGTTATCAAGGTTTAAATAAGCTTGGACGTGGTGTTACTGTCGGTGCATGAGCGATGGGAACAATATCCGGGACAGCGATGAAGTGGGGATTTTCCCGTACGATCATTTCACGAGAGCACCGTCAATATCAGGAATCCGGTAAATCATCAAATCTCCGACATCGCTGCGGCCAGGAAAAGATCCTGCAAGAACGGGACCAACGATGACTGAAGAAAATCGTTTAACCTGACAGAAGTGCAACCCTTCTGCAAATTGCTTCAGATTCCATTTCTGGGCTATCAGCAAATGTTTGCGTGCGAACTATTCAACGAAACATCATCGATATGGGCTTTTGGAGCCGAAGGCCCACTCGTGTACCCTTGCTGACTGTACAGCACAAAGCTTTACGCCTCGACTGGGTCAACAGCGACGTTGGACTGTTGATGACTGTAAACATGTTGCCTGATCGGACGAGTCTCGTTTCAAACTGTATCGAGCGGATGGACGTGTACGGGTATAGAGACAACCTCATGAATCCATGGACCCTGCATGTCAGCAGGGGACTGTTAAGCTGGTGGATGCTCAGTAATGGTGCGGGTCGTGTGAAGTTGGACTGATATGGGACCACTGATAAGTCTAGTGACACGTATGTAAGCATCCTGTCTGACCACCTGCATCCTTTTATGTCCGTTGTGCATTCCGACGGACTTGGGCAATTCCAGCAGGACAATGTGACACACCACACGTCCAGATTTCTACAGAGCGGCTCCAGGAACTCTCTACTGAGTATAAACACTTCAGCTGGCCACCAGACTTCCCAGACCTGAACATTATTGAGCATATCTTGGATGCCTTGCAACGTGCTGTTCAGAAGAGATCTCCACCCCCTCGTGCTCTTACGGATTTGTGGACAGTTCTGCAGGAACGATGGTGTCAGTTTCCTCCGGCACTACTACACACATTAGTCGAGTCCATGTCACGTCGTGTTGCACCACTTCTGCGTGCTTGCGAGGGCCCTATACGATATAAGGCACGTGTACCTGTTTCTTTGGCTCTTCAGTGCAGTTGTTTGTATAACGTACTTTATCATTGACAGCTATGATTCGGAATGGCTTTTATTTTATTTGACACCACAGTAGGAACGTACTCACACAAGCTGTTGTAAATAATTTTATGACACCCGAAGATAATCAGATAATCGATACCGATACGTTAGTGAATAAAGATTTACTTAACCACACCTCTTGGCGGTTATGAAATATGGCATTTTTGATAAAGCAACAGCTCTTACTTTTCGGATGCCACCTGTATTTTCATTTTGTTCCGCATATATTGACTGTTGGGATCTCGTTACTTCCTTCCTGTAGCCCGCAGTGTATCGACAGCTGAAATCGGCATGTTTGTACGTGGAGAGCGTTCTCGTAGATCGGGCGATCTGCGACGTCGGCTGATAGCATCTCCGATGCGGGCAGCAGCTGGCAGTGGAGAACCAAAGAGCGAAGTCTCAGGTCCGGACGGCCGAGCAAGGCACGGCCCCCGGGTGAAAGCGAGCGCCGTGCGTCACGCAGCAGGGGGTCCAGTAGCACGCACCACGCACCACGCACCGCGCCCCACACGCATAAATCTCGGCCGGGCTAATTGCGCGCCCTCCCCCGCTCCGTAACGAGAAAAACACGGCCGCCGCCTCCTCCTCTGTGTCCCGAACCGACAGCCCGCCGCGGTCTCGGCCCATCGATCACCTCGTGGACTTTTTAATATTGCTGCCCACTACGGGGACCGCTTACCCGGCGCAGCTTCTGCTTTTCTGTAGCCCGCTGTAAGGCCCGTGTTACAAGAACGCCGATGGAGCGTGGTACCGATCAGACAGCGTTTTGTCTACAGTACCTGGCGTGTGAACTAGACTGGTTTGATGCAGCTCTCCATGCTACTCTATCCTGTGCAAGCTTCTTCATCTCCCAGTACCTACTGCAACCTACATCCTTCTCAATCTGCTTAGTGTATCCATCTCTTGGTCTCCCTCTACGATTTTTACCCTCCACGCTGTCCTACAATGCTAAATTTGTCATCCCTTGGTGCCTCAGAACATGTCCTACCAACCGATCCCTTCTTCTGGTCAAGTTGTGCCACAAACTTCTCTTCTCCCCAATCCTATTCAATACCTCCTCATTAGTTACGTGATCTACCCACCTAATCTTCAACATTCTTCTGTAGCACCACATTACGAAAGCTTCTATTCTCTTCTTGTCCAAACTATTTATCGTCCATGTTTCACTTCCATACATGGCTACACTCCATACAAATACTTTCAGAAACGACTTCTTGACACTTAAATCTACACTCGATGTTAACAAATTTCTCTTCTTCAGAAACGCTTTCCTTGCCATTGCCAGTCTACATTTTATATCCTCTCTACTTCGACCATCATCAGTTATTTTGCTCCCCAAATAGCAAAACTCCTTTACTACTTTAAGTGTCTCATTTCCTAATCTAATTCCCTCAGCATCACCCGACTTAATTCGACTACATTCCATTAACCTCGTTTTGCTTTTGTTGATGTTCATCTTATATCATCCTTTCAAGACACTGTCCATTCCGTTCAACTGCTCTTCCAAGTCCTTTGCTGTCTCTGATAGAATTACAATGTCATCGGCGAACCTCAAAGTTTTTATTTCTTCTCCGTGGATTTTAATACCTACTCCAAATTTTTCTTTTGTTTCCTTTACTGCTTGCTCAATATACAGATTGAATAACATCGGGGAGAGGCTACAACCCTGTCTCACTCCCTTCCCAACCACTGCTTCCCTTTCATGCCCCTCGACTCTTATAACTGCCATCTGGTTTCTGTAAAAATTGTAAATAGCCTTTCGCTCCCTGTATTTTACCCCTGCCACCTTTAAAATTTGAAAGAGAGTAGGTGGTGGCACTATTAGGGGAGGTTATATAGAGTACGAGGGTTGTAACTTTAATAGTGACAACTATTTATTTACAGCTCATACAAAGTAGATACGTGTTTCAAAGTTCGTTGACAGTTCGAGCGGCGCAGTGTTTCCTTCAGTTTAGAAATCGAGTTGAACTCACAAGGGCTTAAGTCAGGGAAGTGCAATAGGTGGTATAGCACTTAGCAGCCCCATCAGTCAAACAATTCAGTAACAGCTTGCACTGTACGTGATTGAGCATTGTCCTGCAAAATGATGGTTAGATCCTACAGAAGGTCTCATCACTTCTGTCTCTAAGCTGGTGGTAGGTTGTGTTCCAAAATTAACAGCATAGAGACAGAAGTGATGACTCTTTCTGCAGGACCTAACCATCATTTTGCAGGACAATGCTCAAACACGTACAGTGCAAGCTGTTACTGATTTGTTTGACTGATGGGGCTGCTAAGTGCCATATCACCTACTGCACTCCCCTGACCTAATCCCTCTTGGGTTCAACTCGATTTCTAAAATGAAGGAAACACTTCAGGGCATTCTGCTGCAGCTACAAAGCCGTCGGGCAATAGACCGCGCCGCTCGAACTGTCAACACAACTGGCACTGCTAAGAGTATCCTACGACTTCCACATTGCTGGCAACGGGTTATACACAATGCTGGTGACTACTTTGAAGGTTAGTAAAACCTCGAAGCACATAAATAAATAGTTGCCACTATTAAAGTTCCAACCCTCGTAAATCCTGTCGGAAGGGGGAGTGGGTGGGGGGGTGGGAGGGGGGGGGGAGGAGTCTTAATGTGGAGACGCAGCTATTGACCTGACGTCCAGAAGGCCATGATCATAGACTTTCATGCCTAGGGTGGAAGCATTTCCGAAACGGTTAAGTCTGTAAAGTCTCTACCTACCGCCGTGGTTAAAGTACAACGCGTCTGGCAAAATGGCGCTTTCCAATATCGGTCAATAGGCAACTGTGTTGCACCACGGGCCATAGATGTAATGGATGTGTGCAGACGAACATACGTGCAACCGTTGAGCATCCGACCGCCCAGCTCACCAAGGGGCTATCAACGCTGTGTCCTCAGTGACGTTCAGCGAAAGTTGCTGTATATGGGCCTCCGGAGCAGACGCCTGGTTCATACATCCAAACTAACTGGTGTTCTTCGGTGATAAAGGCTGGAATTTACACGTCAGTACCGCAGCTTGACTTCCACTGGGTGCCGACAAGTGGCATTTTCAGACGAATCACGTTTTGGCTCCATTGGACAGATAACTGATGGCATGTACAGCCCCACAAACAATCGTTGGAAGCTTCTGAGCCAGAGGAGGAATCATTGCAAGCTGGGGAATGTTTTCGTGGCTTTCCCTGGTGATCTCGTCATTCTGGAAGCCATAATGGATCAGCAAAAGTAGGCATCTCTCGTTGAGGATCATGTCCATCCAAAATAAATGCAGTTTGTTTGTCCTCAACACGAAGGAAACCACCAGCAGAACAATACAACGAGTCACAGCTTGGAGTGTGCGTGCATGGTTCGAAGAACACCAGGATGAGTTTACCATACTCCCCTGGCCACCAAAACGATCATATTGAAACCCAGTCAAAATCTGTGTAGCCACCTCGATCGAACTGTTCGTGCTACGGGGCCTCAACCGTAAAACATAGCGCAACTGGCTACGGCATGGCTATACATCCCTATCGGTGTCTTCCAGAACCTCATAGGCTCTCTTTCTGCAGATCCGTGCTTCAAAAGGTGGTTGTTGAGACTTTTGACAGCGGGTGACATTAATGTGAATGTGTAACTTCCCCCCTCCTAGTCGACCTGTTGGACTGCGATATTAGTGACCGTGATCGCATAAGCCTAATGAAATTTTACAATGAGGAAGCCCGTCGTTACCAAGGAAAATAATACCGGTTAGTAGAAGGAAAGTGTACAACAGACGCTTCTGACACAAGAATCTATTCTAACCTTAATCTAAATACTGATAATTTTAAAAGGGTGAAAATCAGAGCAATCGCCCACGAACCACACACGGGGAGAAGGGTACCATGTAATATTTAATACAAAAAATACTGATTAGCAAAAGAAAGGGATAATTAAATGAGCGCCAGCCCTCTAGGGCTGTGAATATCCAAAATCCTAAGACAGGTAATGGCAAAGAAAACCAAGCAAATAATCAGTGACATGGCAACAGAATGCAGTCACGTTTTTCCACAACGCAACAGTTCATGAGAAAATAAATGTATCAGAAAGCACTGAGTTTGCAGTTACATATTCTGAGATATTAAAATTCAACAGAAAATTGAAATGAAGTTCCTGGTTAAATAAATGAATTTCAGTAACCTCATCGTAAGGTAAAGCAAAATTTGAAAAAAGTCAAGCAATTTATTTTTAATTATCGAAAGATTGAATTGAATTTACTTTAAGAAAATGAGCACTTGATTTACTTTTAACATAAGAACAATAAAATACATACCAAGCCAGCAATTGTCGCTCGCTAAGCTAAATACAGAATAAATGAGATTTAGTTATTAGTTTTGCCAGTGAAATTTTGCGTTACTTTAAGTGAGTGAAGTTAATTCTCAAAACTAAAAATTAGTTAAGCCCCTGTGACGCAGTGCAAGAATGAACAGATTCTGAGGCAGCAAAATTTAGACTGAAACTGGTCGTTAGCAAACAAATAAACTGGCAGTAAATAGTTAACTAGTTTTCATATTTTTACGACACTCTGTGATTACATGAATGGGAAAGGGACACTGCTTGATAATAATGTCTGAGTTTTGAAGTATAGCAGGTTGTTATTCAAGGAAGTTGGTCATTAAAGTTTGTTAAAGAAAAGCAACTGAGTAATGCTTGTACAACATTAGCTACACTCTGTCAGTTAACAGTCTTATGATATTGTAGATGTGCGGACGACGAAGAACGTAGTCGAAAACAAAGCCGAGCTGTTGCTGGTTGTGAACCACGAGTCGTCTCCAGAGTCACGAATAATTGTGGGACAGGCAGTAGTTAAAATTGCAGCTTCGTTCGCCTGTCCACTACAACCGTGCTCTCGATACACGCTGCTTAATAAAGTAGGCGGAACCGCGCGACCACTACGGTCGTAGGTTCGAATCCTGCTTCGAGCATGCATGTGTGTAATGTCCTTAGGTTAGTTAGGTTTAAGTAGTTCTGAGTTCTAGGGGACTGATGACCTCAGATCGTAAGTCCCATAGTGTTCAGAGCCATTTGAACCGTTTTGAATACAGTAGGTGAGCATACACTGGCGATATCATTATTGCACACCGCGTCTGCGGAAGCGCCCAACTAACACTTCCGCACTCTTTTAAGACTCTCCATACACAAACAACTGCACAGTTGCTGCCATTTCGTCGTTGCTATGGAGACATTTAAACAAAGTTCCTTTGACGATTACCTAGCATATTTACATTACTATTACAATCAGTTATATACATTCACAAATAATACACTATTACACCCATTACGTATTAAATATAGTTACTGTAAAAAAAGCTTACAAACTCAGGAATAGCAGTGTATTACAAGTTATCAACCGAAATTAACCGGCGAAAAATTTTGGATGGTGCAAAAGGTATTTGTTGTGGGTTGGCAGGAGAGCCAACACCGTGTTATTAGAGGAAGCTGAAAGGCACGCGTTTCAGCTCACGCAGGCTGGCCTGAGGTCTGGAACAGGTCAAGGAAATTAGAATTTAGAAAAACGGACGTAGCTGGTGGAATACTTAACTTTAATCCATTAATGATGAGCGTCGCTCTTGACTGTACATAATTCACAATATCAATAGTAACTTAACATGGCGCCTTGCTAGGTCGTAGCAAATGACGTAGCTGAAGGATATGCTAACTATCGTCTCGGCAAATGAGAGCGTATTTTGTCAGTGAACCATCGCCAACAAAGTCGGTTCTACAACTGGGGCGAGTGCTAGGAAGTCTCTCTAGACCTGCCGTGTGGCGGCGCTCGGTCTGCAACCACTGATAGTGGCGACACGCGGGTCCGGCGTATACTAACGGACCGCGGCCGATTTAAAGGCTACCACCTAGCAAGTGTGGTGTCTGGCGGTGACAACACAGTATTTTATCCGCTTTTTCGGTGTTACATGAACCTGTGTGACCACCTCGATCGGACTGTTCACGCCATGGATCCTCAACCGAGAAGTCTAGTGCAGCTCGCCATAACACTTGAGTCGGCATGGCTGCACAACACTGTCCGTACCTTCCAGAACCTCATAGACTCTCTATCTGCAGATCCGCAATGCAAAAGGAGATTGTTCAGGCCTTTGACAGGTGGTCACGTCAATTTGACTGGAAAGTGTATTACAAATAGACGGGGTATGGTCAGTATGTCCCAAATTATTTACTCGAGAAACCATGAACCATAAGTGCTCTGTTTATCAAACTTTGTGGAGATTTTCGTATTAAAGGACTCAACTTTCACTTCATTCGATCTGAGGTGCATCATAAACAACAGTATGAGGTATGTCTCCACGGGCACTGATACACTCTTGTACGCACTATGGCATTAAAATAAACAGTTTCCAAATGTCAATTCTTGTAATACACTACTGGCCATTAAAATTGCTATACCACGAAGATAACGTGCTACAGAGGCGAAATTTAACCGACAGGAAGAAGATGCTGTTATATGCAAATGATTAACTTTTCGGAGCATTCACGCAAGGTTGGCGGCGGTGGCGACACCTACAACCTACTGACATGAGGAAAGTTTCCAACCGATTTCTCATACACAAACAGCAGTTGACCGGCGTTTCCTGGTGAAACGTTGTTGTGATGCCTCGTGTAAGGAAGAGAAATGCGTACCATCACGTTTCCGACTTTGATAAAGGTCGGATCGTAGCCTATCGCGATTGCGGTTTATCGTATCGCGACATTGCTGCTCGCGTTAGCCGAGATACAATGACTATTAGCATAAAAAAAATGGTTCAAATGGCTCTGAGCACTATGAGACTTAACATCTGAGGTCATCAGTCCCCTAGAAGTTAGAACTAATTAAACCTAACTAACCTAAGGACATCACACACATCCATGCCCGAGGCAGGATTCGAACCTGCGACCGCAGCGGTCGCGCGGTTCCAGACTGAAGCGCTTAGAACCGCATGGCCACTGCGGCCGGCTGTTAGCAGAATATGGAATCGGTGGGTTCAGGAGGGTAATACGGAACGCCGTGCTGGATCCCAACGGCCTCGTATCACTAGCAGTCGAGATGACAGGCATCTTATCCGCATGGCTGTAACGGATCGTGCAGCCACGTCTCGATCCCTGAGCCAACAGATGGGGACGTTAGCAAGACAACAACCATCTGCACGAACAGTTTGATGACGTTTGCAGCAGCATGGACTATCAGCTCGGAGATCATGGCTGCGGTTACCCTTGACGCTGCATCACAGACAGGAGCGCCTGCGATGGTGTACTCAACGACATACCTGGGTGCACGAATGGCAAAAGGTCATTTTTTCGGATAAATCCAGGTTCTGTTTACAACATCATGATGGTCGCATCCGTGTTTGGCAACATCGCGGTGAACGCACATTGGAAGCGTGTATTCGTCATCGCCATACTGGCGTATCACCCGGCGTGATGGTAGGGGATGCCATTGATTACACGTCTCGGTCACCTCTTGTTCGCACTGACGGCACTTTGAACAGTGGACGTTAAATTTCAGATGTGTCACGACCCGTGGCTCTGCCCTTCATTCGATCCCTACGAAACCTTACATTTCAGCAGGATCATGCACGTCCGCATGTTGCAGGTCCTTTACGTGCCTTTATGGATAGAAAAAATGTTCGACTACTGCCCTGGCCAGCAAATTCTCCAGATCTCTCACCAAGTGAAAACGTCTGGTCAATGGTGGCCGAGCAACTGGCTCGTCACAATATGCCAGTCACTACTCTTGATGAACTGTGGTATCGTGTTGAAGTTGCATGGGCAGCTGTACCTGTACACGCCATCCAAGCTCTGTTTGGCTTAATGCCCATGCTTATGAGGGCCGTTATTGCGGCCCGAGCTGGTTGTTCTGGGTACTGATTTCTCAGGATCTATGCACCCAAATTGCGTGAAAATGTAATCACATGTCAGTTCTAGTATAATATATTTGTCCAATGAATACCCGTTTATCATCTGTATTTCTTCTCGGTGCAGCAATTTTAATGGCCAGTGGTGTACCTGAAAAAGTGCTATGTCAGCTTATGAAGTTGGTGGCTGGAGGTCAGTATGTGTTCTGGCGTAATCACAAGCGCCGGAACGAAGATGTAATAGGCAAGACCAGAGAAGGCGGTGAGGAAACGTCGGCCAGTGGCGCGCGGAATAGGACCGCGCCGCGCCAAGAACGACACCTGGAAGAAGTGAATATAAGCGTCGCTCAGATCGGCCCAGTCTGCGACGGAGATTAGTGCTACGCTATCAGACTGTCGTGATCCGTATCAAGTGCTTACTTGTATAGCAATAACTTTACTGTTTTCAGTCCCCCTTAAACATCCCAACAACCAACACCACCATGTCGCCTCTCCCTAGCGACATTTGCTGTAATCAGAGTTATGTATTGTCGATTTGCTTTCTACAAATAAAACTCCTAATGTTATTTGTTTGAATTGTTGTATAGCATTCCGAGAACGCAACATCCTTTAGGCACCCTATTAGCGACGAGTGGGCAAGACTCCACAGTATGGCAGTATGCGTCTTCCCATCGCGTCACAGACATGTTGTATGGGCGACAAATTAGGGGACCACAAAGGTTCCGTACATTCCTCAAGGTGTTTGTGGTGTGAACTGCAGAATGGGGCCTTGCACTATCGTGCTTTAATACATCACTTGGTATCCTGGTCATGAAGGGTGTAACGCCAGGGTTTATCATTCTTGCCACGTATTAGCGAACATCCAGCCTGCTTACAATATTTACCAAATCAGACGCCTCGTCATGTACAGTAGCTCCTCAAAACATGCTTCCGGGAAGTAGGGAAGTATATGTTTGGAGAATAGCTCTTTCCTATGATCTTTTACCACGTTGTTTATGAACACGTTGGCGACGATATGCGCCACGAACAGAAGTGAAACTAAAATAAGCTCTTAGGCTTCAAAGCCGGTGTTAATTTGAATAAACTTTCTTTGGCTATTAGGTCGCGTCACTATGAAATACTAAAACAATTAAAATTTAGAGTTAATTACTTATGTAAACATTATCGGAAGAAGATCGATCTCAGGGCAGAGTTTTAAACTCTTGATCGCATAACAACATTTATTACATGGTGACCGGTTTCAGTGTATTTGCAGACTGTCTCCAGACGACTGTCCAACGATTATATGCGGAGGTGGTGAAGGGAACAGGTACCATCTGTTGAAAGACGAACGTCAACAGCAGTTTGGAGAATCTTTTGACCATTCTCCAAGAGTGACAGGCGGGGTCGGTGACGGAGGAGGTAGTCTCTATTGCTTGACGAACGTCAACTGCTGTTAACGTTCGTCTTTCAATAGACGATACCTGCTCTGTTCACCACCTCCACGTACCACTATTAGAGATGGTCCGAAGATGGTATGCAAACAGACTGAAACTGGTCACTACTGTAACAAATATTTTTATGCCATCAATAAATACTGTTTTAATTTTTGACTATAAAATGTAGAGGTTTCGAGCGACTTTTCAGTTGGCCCCTTCAGGACGATTAACATCAGTATTTTAGCTGTGCTAGTGTTTCATAATAACGCGGTCTAATACGCAAAATGATTTTATTCGGAAAGAAACGACACTCTTCGCTGAACAAAATATAATACCACTCAAACTCCTAGCTGACACTGGTACTACAACACGCAAATCTCTATTCTCTGTGGTGTAGTGTCAGCAATAATCGACGCATGGTAACTCGATATCTCAACCTAGCTTCCAACTATCTGTTCCCGACAGTTCGTGGGCACATTTGTTTCAGCTGTTGTCATAGCCAGTCGAAGAAGCGTAATCATCGGAAGAACCCATGTCCACTTTTTTTGCCACCCTGATGTTCTGAGTACACGCTATCACCACTCGTCCTCCAGTCATTGCGGTCTCATTACAAAATTACCGACTGTAGAAAACCAGAGTGTGTATCGGACCTTCGAAAAATATATTCTCCGCAGACGTGGGTGAAACTTTGGGTTTCAAAACAGGAACACATCCAACAATTGCGTAATAGCCTGCAATATTTTAATAAGTGCGGCATTACCAGCCATCACTTCACTACAGGCACCTGCATCCCGTCGGCATGATGCAGTCATGTCCCTCATGTCAATGATTTCACCTTTCTCAACGTGCGAAAGAGGCGATAAGCTACACGTGTACGTCCGCTTGGTATACTGCGTTGTGATACCCACCTGTAATGTTCCAGTAACGTTAGACACGTTCAACAGCCGTCCAGTACTCAAGCTATTCTTCACCGGAGTTAAAAACAGATAGCATAATGATGAAATTTTAATCAATATTGCCCACGGGGATGGACATGCAGTCTGACAACGTCCGTCCAATGCCACCATTTCCGCCAGCGTAGTACACTGCTTCCCGAGATCGTTTTAGGTCACTGTACTTTGTACAGCGTTTCTCCAGTGAGTGTATTTCGTCGCTTAAGTTCCGTTAAACATCCTTCTATGGCCGTCATACTTTTTAAAAGGCGATTTCCGGTTGTGGGCTCCCCGCCGTTTTCACAGCTGCGAAATTCACGCAGAGAATGTTAGCTTCTCATTTCGGGAATCATCAAAATACGGGATCATAGGTGTTGTAGTGATTTTTGCTTGGTATGTTTCCTTCACGTCATCAGAAGTATCGACCTACGCCCATCATACATCACGCCTACTGACCCACCCTGAGAGCAGCGCGCATTAGCACGCCGTTTCAGGGATTCGGAGAGGCGCACCGACCGCAGATCAACTCCGCGCGGCTAATTAACGACTGGGGCCCGCGTGCGGGCCACCTGTCTATTTTTCATTAGTTTTTTATTCGGTTTACCACACCCGTGTAGTGAATACAGGCCCGGTAACCACATCCAGCTTCAGTTACACGATTTGCAAACATTTTTTTAAAAAAATAACGTCCATTCACATGGAAAAATACTAGACGTAGACAGATGAGGAACACATATTCAGGAGGAAGGAGGGGGAGGGACAGAGAGATGGAGACAGGAAGGGCATTCTACCACGCCGTATCATCAACATTACCAAATCCGGTAACTAATTTACAGACCCCGTAAAGGTACGGGATAAGGGCCAGGGAAAAGAAGAATTTCTGCTATTTAACCATTACTAAACAGATGCAAAAAGTACCTCAGGAAAGTTTAACATTTTTCTGCCAACTAAATACACCACGCAGAGGACAGGTGCCATTCCTACTGCATGACCACTCGTGAAGTGCTCGTTGTACTTATCGGAAATATTTAGCTGTTAATTGTTTACACCGTTTACCATAGCTAAACTTGAACGTGGAATAGACATTGCAGATAACTGCAGCTACATCGCACAGTTACAGATCGAAGCCATAGGATCTAAAAATCTGATATAAAATATAGGTGCTCCAACAATGCAGATTTCAAATTCTCCAAAGAAGGCAACGGCATATCCTTCAGAGTGATTTATCTCTTCTTTTATCCAGGATTAACCAAAATACTTTTCCATGAAGCTGCTTCTAAAGATTAACTGCCAAACATTGTATTATCATTTGCACCGTAACAACATGAAGAACCATTTTTGCATCCCAGATGACACCGGTGATAACCTTCCTTGAAAAATCAACTTTGACTTTTTTTGGTCCAGGGCCACCTGCTTCAAACCACTGCTTTGACTGTTGTTTCGTTCCTGGCGCAGAGTGGCAGCCCCACGTCCATTCAACTATATTCAGTTACATGTATGAAAATGCAATCTCTTTATAACGGTTCAAAGATAACTAGGTAATTTTTTCCCACATTTTCATATGATCAGCGGTTAACAGAGGTGGCATAGCTCTCTCGCACAAAGCTTCCTCACAGTTAATTATTAATTCGAAATGTACCATACTCATTCTACTGTTGCGTCATTCCTTTAATTGCCGTTTGCTAATACAACATCGAGGACTTCGTCAATGTTTTCATCTATGCCTACAATTTTGGGAACTTCACTTGGATCATGTTAAGGAAAAGTACGGCCTATTTCTCAGCTGTTACCAATGAAGATTAGACTCCTTGCGTACTTTACCCAAACTAAGCTCATCCGTTATGGACACTGTGAAGCTACGTGACTGTGTGTTGAACGCAATACAACTACAACAAGTTGCGACCTGCAAATTATGAAATATTTGTTTATTTTCATAAACTAGTTTTCGAGCCTTTTCAGGTTCATCTTCATATAAGACATACAGAGTTTTACATATTTTTCAGCATATACTGAGTATTGGAGGGGGATTCACTGTGACAAAAAGACATCAGAATCTTTATTCACCACCTTCAGTATTAGTTATTCGGCACATCGTGTCGAAAACTGAATTTCTTTACATACCACAGCAGTATGGGTGAAACTGGTGATACCATCGAACAGGTACCTTCTACTGCCCTTGCATATCAGCACTGTTCACTATCATTCCGTATTCGTTACTATAATTTTATAAATACTGTCACCAGAAACCAGCCAGCATCCAGCATGCACTGTACAACTGACGCATGGTACAAAGATCTTTGCTCAAAGAAATTATATTTCTCGCTTGGAAACAATTAACTGGTCATTGTATTCCTAACATAATCCTTGTGTGGCAAAGACCTCGAACTAAACTTGTGCATTCTTTAATGAACTTTCTTCAGCTACCTTATTAAGAAGTTCTTCATTTGATATATACTGATGAGCTGAAAACTTATGACCTCTGTCCACAGTGAAATCGACGCCGGGCGTGTGACACAGTAAGGAAAGTAAGCAGTAACGAATATACAGTCATTCTAGAGACCTTCCTGGCCTCAATATGGGAAATCCACTGACGTAAGCGACATTGCTTGAGAGCAGATTTTTGTGGTCCAGCTACTGGGAACGAACATCTCGCAACTATGAGGCTGATCAGTTGTTCACGTGTTGCTGTATTGAATAATTATAGCAAACTGTGCCAAGAAAATTGCGTGTTTTGATGGATCATTAATATTCAGTTTCCTTGAAACGGCATAATTGATACTACCCTACGCAAGTTACAATAATTCTTTAACCACCAATATGATGTTCCATATCATTTTATTACAACAAATAGCACAATTTAAAAAAATAAATTGCGTCAAATCTTATGGGACTTAACTGCTAAGGTCATCAGTCCCTAAGCTTAGACACTACTTAACCTAAACTATCCCAAGGACAAACACACACTTACATGCCCGAGGGAGGACTCGAACCTCCGCCAGGACCAGCCGCACAGTCCATGACTGCAGCGCCCTAGACCGCTCGGCTAGCTGGCCGTGGTGGCCGAGCGGCGCTAGGCGCTTCAGTCTGGAACCGCGCGACTGCTACGGTCGCAGGTTCGAATCTTGCCTCGGGCATGGATGCGTGTGATGTGCTTAGGTTAGTTAGTTTTAAGTAGTTCTAAATTCTAGGGGACTGATGACCTCAGATGTTAAGTCCCATAGTGCTCAGAGCCATTTGAACCATTTGAACCGCTCGGCTAATCCCGAGCTAGTACAATTAACGACCGGTTTTCGAGAGCTCCGCCGTTTTCTGGTGCTTAGATACAGGGTGTATACATGCTGGCTCCAATTGAAAGCCACCATGGCGAATCGCAACTCTGTATTGAAGAGAGATAGCATTATCTGACGTAAGTGGCGTTCTTCCGTCTCATTAATCTACGTTCAAACGGGCATGCAGAATAACTGACATGCTAGGTACTGCCCTGTACGTTCTGAAAGACGGTACAATGTGCTTTTTTCACGCTATGACGTCAGAAACTCGGTATGCTCAACGCTCAATGGTTGGACGTATAGTCCATGTTCCGACGGACTGGACGGCCTGAAGGTGTCGGAGTGATCAACTGCTACACGAAGACGAACGAGCGAGTTCTGAGGTGAACTGAGAACGAGGGTCTCGAATAATCTGGTGTGCAACGGGATTGTCATCCGAACGCCACTGTGTGGAGGGGAGCAACTCGTAGAGCGGATAGTGTCTTTTCCCAGCTGGACAGACAGCAATGCTAGTGGAGGCGGAGAAAAGGGCTTCTGCATGCCAGGAGGATCTTTGAGTGACGGTACAGCTGACAGTTGCCACATTGGTGGTCTTGTGATTGATACTGTGCACTGTGTGATCCACGAGTGGTGTATTGCCTGCATTTGCTTGCCACAAATTCTGTACCAAAGTCTGTGGTTGTCATATGTGTTGTGGTTGTTTATTGATGGCATAGAGGAGTGTGAGTGTGTGAGCTCTGAGGCGGAGTGGTTCAATTTGTTAATTACTCGTTGTGTAAGCGTGATTAATTGTTGTAATCCTAAAGTGTTTTGTTGAAACTATGTTGTGAATGTGACTGCTGAGTATCTGTTCTGTTCTAAGTGAATAAACGTTTGTGTTATTGTACTGTGTATGAATTTGTTAACGTGTATGCGTAGGTAGTTTGTCAGAACGTTGTGGGAAGCTTGGTACGGCAGCTACCTGGTGACGATGGTAACAGTAGGCCAAGGCTTGATTGTGGTAAGGTCCTAGTTCAGCCTGAGAGTTGTTTTTCCATTTTATGTTTCACTGTCGAAGTTCTATCAGGTATTCTTACTGGTTACGGCCGAGGGTCAAGCAATTTATATTGTTAATTTTTAAAAACACTTTTATTCACAAGTCGTGGCCGGTTTCGACCCAATGTGGATCATAGTCGGACCATACCCTGCATCTACATTCACATCTATGCGCCACATGCCACGTCACGGTGTGTGGCGAAGAGTACTTTGTGTACCAGTCTCACTTCCCACTTTCCCTTTTCCAGTCGCTTACGGTTCTCGGGAAGAACGATTGCTGGTAGGTACAGCAGATTAGAAGGAAACGAGTAAAATATTAATCATCAAGTTAGTGATTACGTGTGGATTCGATGCCAGGGAGCATTAACATCGACTGCAGACAATGTGGTGGAGGCATGGGGTTAAACAGCAGATGCCCCGCCCCTTGTCTGTCAACCTACGTCATCTTAAGCCAATAGGACTTATGTCGGATAGCATTTGTTGTGGAGAATTATATTCGTAAAGGTGGTTCTGTGATTACTACTCAGCGAACATTTCACATTCGGTTCGAATTTGGCTGACATGACTCTGTTCGTGATAGAAAAACTATCCGAGTTTGTGTATCGAACTTCACAGTAACATCATCTGCACTAAAAAGAGAATCTACTGGTCGAATTCGGACTGTGACAAGGCCGGAAAATGTGGTGCGTCTGAGGAAGTCCATCAAGCAATCTGCAAAGCGTCCAGCATTTAAACGTGCATCTGCCCTGGGATTAACTGATAGGAGTGAAAGTAAACTCCTGCACACAGATATTCACGTACATCCATTATAAATGACGATTACCCAAGAATTAAGTGAGAGAGATTTTGAAACTCGCAGAGATATGTGTGAGAAGATTCTTCAGAACATTCCCCTGGCGTTGTTTTCATTTCTTCTGTTGAAGCCAACTTCCACTTGTTAGGTATCGTAAATAAGTAAAATTTCCGCTACTCAGCTGCAGAAAATCCTCATGAACTTCAACAACAACGACTTCGCAACCATAGCGTGGCCATTGTAGTTACCAAATTTGCTGCGTGGTGTCGCTATTTTTCCGATGAAGATTGTGTAACGGTAACGGTTAATTGAAATCGCTACTGTCACATGAAAGAGACCTTCCTCCAACCTTACTTAAACCAGTTTGTTGTGAACCTTGAAGAGAAGGAAGTTTGGTTCCAGGAAGACGAAGCCACAGCTCACATTTCTCGCCGTCCTCTGGAAATTTTGACAGAGTTGTTTCTTAGACGTCTTCCCGCTTCGCGAGGAGACATAGCTTGGCCCCCAATGTCACCCGATTTATCATCTTGTGATTTTTATCTTTGCGGACACTTAAGGTAACAAGTGTACAAACATCGCCCCACAAACTCTCAAGCACTTACGAAGACAATCTCTCACGGAGTGATTTCCATTCCACCGAAAATAAAACGGAAAACTACGGACAGCCTCCAGGATGGCTACGTCGACGTGTCAACAGTGGACATAATTGTTAAAAACGACTAATATAAGCCGGCCGGTGTGGCCGAGCGGCTCTAGGCGCTTCAGCCTGGAACCACGCGACCACTACGATCGTAGGTTCGAATCCTGCCTCGGGCATGGATGTGTGTGATGTCTTTAGGTTAGTTAGGTTTAAGTAGTTCCAAGTTCTAGGGGGCTGATGACCTCCGATGTTGAGTCCCATAGTGATTAGAGCCATTTGAACCATTTTTTGAACTAATATCAAATGGCATATATAGTCCTTTTGTTCTCAAATAAAAGTATCTTTTGTTTGCTTATAAGGACCTTTTGAAATATGGGAGGTCTTTTTGCTGGACCCTGTTTAATGTGAAAAAGCATAATCGACGCGGCAAAGGCATCAGTTAACATGTTAGCCTCCAGTGAGGCTTTGTGTACATTAAAGATGGGATGCAGAACGCCGCTGGTTACCTAGCAGCACGGAAGACTTATCGATAGCGATCAAAAATGCTACACTGCTGCCGTATTGCATTCGGTTCGGCCTCGTATTACCTTTATATTGTCCTTAACGGCCGAACGTTAACATTGCATGGCGTATTCTACACTATGTGAACACTGTGCAGCATCAATGTAATATAAAGGATGGTCCAAAACAGTCCGTAAAGCTTGTAAGGTAGTTTCCAGAATGAGATTTTCACTCTGCAGCGGAGTGTGCGCTGATATGAAACTTCCTGGCAGATTAAAACTGTGTGCCCGACCGAGACTCGAACTCGGGACCTTTGCCTTTCGCGGGCAAGTGCTCTACCAACTGAGCTACCGAAGCACGACTCACGCCCGGTACTCACAGCTTTACTTCTGCCAGTACCTCGTCTCCTACCTTCCAGACTTTACAGAAGCTCTCCTGCGAACCTTGCAGAACTAGCACTCCTGAAAGAAAGGATATTGCGGAGACATGGCTTAGCCACAGCCTGTGGGATGTTTCCAGAATGAGATTTTCACTCTGCAGCGGAGTGTGCGCTGATATGAAACTTCCTGGCAGATTAAAACTGTGTGCCCGACCGAGACTCGAACTCGGGACCTTTGTAAGGTAGTTACGGGGTATGTTGTCCGGAGAAATAATTGTGAAGAAAAAAATTAATACGTTGCGCCGCTTCCGAGTTAATTAACATTGAAAGCCAATGAGGCCGCTGCGTGGGAAAGTTCAAGCCGTCCGCCAGAAACGGTGTCAGCAAACGTGTTCTCGTTTGTTTCCTACAACCGAACAACAGAGCGATACAAAAATTGGAAATGGGATGGTAGTAAGTATCGAACACGCGCCGAGGGCAGAGGAGTCTCGGGCGCTATCATCTACGCATTGAAACACCCATTGCATCTGGCGGGCTTCTTGAATCATTGGCTAACTTCAGTGCTTATTGATTCGGAAACGGCTCAACACCCTGAAAAGCTTTTCAGACTGTTTATAATCACCCTTTAGACACCTCAATAATACGTACAGAGAGCTGTGTAGTCGCTGTATGTATTTAATTGCAGACTGCGGAAATTTTGTTGCCTGATTGTGCATGTAGTACCCTCCGACCGCCGCGTCCTCCTCCTCCTCTAATAGCCTCATTCGATGCGGTGCGGAGGAGCCGGGCCGTTGTCAAGTCTTGAGGCTCTACGAAACGGAAAAGTAGCTCCTCAATTGGCATCAAGAGGTAGAGTGCATCCCGTACCATACCTCCTGCCGGGGTAAAATCCCTGGCAGTATCGGGAATCGAACCGGGTCCTCCGTATGGCAGTTAGCCACGCTGATCATTCAGCTATGAAGACGGAGACGTTATGGAAAAGGTTGGTTTTCTTTAATTTCATGGAAGACATTTTGTTGTGCTCACTGAGTGGAGCCCTGTTTAAGGATCTTTAGGGGCTACAGATTTTATTTATTTTATTTTATTTTATTTTTTTGTGGAGGGTGTATTTCTTTTCTGTTATCAGAAGCATTTTGATGTTAAATAAAATGTTTGTTACATTGAGCCCCACGTCTGCACAGCCGCCAGGCCGAACCCCACTCTGGCTAATCCACGCTTCAGCACAGAAAGTGCAGAAAGTGTTTTTTACGATGGAGAGAGAATTCCAAACTGGCGACTCGCTGAAATACGGCAACGACAAGGGATAGTTGCGCTGGAAAATAATTGCCTCATTGACGGCGCAGCTCCGGTGCGCCAGATACGCAGACAGGCCGTGGAGCAGATAGAATTGCGTCGGCGCAGTCACGACTGCCTCCGACAGCCGCCAATCGGCTAACAAGCAGCTCATCAGCGGTCAGGTTGAAGGGGCGGCGAGGGGCGGGGTGAGTGAAGGCAGGAGCGAGGCAGCGGACCACCGTGCCTGCCTCCCACACACGTCACTGTGGATCCAGGGCAGCGGCGGCGGCCTGCTTTGCTTCAGCGTCACAATTTTTCTCACAAAGCGGACACAAGGAATTTAATACGGACAAATCGTGCCGTGAGATAGAGCCGACATACACGATAAGTCACACGTAGTAGACGTTGGATGAGATTTATAGATTCAGACATCTTGCCATGATATTTCAGCTGACAATTATTCAGCCATCTTCAATTGGGTGTTAAACCGGTTAAACAGGAGACTGGTGGTGCAAGTCGCTAACTATACACAAGAAATTGCGCAGAGGCATTTGCGCATGTGTTATCGTTGCTTGATGTGGTGTAATCGAGCCTGAGAGATCTTTTGAGTTCTTCGATACCGTCGGGTACCGGTAATTTCATTTTAGAAATCTAAAAGTTCATATAAATTAGACCCACTAAATTTCATCATTTCATGCATAACTCTTTATATCTTATGCTGTTTTTTTTTTTTTTTTTGAAGTTTTAACATAAAAATCTGTAAATTAAAATTACCAATGTTTGCAAAACATTTAAATCAGCCAACGTCTTTGAAAACGATGGAAACCTCTTTGCTTCACACGTTATAGTTATACTTTGTATCATATTCTTGTGCATTTGATGGAAAGTTGTGGCGTCATGGAGGCAAGTCGTATTTGTGATGCGGTAGAAAGCAGACGTTGTAGTTAGAACTGACAGCTCAAGAAAACATATGAATGTTAAATTTTCTTATGCAGATGTTAAAATACAAAATTTAAAGCCATCCGCTGTGGCCGAGTCGTTCTAGGCGATTCAGTCCGGAACCGCGCTGCTGTTACGGTCGCAGGTTCGAATCCTGCCTCGGAGATGGATGTGTGTGTTGTCCTTAGGTTAGTTAGGTTTAAGTAGTTCTAAGTTCTAGGGGACTGATGACCTCAGATGTTAAGTCCCATAGTGCTTAGAGCCATTAGAATTTTGAACATATATTAAAATGTGCAGATATTTATTTCATTTTGTAAATGATTCAATAGTCTTCCAGAATTCTAGCACCAGTAGAGGCTCTTGGCACAAATCAGACCTGTTGACATCATTATACCTCATAGGGAAGACAACGAAGCCAACTTCAAGACAATCAGCGAAGTAAAAAGTTATGTTTTAGCAAAGTGAATACACCCTTCGAGGCAGCTACAGAGTCCATCTCGTGGACACAGACAGTACTGAATCGGTATATTACAGTGACCACACTCTGCTGAGTTTACCACCCAGTGCCAAACATTGCATCATATGACGCGCACACCTCCATCCGTAACGGTGGAACCGTGGAAGCAAAATATTAATTGATCCACGATCTCTTATCGTTAATTGTAGATTCACACATGTTACGAATTCGCATAAATAGGCCAATATATTATCGAAGTCGTAGCGCTCGGGGGCACTGTGTCCGTGTTGTTGTTGTTGTTGTTCAGTTGAGGTTGTGGAGCAAAAGTCATGGGTGGTAGTCCAAGTAGCGGTTGAGCATGTCGTCATCGCAGCTGACAGGGCGTCATAAAATTACACTAATGTTTATTAAACCGTTTTTGCTTCTATAATCATGTGCTCGTATTTTTTGCCGATTCAGTTTTAGATGTTAATTATGGTATACCCTGTAGAACTATTAGCCGACGGCCTTGCCGCAGTGGTAACACCGGTACCCTTCAGATCACCGAAGTCAAGCGCCGTCGCGCTTGGCTAGCACCTGGATGGGTGACCATCCGGTCTGCCGAGGGCTGTTGCCAAGCGGGGTCGACTCAGCCCTGGTGAGGCTAATTGTGGAGCTACTTGATAGAGAAGTAGCTACTCCGGTCACGAAAACTGTCAACGGCGGGGAGAGCGGTGTGCTGACCACATGCCCCTCCATATCCGCATCCACTGACTCTTATCGGCAGGACACGGTGGTCCGTCAGTAGTATTGGACCTTCTGTTCGGAGGCAGATTCATTAAGTTTAGTTTAGTGTAGAACTACTTGTAGAATACATGATAGAAGACCAAGCAAACGATGAGAATGGATTTTTTCTTTTTTTTTGCGTAAGCAAAGAAGAGAAAGCAGAAAGGTGGAAGGAGTATGTAGGGGGTCTGTACAAGGGTGATGTTCTTGAGGACAATATTATGGAAATGGAAGAGGATGTAGATGAAGATGAAATGGGAGATACGATACTGCGTGAAGACTTTGACAGAGCACTGCAAGACATAAGCCGTAACAAGGCCCCGAGAATAGACAACATTCCATTAGAACTACTAATAGCCTTGGGAGAGCCAGCCGTGACAAAACTCTACCATCTGGTGAGCAAGATGTATGAGACAGGTGAAATACACTCATACTTTAAGAAGAATATGATAATTCCAATCCCAGAGAAAGAAAGTGTTGACAGATGTGAAAATTACCGAACTATCAGTTTAATAAGCCACGGCTGCAAAATACTAACACGAATTCTTTACAGACGAATGGAAATATCGGTAGAAACCACCCTCGGGAAAGATCAGTTTGGATTCCGTAGAAATATTGGAACACGTGAGGCAATACTGACCCTACGACTTTTCTTAGAAAATACACTCCTGGAAATGGAAAAAAGAACACATTGACACCGGTGTGTCAGACCCACCATACTTGCTCCGGACACTGCGAGAGGGCTGTACAAGCAATGATCACACGCACGGCACAGCGGACACACCAGGAACCGCGGTGTTGGCCGTCGAATGGCGCTAGCTGCGCAGCATTTGTGCACCGCCGCCGTCAGTGTCGGCCAGTTTGCCGTGGCATACGGCGCTCCATCGCAGTCTTTAACACTGGTAGCATGCCGCGACAGCGTGGACGTGAACCGTATGTGCAGTTGACGGACTTTGAGCGAGGGCGTATAGTGGGCATGCGGGAGGCCGGGTGGACGTACCGCCGAATTGCTCAACACGTGGGGCGTGAGGTCTCCACAGTAAATCGATGTTGTCGCCAGTGGTCGGCGGAAGGTGCACGTGCCCGTCGACCTGGGACCGGACCGCAGCGACGCACGGATGCACGCCAAGACCGTAGGATCCTACGCAGTGCCGTAGGGGACCGCACCGCCACTTCCCAGCAAATTAGGGACACTGTTGCTCCTGGGGTATCGGCGAGGACCATTCGCAACCGTCTCCATGAAGCTGGGCTACAGTCTCGCACACCGTTAGGTCGTCTTCCGCTCACGCCCCAACATCGTGCAGCCCGCCTCCAGTGGTGTCGCGACAGGCGTGAATGGAGGGACGAATGGAGACGTGTCGTCTTCAGCGATGAGAGTCGCTTCTGCCTTGGTGACAATGATGGTCGTATGCGTATTTGGCGCCGTGCAGGTGAGCGCCACAATCAGGACTGCATACGACCGAGGCACACAGGGCCAACACCCGGCATCATGGTGTGGGGAGCGATCTCCTACACTGGCCGTACACCACTGGTGATCGTCGAGGGGACACTGAATAGTGCACGGTACATCCAAACGTCATCGAACCCATCGTTCTACCATTCCTAGACCGGCAAGGGAACTTGCTGTTCCAAGAGGACAATGCACGTCCGCATGTATCCCGTGCCACCCAACGTGCTCTAGAAGGTGTAAGTCAACTACCCTGGCCAGCAAGATCTCCGGATCTGTCCCCCACTGAGCATGTTTGGGACTGGATGAAGCGTCGTCTCACGCGGTCTGCACGTCCGGCACGAACGCTGGTCCAACTGAGGCGCCAGGTGGAAATGGCATGGCAAGCCGTTCTACAGGACTACATCCAGCACCTCTACGATCGTCTCCATGGGAGAATAGCAGCCTGCATTGCTGCGAAAGGTGGATATACACTGTACTAGTGCCGACATTGTGCATGCTCTGTTGCCTGTGTCTATGTGCCTGTGGTTCTGTCAGTGTGATCATGTGATGTATCTGACCCCAGGAATGTGTCAATAAAGTTTCCCCTTCCTGGGACAATGAATTCACGGTGTTCTTATTTCAATTTCCAGGAGTGTAGATTAAAGAAAGGCAAACGTATGTTTCTAGCATTTGTAGACTTAGAGAAAGCTTTTGACAATGTTGATTGGAATACTCTCTTTCAAATTCTGAAGGTTGCAGGGGTAAAATACAGGCAGCGAGAGGCTGTTTACAATTTGTACAGAAACCAGATGGCAGTTATAAGAGTCGAGGGACATGAGACAGAAGCAGTGGTTGGGAGGGAGTGAGACAGGGTTGTAGCCTATCCCAGATGTTATTCAATCTGTATATTGAGCAAGCAGTAAAGGAAACAAAAGAAAAATTCGGAGTAGGTATTAAAATCCATGGAGACGAAACTAAAACTTTGAGGTTCGCCGTTGACATTTTAATTCTGTCAGAGATAGCAAAGGACCTGGAAGAGCAGCTGAACGGAATGGACAGTGTCTTGAAAGGAGGATATAAGATGAACATCAACAACAACAAAACGAGGATAATGGAATGTAGTCGAATTAAATGGGGTGATGTTGAGGGTATTAGATTAGGAAATGAGACACTTAATGTAGTAAATGAGTTTTGCTATTTAGGGAACAAAATAATTGATGATGGTAGAAGTAGAGAGGATATAAAATGTAGACTGGCAATGGCAAGGAAAGCGTTTCTGAAGAAGAGAAATTTGTTAACATCGAGTATAGATTTAAGTGTCAGGATGTCGTTTCTGAAAGTATTTGTATGGAGTGTGGCCATGTTTGGAAGTGAAATGTGGACGATAAATATTTTGGACAAGAAGAGAATAGAAGCTTTCGAAATGTGGTGTTACAGAAGAATGCTGAAGATTAGATGGGTAGCTCACGTAATAAGGAGGTATTGAATAGAATTAGGGAGAAGAGAAATTTGTGGCACACCTTGACTGGAAGAAGTGATCGGTTGGTAGGACATATTCTGAAGCATCAAGGGATCACCAGTTTAATATTGGAGGGCAGCGTGGAGGGTAAAAATCGTAGAGGGAGACCAAGAGATGAATACACAAAGCATATTCAGAAGGATGTAGGTTGCAGTAAGTAGGTACTGGGAGATGAAGAAGTTAGCACAGGATAGAGTAGCATGGAGGGCAGCATCAAACCTGTCTCTGGACTGAAGGCCACAACTACAACAACAACAACAACAGCCTAACCCCTGCCTTAATTTGAGAACATCAATAATTAGTTTAGCGTCTTCTTATGATGCTACTTTTATTGTTTTAGAGACAACTTTTGTCTGTTCTTACGAACCGTCATTTCTCTAAAATTATATAATAATGGTTAGTTAACAGAGTAATAATTTGGCTGCATCTATGGTTTATCTCGTAGGAAAGAGAGCAGGCGGGAAATGCCTATTTGATTTGATGAACGCTTTCACGATCTCCAGCTTTCACCAGCAGCCGTCATGGCGCCTTTTGAGGTTGTCATAAATCAGATCATATCCCTTTCGCTGTTAGCGGATTATTCTGTTCGCCTAATGAAGCAGTTATGAGCTGCACTCACCTACAATGGCTGCTGATTGAGAGACGGGGCTGAGGTTATTTTTGGGAGCCTCAGAGCTCTCGTCCGACTGCACGCCGTCTCCATTGTTTCAGATCCTGCCGTCCACACTGTTGCTGGTAACAAGACTACTAAACTAATGCTGGCAATTTCCATCCTCCAGCTGGCGCGTACATATTAATGGAAAAATATCGTTGTTCCTGCTGTGTTTGTGTTAGATATCGACCTTATTCTCTCGGTCTACAGCAGCGTTTCATCATTTATTGGCGGAATGAGTATTAATCCAAAATATTCCACGTTCGATGCCATTAGGCCTGACTGCTACCATTTCTCCGTGAGTTTTGTGAATGATATATGAATATGGTGTCTGTTCTTTCCGAATGAACAGATACCATATCCATATAAGTATATAGTTCTGGCAATACCGGCCATGACCTTCCTCTTCTGTGCGGATGCACACATATTACCCGAACTCTTACGGTAGTTGGTAAGCATGTCTTCCACGAGTAATGAGCGTGTTGGGTAGGGACGCTACGAATGTAGTGTGTGAACATATAAAATGAGAATGTGGGTCTCGCGGGAGGCGTTCGCGAGATAGACGCTGCAGTCGCACTATCCTCTGTGCCCGCGGTGGCTCAGATAGATAGAGCGTCTGCCATGTAAGCAGGAGATCCCGGCTTCGAGTCCCGGTCGGGGTACACATTTTCACCTGTCCCCGTTGATATATATCAACGCCCGTCAGCAGCTGAAGGTATTAATATATAATTCCAATTTTGTGAATGAAGTTCGTCGACTTACTGTTCTAGACAATTTTTCTGAATCCGCCTTAAGAGGTACGAAGCACTTTTTCAGAGGTGACTTTGCTATTAAATGACAAATTTCCCTTCAAAGCAAATGTAAACAGAAGTAGGACGAACAACAAAAGGATATAAACGAAAAGGACAATGAAACAAGCAAATAATACTAATAAACGTGGATCCAGACACTAATAGCTTACCAAAATACGACGCATCATGAGTCAGTACATGGACACCTTGTCTCGTGTATCCGCACTGCAGATATACTCTTGACGACAAAATCATTCAATAGGAACATGTTCGAAAATGCTGCTGGGTGCATACCGTATTCCCACCTATCGCCATAAAAGGTTAACTCCAGCATTGTCGAACATAATCGCTCTGATGGTCTAGATATACATCTACATCTACAAAGATATTCCACAAACTGTTATGTCCTAGCCAGTAATGCCACCCGAGCCCGCTGCCAAAAGGTTGGCAGCATCAAAGTACGGACGCCGTCCGCATAAGCAGCGCCAGCGAGACAGCAAATCGCCGCAAGTCTGCGCGCGCCACCGCTGGCTTCTGGCTTCTTAAGCGCTGGAGTCGCGAGCGCTAGGACAGTTCTGTATTCGCCGCTCAGTTGTATACTCGCCACCGAATTGTGTACTTACTAGTCAGTTGTGTGTTCATCGCGGCAGAGTTGTTGTTTGTCGTCAGCCGACGCTGACCTAGCCGCTCCGACTCGAACTAGACAGATTCCTGTAGACACCGAGTTCACTATTGTGTTACTGTATCTTCATTAATAAAAGATAAGTACCGACTTTTATTTAATATGAGTGTTTGGGCTTTCATCTTTCTGTTTACTGTTCCAGCAGACCGGTCAGCCCGCTATTAAAAGTGTGGCGGTGACTTCGTAAGCCATTTCTACAGCCAAGTGTTTGTCGCTACGAACACCGCCACAAAACAAACCACCGTATGTTGCGTGGCGGAGGGTACCATGTACCACTACTCCTCTGTTCCACTCGCAAATAGAGCGAGGGAAATCGACTATCTACACTGAAGCGTCAAAGAATCTGGTATAGGAGTGTATATTCAAATATAGAGATATGTGAACAGGCAGAATACGGCGCTGCGGTCGGCAACGTCTATAGAAGACAACAAGTGTCTGACGCTGTTGCTAGATCGGTTACTGCTGCTACAATAGCATATTATCAAGATTTAAGTGAGTTTGAACATCGTGTTATAGTCGGCGCACGAGCGTACGGACATAGCATCTCCGAAGCATCGATGAAGCGGGGAATTTCCCGTACGACCATTTCACGAGCTTACCGTGAATATCAGGAATCCGGAAAAATATCAAATCTCCGACATCGCTGTGGCAGGAAAAAGATCCTGAAAGAATGGGACCAAAGACGACTGAATAGAATCGTTCAACGTGACAGAAGTACAGCCCTTCCGCAAATTGCTGCAGATTTCAATGCTCGGCCATCAACAACTGTCAACATGTGAACCATTCAACGAAACATCATCGATATGGGCTTTCGGAGCCTAAGGCGCACACGTGTACCCTTAATGACTGCACGACACAAAGCTTAAGCCTCGCCTGGGCCCGTCAACACCAACACTGGACTGCTGACGACTGGAAACATATTGCCTGGTAGGACGAGTCTTGTTTCAAATTGTATCGAGTGGATAGACGTGTACGGGTGTGGAGACAACCTCATGAATTCATCGACCCAGCATGTCAGCAGGGGACTGTTCATGCTGGTAGAGACTCTGTAATGGTGTGGGGCGTGTCACTTGGAGTGATATGGAACCCCTGATATGTATAGATACCACTCTGACAGTTGACACGTGCGTAAGCATCCTGTCTGATCACCTGCATCCATTAGTGTTCAATGTGCATTCCGACGGTCCTGAGCAATTCCAGCAGGACACTGCGACATCACATCCCTCCAGAACTGTTGCAGAGCGGTTCCAGGAACACACTTCTGAGTTTAAACACTTCCAGTGGCCCCAGACCTGAACATTATTGTGCATATATGGGATGATAACCCGTGGTCTAGGGGTAGCGTCTTTGATTCACAATCAAAACGTCTTCGGTCCCGGGTTCGATCCCCGCCACTGCCTAAATTTTGATAAATAATCAGCATTGGCGGCCGAAGACTTCCGGCATAATAAATCAGCCTCATTCTGCCAACGGCCTTGTCAAAGAGGGCGGAGGAGCTGATAGAGGTTCAGGGCACTCTCTTGTCCTAGGGGTGGGAAATTGCCCCTAAAGGCGGAAGAATCAGCAATGATCAACGACATGAGATGCAGAAGGCAATGGAAACCACTGCATTAAAGACACGTAACGTGTATCCACAGGACATGTGGCCTGTATTTGAAGAAGTGTCATGATGATCTCTCCATTGGCAAAAGATTCCGGAATAGTCCCCCATTCGGATCTCCGGGAGGGGACTGCCAAGGGGGAGGTTACCATGAGAAAAAGATTGAATAATCAAGGAAAGGATTACGTTCTACAAGTCGGGGCGTAGAATGTCAGAAGCTTGAACGTGGTATGGAAACTAGAAAATCTGAAAAGGGAAATGCAAAAGCTCAATCTAGATGTAGTAGGGGTCAGTGAAGTGAAGTGGAAGGAAGACAAGGATTTCTGGTCAGATGAGTATCGGGTAATCTCAACAGCAGCAGAAAATGGTATAACAGGTGTAGGATTCGTTATGAATAGGAAGGTAGGGCAGAGGGTGTGTTACTGTGAACAGTTCAGTGACTGGGTTGTTCTAATCAGAATCGACAGCAGACCAACACCGACAACGATAGTTCAGGTATACATGCCGACGTCGCAAGCTGAAGATGAACAGATAGAGGAAGTGTATGAGGATATTGAAAGGGTAATGCAGTATGTAAAGGGGGACGAAAATCTAATAGTCATGGGCGTCTGGAATGCAGTTGTAGGGGAAGGAGTAGAAGAAAAGGTTACAGGAGAATATGGGCTTGGGACAAGGAATGAAAGAGGAGAAAGACTTATTGAGTTCTGTAACAAGTTTCAGCTAGTAATAGCGAATACCCTGTTCAAGAATCACAAGAGGAGGAGGTATACTTGGAAAAGGCTGGGAGATACGGGAAGATTTCAATTAGATTACATCATGGTCAGACAGAGATTCCGAAATCAGATACTGGATTGTAAGACGTACCCAGGAGCACATATAGACTCAGATCACAATATAGTAGTGATGAAGAGTAGGCTGAAGTTCAAGACATTAGTCAGGAAGAATCAATATGCAAAGAAGTGGGATACGGAAGTACTAAGGAATAACAAGATACGTTTGAAGTTCTCTAACACTATAGATACAGCAATAAGGAATAGCGCAGTAGGCAGTACAGTTGAAGAGGAATGGACATCTCTAAAAAGGGCCATCACAGAAGTTGGGAAGGAAAACATAGGTACAAAGAAGGTAGCTGCGAAGAAACCAGGGGTAACAGAAGAAATACTTCAGTTGATTGATGAAAGGAGGAAGTACAAACATGTTCCGGGAAAATCAGGAATACAGAAATACAAGTCGCTGAGGAATGAAATAAATAGGAAAAGCAGGGAAGCTAAGACGAAATGGCTGCAGGAAAAATGTGAAGACATCGAAAAAGATATGATTGTCGGAAGGACAGACTCAGCATACAGGAAAGTCAAAACAACCTTTGGTGACATTAAAAGCAACGGCGGTAACATTAAGAGTGCAACGGGAATTCCACTGTTAAATGCAGAGGAGAGAGCGAATAGGTGGAAAGAATACATTGAAAGCCTCTATGAGGGTGAAAATTTGTCTGATGTGATAGAAGAAGAAACAGGAGTCGATTTAGAAGAGATAGGGGATCCAGTATTAGAATCGGAATTTAAAAGAGCTTTGGAGGACTTACGGTCAAATAAGGCAGAAGGGATAGATAACATTCCATCAGAATTTCTAAAATCATTGGGGGAAGTGGCAACAAAACGACTATTCACGTTGGTGTGTAGAATATATGAGTCTGGCGATATACCATCTGACTTTCGGAAAAGCATCATCCACACAATTCCGAAGACGGCAACAGCTGACAAGTGCGAGAATTATCGCACAATCAGCTTAACAGCTCATGCATCGAAGCTGCTTACAAGAATAATATACAGAAAAATGGAAAAGAAAATTGAGAATGCGCTAGGTGACGATCAGTTTGGCTTTAGGAAAAGTAAAGGGGCGAGAGAGGCAATTCTGACGTTACGGCTAATAATGGAAGCAAGGCTAAAGAAAAATCAAGACACTTTCATAGGATTTGTCGACCTGGAAAAAGCGTTCGGCAATATAAAATGGTGCAAGCTGTTCGAGATTCTGAAAAAAGTAGGTGTAAGCTATTGGGAGAGACGGGTCATATACAATATGTACAACAACCAAGAGGGAATAATAAGAGTTGACGATCAAGAACGAAGTGCTCGTATTAAGAAGGGTGTAAGACAAGGCTGTACCCTTTCGCCCCTACTCTTCAATCTGTACATCGAGGAAGCAATGATGGAAATAAAAGAAAGGTTCAGGAGTGGAATTAAAATACAAGGTGAAAGGATATCAATGATACGATTCGCTGATGACATTGCTATCCTGAGTGAAAGTGAAGAAGAATCAAATGATCTGCTGAACGGAATGAACAGTCTAATGAGTACACAGTATGGTTTGAGAGTAAATCGGAGAAAGACGAAGGTAATGAGAAGCAGTAGAAATGAGAACAGCGAGAAACTTAACATCAGGATTGATGGTCACGAAGTCAATAATGTTAAGGAATTCTGCTACCTAGGCAGTAAAACAACTAATGACGGACGGAGCAAGGAGGACATCAAAAGCAGACTCGCTATGGCAAAAAAGGCATTTCTGGCCAAGAGAAGTCTAGTAATATCAAATACTGGCCTTAATTTGAGGAAGAAATTTCTGAGGATGTACGTCTGGAGTACAGCATTGTATGGTAGTGAAACATGGACTGTGGGAAAACCGGAACAGAAGAGAATCGAAGCATTTGAGATGTGGTGCTATAGACGAATGTTGAAAATTAGGTGGACTGATAAGGTAAGGAATGAGGAGGTTCTACGCAGAATCGGAGACGAAAGGAATATGTGGAAAACACTGATAAGGAGAAGGGACAGGATGATAGGACATCTGCTAAGACATGAGGGAATGACTTCCATGGTACTAGAGGGAGCTGTAGACGGCAAAAACTGTAGAGGAAGACAGAGATTTGAATACGTCAAGCAAATAATTGAGGACGTAGGTTGCAAGTGCTACTCTGAGATGAAGAGGTTAGCACAGGAAAGGAATTCGTGGCAGGCCGCATCAAACCAGTCAGTAGACTGATGACCAAAAAAAAAAATGGAATGCTTGCAACGTGCTGTTCAGAAGAGATCTCTATACCATCGTACTCTTACGGATTTATGGACGACCCTGCAGGACTGATGGTGTCATTTCCCTCCAGAACTACTTCACACATTAGTCGAGTCCGTGCCACGTTGTGTTACGGTACTTCTGCTTGCTCGCGAGGACCCTACATGATATTAGGCACGTGTATCAATTTCTTTGGCTCTTCAGTGTATATGCATGCGTATGAGCCCTGATTTCTGTTTTCTTATCTTCGCGGTCCTTACGCTCAATATATGTTGATGGCAGTAGAATCGTTCGGCAGTCAGCTTCAAATGCCGGTTCTCTAACTTTTCTCAATAGTGTTCCTCGAAAAGAGCATCGCCTTCCCTCCAGGGATTCTCATTTGAGTTCCCGAAGCATCTCCGTAACACTTACGTTTTGTTCGAACCTACCGCTAACAAATCTAAAAGCCTGCCTCTGAATTGCTTTGATGTCTTCCTTCAATCCGACCTGGTACGGGTCACAAACACTAGAGTAGTACTCAAGAACCGGTCACATCAGCGGTCTCCTTTACATGTGAAACACACTATCCTAAAATTGTCCCAATAAACCGAAGTCGACCATTCGCTTTCCCTAGCATACTTTTCACACGTTCGTTCCATTTCCATCTTAATGGTGTAGTGAGGCATGATGTTGATTGGGCGTATTGACCTCCAAACCTCTGAACACGATACACTCGCTGGTGAACATGATTTTGACATATTACTGCTTCGCCATGTGCGTCTCTGCAGGGCGCATTCGTCTCTGACTTCCTTTTTATGGATGATAATGCGCGACCGCATCGAGCAGCACAGGTGGAGGAGCTGTTGGCAGGAGAGGATATTCGGCGAATGGACTGGACTGCCCGATCCCCCGACTTAAATCCTATCGACCACAGATGGGATGTGTGTGGAGACGCGTCCACATGGACCAAGCACCATCCAGCGGTCGTCAACAGCGCTGGTGCGGCAATGCTACACCCTAACATAAGACTTCATTACTAGCCGTGTGGCCAGCATTAGAGCACGTTGAAAGCATGCATTACCGACATATACGATCACACAACTGATTAAGGGCCATGTTCTGCCTTTTGTAATGTCCAGGTGAATATCAAAAATCGCGGTGACTTCAATACGAGGACTGAATGAAAAGTAATGCCTCCACCTTCGTTAGTTGGGTTTAGATGGAAATATTTTAATGGATCAAACGCAGAAATAATACTTAGAATGTGATCTTTAATTTACAATATTCACCTTTCCACATAATCACCAACCAATTGGACATATTTCTGCCAACGATAAACAAGGTGGCCGAGTGGTTCTAGGCGCTTCAGTCTGGAACCGCGCGACTGCTACGGTCGCAGGTTCGAATCCTGCTTCGGGCATGGATGTGTGTGATGTCCTTAGGTTAGTTAGGTTTAAGTAGTTCTAGGGGACTGATGTCCTAAGATGTTAAGTCCCATAGTGCTCAGAGCCATTTGAACCAACCATTTGATAAACAAGTTTTCTGAAGCCGTCACGGGAGAAGTCAACACTCTGTTTCCGCAACCACAGTCTCACAGCTCTCTCAGCGTCTTCAGCAGAAGCATAATGATGCCCCCGCGGATTGTCTTTCATTATCGGGAACAGATGGCGGTCAGATGGTGCTAAATCTGGACGGTATGGAGGATGCTGTACGGTGGTGAGATTCAATCTCTGAAGTCCTGCTGTGGTGCCACGTGAAGTGTGTGGTTTGGCATTGTCATGCAGCAGGAAAATATTTCCCTTTTCCTTTAGGGCCCTTGTTAGCTGTCGTTTCAGAGTTCGCAGCTTTATGATGTAACGCTCTGAATTTATGGTTGTTCCACGATCAATGAAATCAACATGGATACCACAATCTGCGCCCCACAACACTGTGTCCATGATTTTTCCGGTTGAGAGCTGCGTCTTGATTTTCCTTCTCGGGGTCGAGTCTTTGCGTCGACATTCCATAGACTGACGTTTCGTCTCCTGTCACAACTGGGAAATTTCAAGTCTGTGGGCTTTCATTTCAGGAGTCTGCACCTGGGGTACCCATCGAGGATCGATTTTTCGATAGCCAAGCAAGGCAATATTGTGACCCACATATTCTTGTGAAATGCCGATTGTGCTTGCAATTTCTCTCTGAGTATACGACGATCGTCCTGAATCAATCTGTCAACATTGTGCTTGTGAAACTCGGTGGTATCTGTCATAGGACGTCCAACTCTTTTTTGTCACGCAGGTCAGATGTTCCCGCCTCAACATCTTTAAACTTACTCGCCCAACGACGCACAGTACTCACATCAACATAATCACCATAATCTGCTTTCATTCTCTGATGAAGCTCCTTTGAGGTGACACCTTCTGCTGTCAAGAATCAATGAATGCACGTTGCTTAAATCGCATTGATTGATCGTCTGCGTAGGGTTCCATACTTTACACTCTAACAACACAATCGTTCAATGCTACGGCTTCTCGTCAACTGAAGCCCTAGAGAAGAACAAGCCAGTACCTGCCGCATACCAATTATGCCAACTGTTGAAGAGTTATGAAGGTGGAGGCATTACTTTTGACTCAACCCTCGTACAGTTGTTGTCTTCATTTCTGTTCCCTTCAACGCGTATTTCGTTGCTACCTTCTGTGCTGTGCTACAGCGGTTGTTTCTTTGTACGGTCCAAGTTTAATAGTGCTTTGATACTTCGCAGTGACACTTTTGTCCTCAAGTTTTAGACCAGTGTTATTTATGGACCATTTATGAGTAGACAGTGGAAACCGTTATAGTTGCTAATTTAATTTTGTGAGCATCGGTCGTAATAAAATTTTTTAGTGGTCCTGTTTGTTATTCTTGTCAGCTACATCTACATGATTACTCTGCAATTCACAATTGAGAGCCCGGCACAGAGTTCATCGAACCACCTTTAAGCTACTTCTCTAATGTTCCACTCTCGAACACCGCGCGGGAAAAACGAACACTTAAATCCTTCCGTGAGAGCTCTCATTTCTCTTATTTGTCATTTCTGTCTATGTGGGTGAGCACCAACAAGATATTTTCACATATTTTCACACTCTGAGGAGGGAGTTGGTGATTGCAATTTCGTTAGAAGGGCTTGTCGCCTTTGCTTTAATGATTGCCATCCCACATTACCCGTGACACTCTCTCCCCTATTTCGTGATTATACAGAACGAGCTGCCCTTCTTTGAACTTTCTCGATGTCCTCCGTCAATCTTATCTGATGCAGATCCCCCAGTACCGCAGAAAAGGGCGGACAAGCATAGCGTAAGCTGTTTCCTTAGCAGACCTCTTACACCTTCTAAGTGGTCTCCAAATATATCACAGTCTTTGGTTTACGTAACACACATTATCTATGTGATCGTTCCAATCTGAATGATTCATATTTTTAATCTCTAAGTATTTAGCTGAGTTTACAGCCTTTAGATGTATGGGATTTATCGTGTAACTGAAATTTAACAGATTCTTTTTACTGCTCATGTGGATGACTTCACACTTTTCATGCTTTACAGTAAATTGTCACTTTTCACACCATACAGGTATCTTGTCTAAATCATTTTGCAATTGGTTTTGGTCATCTGATGACATTACATGACGGTAAATGACAGCATCATCTACAAAAAAATCTAACAGGGCTGCTCAGATTGTCTCCTAAACAGCTTTTGTAGATTAGGAACAACAGATGGTCTATAACACCTCCTTGCGGGACGCGAGATATCACTTCTTATTTACTTGTTGACTTTCTGGCACTTATTACGAACTGTGACCTTTCGCTAAGCTGATTGTGCGGTAGTTCTCGCAGTTCTCTGGGTATTCTTCTTGTAGACTATGTGGATGATATTCATCCGAACGTCTCCAATCTGAACTATCAGCTTATTTCCCTGAGAGTCGCTGGCGCTGCGCTGTCGCAGTTTGGCAGCTCGCGTTTCGGGGCAGTCGCGCGCTGCGGAGCGACTGCAGTCGTGTCGCGGTGGGTGTGCGAGGCATGCGCATTGCGCACGACTTCCATTGTTCCCCCGTCGGGGGCCCCCTCGTCCCTCATTGGCCCGAACTGGCGCAATTACTGGCGTACCAATTGCGCGCCGCTCGGGAACCCGCCTAGCGTAGGCGTGACGGCCGGCCAGGCGAGGCGAGGGAGGGGCCGGCGGCGGCCAACTAGTGCCGCAGCCGCGGCGCCACTTCCCGCACCGTCCTGCTGGCCCGGGCAACCCGCACCTCAACAACGTCCAATGTTGTTGTTGTTGTTGTTGTTGTGGTCTTCACTCCTAAGACTGATTTTATACAGCTCTCCTCGCTAATCTTCCCTTGCGAGCCTCTTCATCTCCGAATAGTTACTGCAACCTACTTCCTTCTGAATCTGCTTACTGCATTCATCTCTCCGTCTATCTCTACGATTTTTACCCCTCACGCTTTCCTGCAGTACTCAACTGACAATCCTTTGATGTCTCACAATGTGTTCTATCAACCGATCTCTTCTTTTGGTCAAGGTACACCATAAATATCTCGTCTCCACAATTCAGTTCTGTGCCTCCTCCTCACTTACATGATCTACCCACCTAACTTCAACATTCTTCTGTCAGGCCACATTTCAAAAGCTTCTTTTCTCTTCTTGTCTAAACTGTTTATCATCCATCTTTAAATTCCATACATGGCTACACTCCATACAAATTCTTTCAGAAAAGGCTTCCTAACACTTATATGTGTATTCGAAGCTAACGAATTTCTTTTAGTACCATTGTCAGTCTACATTTTGGCCATCATTAGTTATGTTGCGACCCAACTAACATCAAAAAATCAAATGGCTCTGAGCACTATGGGAATTAACTTCTGAGGTCATCAGTCCCCTAGAACTTAGAACTACTTAAACCTAACTAACCTAAGGACATCACACACATCCATGCCCGAGGCAGGATTCGAACCTGCGACCGTAGCGGTGGCGCGGTTCCGGACTGTAGCGCCTAGAACCGCTCGGCCACTACAGCCGGCCCCAACTAGCAAAACTCATCTATTGCTTTAAGCGTCTCGTTTCCTAATCTAATTTCCTCAGCATCACCTGACTTAATTTGACTGCATTCCATTATCCTTGTTTTGATTTTGTCCATATTCATCTTATATTCTCCGTTCAAGACACTGTCCATACCTTTTGTTCCCTGTTTTTCACCCCTTCTACCTCTAGAATTTGAAAGAGAGTATTCCAGTCAGCGTTGTCAAAAGCTTTATCTAAGTCCACAAATATTATAAACATAGATTTGCCTTTCCTTAACCCACCCGCTAAGGTACGACACAGGGCCAGCATTGCCTTGCATGTTTCCATAGTTCTGCGAAATCCAAACTGATGTCCCCTGGGGTCGGCTTATGCCACTTGTTCCTTTCTTCTATAAGGACAAACTGCCTGTTGCCTTCTGTCTCGGTTTCTTCGGCCGATGTTTACCTAATGAATTTCGCCAGCACGAGTGGCTGGCATTGTCAAAGCTTCACCCTCCATTGCTAGTGGTGGACTGGAGCTGAGCTCCGGGCCGCAGACTATATGTACCTGGCACGTCAACGTCCAAGGGCTTCTTCGTCATTTCTGGTGCTGTTAACCTCTTGCTACTTGAAACGGTCGTTCACTGCACCACGGGAATCCAGACTCAGTTTATCTTGAGGCCTTCTTCTTTCTTGTTGAAACTGTTCTCGTTTTTACGTATTTCTACAGCTTCTCTGAACAAGCGGGTGTGATAGCCACAGCCACAGCCAGAACTTCAGTGTCGGCGTGCTGTGCCACGGCCGATTTCTCCACCTGCCCCAACCTTCAATTTCGCTTACGTTATGTGATCCTGGTGTTTACTGATCGTCCAGTCATTCCAACATAAACTTTTCCGCAAGTGCACGGTATGCGGTATTTCCCGACATTGCAAGTGGGTCCCTTTTCTCCTTTGCCGATCTGAGACACACCTTGCTCTTTTTTGTCGCTTTGTATATAGTATTATTTACTCAGTTTTTGCGCAATATATGGCCGATTGTGTCCGTCATTCTGGAAATGTATGACAGAAAGGCCGTACTCGACATTTCTTTTTCCGATGTGTCACTTCGCCGAATGTTTGAATCTGTTATACTTCTAATATATTTTGTGGAGTACCCATTTCTCCTCAGAACACTTTCCAGGTATTGCATTTCGCGTTTGAGGTGCTGCGGCTCACATATTTGTGTTGCTCGCGTTACGAGCGTATTAATCACGCCACGTTTTTGGCTCGAGAGGTGATTTGAGAGTCTGTGTAGCTATCGGTCCATTTGTGTCGGTTTTCGATACCCGCTGTGTCTCAGGTTTTACCATCCTTTGTGACCAGCACGTATAGATATGGTAGTTGTTTGTCCTTTTCTACTTCCATGGTAAATTTTATGTTGGCATGGAGGCTGTTCAAGTGCCTCAGGAAGTCACCAAGGTGTTCCTCACCATGGCTCCACACAACGAAGGTATCATTGACATATCTGTACCCCACCTTCCGTTTACAAGTTGCCAAGTCCAGTGCCTCTGCTTCGAATTGTTCCATGAAGAAGCTGGCCACCACTGGACTAAGAGGACTACCCACTTCGAAGCCTTCTAGCTGTTCGTAGAAGTTGCCATTCCACATGGAATAGCTCGTGATGACACATGCATTAAAGAGCTTGGTGATGTCTTGCGGGAAAATGGAAGCGATGTGCTCCAGAGAATCATTGAGTGGCAGTTTAGTAAACACAGAAACAACATCAGAGGTGACTAGGATGTCGTTTGGTCCAAGTTTTAGTTTCTTCAGCCTCTGAAAGAAATGTCCTGAATTCTTTATGAATGTGTTAGTGTCCCCTGCGTGCGGCTGGAGCAGAGAAGTCAAGTGTTTTGCCAATTTATATGTCGGTGAACTGGGAGCGCTAACAGTTGGTCTTAGTGGAATGTTATTCTTATCGATCTTTGGTAATTCATAAAGCCGAGGTTGAAGCGCTTCCATGTTGCGCACGTTCCTCTGTATATTGGTTTGCTGAGAAGACGCCTTGATTCACCAATTCGTATTCCGTGAGATAAGCTGCGTTGGATCTGCGCTTAGTTTTCGGTACGTCCTCGGATCAAATAGATCCCGGATCTTCTGCTCATAATCTTCGGTCTTCATTACGAAAGTCGCATTTCCCTTATCAGCAGGTCATACCAATATACTCTTGTCGGCGTTAAGACTCTTAACAGCTTGTACCTCTTCTTTCTTCAGATTGCAAGTTGACGGTTTTGTTCGGCGCAGCATCCAGGCTGTTTCAACTCGTATTTCCTCTGCTCTTTCACAAGGAAGGGTCCGAAATGTTCAAATGTGTGTGAAATCGTATGCGACAACTGCTAAGGTCATCAGTCCCTAAGCTTACATACTACTTAACCTAAATTATCCAAAGGACAAACACACACACCCATGCCCGAGGGAGGACTCGAACCTCCGCCGGGACCAGCCGCACCGTCCATGACTGCAGCGCCTAGACCGCTCGGAAGGGTCCGAATGGCCGCTTAGGTATTAGCAATGATGTCCTCCATAGGTATAGGCCTTGGGAAGATAGCGAAATCCTCTCCTTTCTAGAGGACAGACTCCACCTCTTTGAAACAGCTCGGTGAATTCCTAAGATAAGTCATCACCAGGATTACACAATATAAGCGACCCTCGTTCTCCCAACGGCCATTTCAAAGAGGACGGAGGAGTGGACAGAGGTTCACGGCACTCTCTTGCCCTTGGGGTGGGAAACTGCTCCTAAAGGCGGAAGAATCAGCGATGATCGACGGCATGAGGATGCAGAAGACAATGGTAACCACTGCATTAGAGATACATAATGTGTATCCACAGGTCATGTGCCCTGTAATTAAAGAAGTGGCTTGATGATCTCTCCATTTTCAAAAGATTCCGGGACTGATCCCCATTTGGATCTCCGGGAGTGGACTGCCAAGGAGGTGGTTACCTTGAGAAAAAGATTGAATAATCAATAGAAGGATAACGTTCTACGAGTCGGGGCGTGGAATGTCAGAAGTTTGAATGTGACAGAGAAGCTAGAAAATCTGAAAATAAATTCTGAAAATGAAATTCTAAGGCTCAGTCTAGAGATAGTGAGGATCAGTGAAGTGTAACGGAAAGAAGACAAGGATTCATGGTCAGATGAGTATAGGTTAATATCAGCAGCAGCGGGGGTAGGAATCGTTATGAATAGGAAGTAGGGTAGAGAGTATTTTGCTGTGAACAGTTCAATGGTACGGTTGTTCTTATCAGAACTGACAACAGACCAACACCGACGAAGATAGTTCAGATATACATGCCGACGTCGCAAGCTGAAGATAAAGAGACAGAGGAAGTATATGTGGATATTGAATAATACGTAATAAGTACGTAAAGGGAGATGAAAATCTAATAGTCATAAGGAAATGGGATGGAGTTGTAGTGGAAGGAGTAGAAGAAAAGGTTACAGGACAATATGGGCTTGTGACAAAGAATGAGAGATGAGAGAGACTAACTGAGTTTTGTAATACATTTCAGCTAGTAACAGCGAATACTCTGTTGAAGAATTACAAGAGGAGGAGGCATATTTGGAAAAGGCCGGGTGATAAGGGAAGATTTCAGTTAGATTACATCATGGTCATTCAGAGATCCCGAAATCGATGCTGGATTGTAAGGCCTACCCAGAAGCAGATATACTCAGGCCACAACGTAGTAGTGATGAAGGGTAGACCGAAGTTTAAGAGATTAGTCAGGAAGAATCAGTACACAAAGAAGTTGGATACTGAGGTACAAAGGAATGACGAGATATATTTGAAGTTCTCTAAGACTATAGATACAGCAATACGAAATAGCTCAGTATGCAGTACAGTTGAAGAGGAATGGACTGTTCTAAAAAGGGCAATCACAGAAGTTGGAAAGAAAAACATAGATACAAAGAAGGTAATTGTGAAGAGACTCTGAGTAACAGAAGAAATACTTCAGTAGATCGATAAAAGTCTTCATGTCGCAGGAATGCAGAAGAAAGGACCACGACAAAAATCTGACAACAGCAAGTTGCAGTAGCAGTGATTTGTCCAAAGGTAACCAAAAAAGTCGGTTTAACATTGATCTATGTGAAACATTCATTGCAAGCAATATTCCTCTTCACAAACTTACCAACTCTATCCTCAAAGGCCGGCTGTTGTGATCGAGCGGTTCTAGGCGCTTCAGTCTGGAGCCGCGCGACCGCTACTGTCGCAGGTTTGAATCCTGCCTCGGACATGGATATGTGTGATGTTCTTAGGTTAGTTAGGTATAAGTAGTTCTAAGTTCCAAATGACTGATGACCTCAGATGTTAAGTCCCATAGTGCTCATTTGAACCATTTGAACCATCTATCCTCAAAGGCTTCCTGTGCAAATATTGCTTAAATCAAAACATACCAGATGAATCAACATTGCGTAAAAATTACATACCGACAATTCACGTAAATATTCTGGAAGAAATATGCAATGAACTCAAAGACAGCATTATCTGGATCTCAGTTGGCGAAACTACAGACACTTGTGGCCGTTACATTGCAAATTTAATTGTTGGTGCTTTAAAAGAAGAGCTTTCGTCTTCCTATTTAGCGGCCTCTAAAGAACTTGAAAAGTAAGTCATTCTATCCAGAATGAGATTTTCACTCTGCAGCGGAGGGTGCGCTGTTATGAAACTTCCTGTCATATTAAAACTGTGTGCCGGACCGAGACTCGAACTCGGGACCTTTGCCTGGTTCTGGAAGGTTCGCAGGAGAGCTTCTGCAAAGTTTGGAAGATAGGAGACGAGGTACTGGCAGAAGTAAAGCTGTAAGGACGGGGCGTGAATTGTGCTTGGGTAGCGCAGATGGTAGAGCACTTACCCGCGAAAGGCAAAGGTCCCGATATCGAGTCTGCGTCCGGCACACAGTTTTAATCTGCCAGGAAGTTTTAAGTCATTCTATGATCGTCAGATTTGTGAATGAGGGTATTAGAAAAATATTTCCAGAATCCTCTGCAGATGAATGGGTGTTTGTGTTAATTTCAGATGCTGCTCCCTATTTGATCAAAGCAGGAAGAGCCCTCCGTGCATTTTATCCCAATTTGATTCATGTGACGTGCTTTGCTTGTGGTGTACGTCGCCTCACTAGAGAAGTCCGTTCTAAGTTTTCGAATGTACATAAACTGATTTCATCCACAAAGAAACTGTTTCTAAAGGCCCCTGATGGCATCAAGACCTACAAAGAAAAACTACCAAATGTGTCTTTACCTCCTGAACCAGAGGTAACTCGTTGGGGTACGTGGGTCGAAGCTGTGTTGTTTTAGAATGAACATTTCGAGGCAATTAGAGGGGTAGTAAACGACTTCGATAGTGCAGAGGCTTTGGCAGGTTGCCAGTGCGAGAAAGCTTTTAATGATTCCGGTATTAAAAATGACATTGCATCACTCATTTTTCCCATATATCTGCAAGTACTAAAAAACTTGAAACTCAAGGTTAGGCTTTGAATGAATCTATTCAGTTAATGAATAAAATTATTCTAGTGAACTCCTCATTGCCGAAGGTATTCCCAAGAAAAGTTAAAGAAAAGTCTGAAAACATTTTAAACAATAACAAAGGCATTGAACCCTTGTGCCAAATTGAACTTCTACCAGAAACAATAAGTGCCAACATAGCACCCAAATTTAAGTACTGCTCAGTTTCCTCAGTTGATGTAGAACAGTCCTTTTCTTCTTATAAAAATGTTTTGAGTGATCGAAGACACAATCTTATTACCGAACATTTGAAATAGTAGTTGGTTGCTTATTTTTACAATAGTAGAAAAGTGTAAAATAAATTATAAATGATGCTTTGGTCCAATAGTATTAATTAAAAGACAATGCTGATCAACAAAATTCATGATTGTATATTGATTTTTAAATAAAATATTGCGGAGTTTTTGAGCGTGCCCCTCTGCGTTCGATATACCTCGAAGTGGGTCCTGTACATATAGATTGTTTCGGTGTGACTCAATCGCCTCGCATCCGCTTGTTATCTACAACAAAATACCAACGAAGGAACAGTTCTTGAATCACGGTATGAATCCGCATTTTGTAAATTTTTAGAAAATAATCCTAGAAAGGAACCCATCCTAACCTCCACCAGAAAGTATTCAGGAAATGATACCAGCGTTCTGAATGCACGGTTTTTCACGTGGCCGGCGCTCTTCCTTGTAACTGATACGCACAGGTTCGACTTTGAGATATAATGCACGCAGTAACTACTATCTCTTTTTATTATTTGATCTAGCATATTTCGACACTTTTTATGCATTTTTAAGCATTTTTCTTGCATATTTTAAGGTTTTTCTTATGCATATAATCCTGTCTCTAATGATCACTGTTTCAGTACCCTTGGTGATGGTCATCTCGACCTCTACATCTTTGGACACTGAGTCTTTCATTTAGATAACTTACAGTGCATAACTACATATTGAACAGGGAATATTCTGCAAGACTTAAAACCTCAGAGCATGGACAGTATGCACCATCAGTTGTCAATCGCACAGGTGGGATTTTCTCACATCCAGGTAAACATGTGCGTACCCTCATTCATACAAAGGGATTGCAGTACCTCACAAACACCTAACTTAGGATGCCCGCACTTATGAAACTGAAAACTCGATTTCTGTTCGAGATGTGATAGGGAAATGGAGCACTTTGCATACATATTCTTTCGTTTAGAGGAAGGTGCCAAAGGTTTTCCATCAACTTCCACGTGAAACCGACACACTCGCACACACACACGCACACACTCACGCACACATACACAAAAAATAGAGCAGTTGCGCTACGTGTTGACAACTGTACTACGTTTAAGAGCAATTTTAGAATGCGTGGCCGGAAGTGAGGTCATGATCACACAAGCAGAAGGGATATAAAATAGGTAAAATTACGAAATTTGACGGAAAATGGGTATAAATTGAGGGGAAATTCGACAAACTGCAGGAAATTTGAGGGACAATGAGGAAGTATTTACATGTCTGCTAGGTGCAGGAAAATTCTTGTACATGGATAGGAGCGTGTGACAGCAAGAGGAACACAACAAAAAGCACAGCGTACCAAGAAACAGTCATTTTTCTAGGACAGCGATAAGATGTCTGGAACAGATTGTCTATCGTGGATGATCAACAAATGGCTAGAGTGATAAATTGATATATGTCGGACAACAAGCGCAGGTGTTACCCCCAGAGGTACGGCAACCATCTTATAGATTTTTATAAAGTGGCCAGATATGTGACTATGATTAACTTTACGTCCTCCTTAGCTAACGACCACTGCATTATCAGGTTGGGGCTGCAATATACGACTACCGAATGGATCACATGTTTGACCCTGTGCAAGACTGTTAATTCTTTAAAATTCTAAGAAACAGCCTTCGTGATGTGCTGAGACAGCTAACAAATAACTTACAGAACAGTTGCTGCATTGTTTCTGACGACTTTCTGCAGTATGTCTAATGAGGTAATAGGAATACAGGTAAGTTGACTACTGTCTTGGGTGCTTTGCCAGAAACGAGAATCATTAGACATGGATCTGCGTTAAAAGGTAATAGAAAGTAGATGGAGTAATCGATTGAGAGGTGTTGTAATGAGGTAGGATTTCATGGTAGACTGATGATGCATTCTAGAGAGAGCGGGAGGTGATGTGGTAAGTCATTTACTGCACATTTAACCATTTTTTCCCGATGTTCTCTCAATCTGTATCAGTTATGTGGTATAACTTGCGACAAAGCGCAATCTACCTGCAATCGTTAACAACAAACCTTCCCATACCACAGTAACCAGAGGAGTTCCAACGCATGTGTGATGAATCGTGTCCACCAAACCGATGCAAAACCTGTTTCGACTTCCTCCTCTAGACAAACGAAGATCTATGCGAAGTACTCCACTTCCCTGTCACATCTTCGACATAAATCGAGTCTTCCGTTCCATAACTGCAGTTATTCTAAGTCAATGACAGGCTATTTGTGAGGTACTGCCATCCCTATGTATACATTTCCTTGACCAATGCTGTGTATGGAAGTCGCTGTGTTCTGTTCATTGAGAGTGCAGTACGGCGAGTAATTTCACACGCCATACACCGCAACTATGCATTTGTCTGTTTCCTCGTAAGACGTTGTTGCTCACGATCACTTTATAGGACTGATGTTAGCATATCATAATTTCCAAACTGCAATTGGATGTGAACAGTGAGCGCTAGAGACTTCTGGAATCTGTGTGGTGTAGGTGCGACAAAGAATCTATGTTTGTTCTTTTTTCCTTCAGTGTAGAAGGTAGCAGTTTTATCATCCCTCTCTCGCCGTTGTGAATGAGTCAGAAAACTTGTAAGATAAGCGTATGTCAGTTGTTGATGATGATGTTTGGTTTGTGGGGCGCTCAACTGCGCGGTCATCAGCGCCCATTGAAACGTCCCCCTAGAAAAATTTATGAATTACTGTGCTGATAAAAGTCCCAATTGGTTACACAGTCCAATTTTTTACACAGCCCAATCTATCCACTGTCACGAAAGATGATAATGATGATGAAATGACGAGGATAATACAAACACCCATCCCCTGGGCAGAGAAAATCCCCAACCCGGCCAGGAATCGAACCTGGGACCCTGTGATCCATAGGCAGCAGTGCTAGACACTAGAACACAAGCTGCGGACGTCAGTTGTTGGAAATATATCTCCTGCATGGAGTATTAATAGCGTTGCATTGCATGCGACTAATATATTGGAAACCACACTTCTTTAACACTACAGTATGTTTAAGTGCTGAACCATGTAGCCTTAGGAGTGCGTGTTTATGTTCTATGATCATTATTCTCTTTCTAGTATCTTCTTGGTATGGAATCCAAACACAATACTACAGAATTGACAGCACAAGCGATTTACATAAAATACGTGCAGCTCCTTCCGTGTGGAGTTCCATCATGCATAAACCATATGTTTCTTCTTTTTCTTAACCGTCAGTTATATCATCACAGTACTCCCAAATTTATCAGGCTCATATCTACTATAGACCAATGAGGAGTGCTACCTCCTCAGCATACATGTGTATAGAGAGATTGTGTGTAATTGGATGAATGAAGTGTGTAAGACTTTGCAGAATGGCGGTTACAGTATTGGAATGAAAATATCGGTCTATATCACTAGTGTCAGTCGGCTGTGCCTGTCTGGAACGAATGCTATGCGCTTTATGAAAGCAAAATATCAAAAAGTATTGATTACGTGGAACTCAGCCCATTCTTTCCTTCACAAGACACCGAATGTAGAGTGTACATATGAAGGGCTTATTTCAATAGTGGTACAAGTCCATTTTTGTTCATTCTGAGATACAGAGTCCTGAAGTTTGTAACACCCCACCTGTCACTTAGCTGGTTTTGGCGTGTGTTCGCCCCAACTAATTGACTAACAGATCAACAGAGAGTGCAAAACTGCCGCAATATCGGATAACGCAAAAAAGAAATATGGACCTGTGACTCCTGATTGAACTGCGATGGCAGTGTTGACATTAATTTATTCAGAATTGATCACTTTTAATTAAAAAGGGGTGCACATTGATGTTATATTCAGCTATTGAACACCAGATGCAAGTGTTGAACATAAAATTAATTAAGAAAGTGACTTGGGATTTCAACTACTTGATTGAAAACAGATGCAGTCGATTAGCAAAAATTTATTTTAACTCCAGACCTTCAATCATCACATTACAAGACTCTCCTATCAGGCAGTGGTAATAAATTGCGTTTGCGTGGAGTAAAGCGCGATAACTCAAAAGTAATTCCTATCGACTGACCCACGCGTAATGCAAAGTGCGGGAAGAATTCTACAACACATGGCCCATGAAACCCTCGTGGAAACTTTGCTGATGTGATCCAACAAATTAATCAGTGGCCAGAGCGGGCACAATATCACCGAATACAGCGTGGCGGAGTGGCAGCATTGTGTGAACGTCGGCCGACCTCGTGGTGCAGCAAGACTGCGCTCGTCTATTCACTCTTAGCTATCTTGCTCAGTACATAGCTGAACCAAAACTTCCTATCTCCAAGCTCAATCGTTCCATTTGCTAAGTCCTAAACTGCAGAGATGCTCACTCTTTCTCAGGCAAGCTGAGTAAAGAACGTCACGTCCGCACTCTAGGCAAGCTGGGAACGGAAGACCACTACGGAGACTTCCCACAGTCTGCTCTTCGCCTTGGTTTCCCCTCCAGCAAAATCACTTACACCAATTGCAGCGCAAGTCGCATTAATTATGCGTCGCTTCCCAGTGCCGACCAATGCCTGCTCTGGGAAGTGAACAAATTCCCACAAAATTTCCCTTTCTCTCAACTTCTGCTATTTACCTCCTCCCAGGCCACCCATCAAGGTTAGCGTCTGCACAAACACCATTTTTTTCGGAATTCTGACTCCCAGGAGAGTACTTCAAATTCCTTGGTCCTATGTTCCCATTGGAGGCCACCGTATTTCATTCTGTCGCTCTTCACCTATTTGCTTCAGACTCTGCAGACCGTGAATTCAGCGTGAAGTTGCTATAGTCACGAACATGCATATTTTGACCTCTGTTGACTGCTCCACCGTAGTTTTGCGAGGCTTTCTCGCAAGTTTCACAGAAAATGGGACAACAGACATTTATCAACAGGCGTACAAGTTCTCCGTCTGTTTCCCGGTACACCAACATGGAGTCGGGGTCAACCACCCACTCACTGTCACTCATCTCAAAGCAGCTGGAGGCTGTGCCCCGTTACCACTTTCTCAGAGCTTGAGCCGCCTTAAGCTGCCTATTGTCGCTTCCCTTAGCCGCTCCCCCGGCGGCCACGGTCAATTCTGAGTACTTCCCTGGGGTAAACTAGCCTCCAGTAAATCGACGCGTTTCCACAAAGTTTTCATGTCGTGTGAATTACTTTAAAACCATCACCCGACATTAATTATTCCAATATGTCCATACTATACCCTCTACAAGACGCACTGTGCCTTGTCAGTCATTTTTTGTTCAGCCCTACTGTTCGCTCAACGTGAGTTAGGTGATCTTTAATGACTTCATGTAAGGGGCATAGTTCTTGATATCTTACAAGTTAAATGAGCGGAAATATTCAAGTATATATACTTGAGTACTTCTGGTATCTCAACTGCAGATTTTTCATCGCTCATTTAACTTTAGGACTCTGTATCTCAGAATGAACAAAAATGGACTTGTACCACTATTGAAATAAGCCCTTCATTTAGTGCCCTCCTACTTCTGGTCAGTTCCATATAAAATCGAATACAATGTTGCAGAGAGGGATGGTTGAAAACAGAGTAACAGTTACAAGATGCATAGAGAGACCATGTAGAGTTTCGCTCAGGATCCACGAATGAGAGAATACTTTGTGGTTGGCTAATCATAATAAAATCCTACCGAATTTATGAAATGTTTCGGCTAAGGAACGTAGTTTTTACATCTCCTCTCTGCTGATGGCTCTCTCCTACGCTAAGAAACAGTATTTGTGTTATGTGATGTAGGAAGTGTAACAGGGTTCGCAATATGACTACATGGATATAACACTCACTAAGTAACGGATGGGGTTGGTTTTACAATGATATATAAATTGAGAATCATGCTGCAATGCCATTGGCTGATAGCAACACGAGATCGAAATGAGGAGACGTTTTGTTGAAATGACAAGTCGTCGAGAGTGGTGTTTTCGAACTCCAGTAATTCGGTGAAATGCGTCTAAATTACAGAAAACAGGCGAAATTACGAAAATTGATGGAAAATAGGTAAAATTTAGGTAAATACGTCAAAAATGTGGATGAATGACAGTACTTACATGCTCGTCTGGCTGTTTGAAAATCATTCCATTCCTCCACCTGTGTGATTGACAACTGATGGTGTATATTATCTGTGCTCTATGGTTTAAGTCCTGCAGAATGCCCCTTATTCCATATGCAGTCATGCATTGTAAGCCATAAAATACGAGGCGCAGTGTCCTAAGATTTGGAGGTCAGGTTGACCGTCACCTAGGACAACGAAACCGTGATTAGAATATGCACCATCAAAATGAGGAATCAATGCTCTTGAACTCTTCCCTACCATCTAGAAGATGAGATAAAATCTAAAAAGTCTTTGGAATGCTCCGAATGACACAAACTCTTAAAATATCCATAAGATGCGATGTCTTCCACATTTTTGTCTATAAGAAACAGCACATCGGTGTTTTATTTCAACCCTCTTGGTGTGTTGCGAGCAGTTTACATTACACCATGTGATGCCCAGCGTTCTGTGAGACCCAGCTGAACGAAACATGTTAATATCTGTTTAGCACCTGACACAGACGGTCGAAAAATGTAATACATGGTAGTGCATAGCTTGGATGCGTTACAGCAACAAAAAAAAGAAAAAAAGAAAAACAAGAAACCCTATGTGTCAAACTGCTTATGATACAACACAAGAAATGTGATTGATAGTCTGTGGGATATGGTCTTCCTCCATTACAGGCAACAAAACGTTACACAGGTCTATAGAAGCGACTTCGATCACTCGCCACCTGCTCTAATGGACTAATATGTGTATATTTAATGGGATCACTACATATACTCGATGTCAATATGAGGACGGTATGTTTTCGATACATTGGAAGAGAGAGACGTGGTACAATCAAATCGAGCTCTCTACCAGGAAACATTAGCAAAGTTTTTACAGCTCGTAGTTTTTTGCTTCATTGGATACTACAAAAATAACGAGGAGAGAGAGAGAGAGAGACAGAGACAGAGACAGAATGTGCTGTCAACGAAGACTCTGGTACAATTTAACTGTCACAGTTCTGTCGAAGTAACCATAGGAATACGATAAAGAAGATTAGGACATATACAGGGGGAATATTTCTAGACAGTCATTCGATATCGATGAATTGTGGGTATTATGCTACCGAATGTCTTTGTGCAGTACATGTATACTCTGCATGGTAGTGAATTTCCTCCTGTAAGTCAGTGTGCTACATCTCTCGTTGTGACAGCTCTCTACTTAGTCTGTGATTGATGGAGGATTAGAAGGTCTAACATAATGAAACAGTGCTAACAGAACGCGATGGGATTACGAGATAATTATCAGGGGTCTGTGACTTGGCAGGAGACATGTCTTAATTGTTGAAATCAGGTCGATTCAAATGCTATACTGTAGGTTGCGAGTGCTACTCTGAGATGAAGAGGTTGGCACAGGAGAGGAATTCGTGGCGGGCTGCATCAAACCAGTCAGAAGACAGATGGGAAAAAAAAGTGACAGATGAAAGTATAAATGAAACTGAAATGGGCACCGATGATAACGAATCTAATATTTAGTACTTCGATACATTTCTATACTGTGAGTGTTTTCTTTAAGCTGGATTCGCTAGCTGAAGGACCACAGGGGTGCAACTGCAGCCAATTGTAAAACTGTTTCTCGCTGGAAGGCAGAGTCCTTGCAAGGTACACAGCGAACAGATGGGTGCTGTCAGACGAAATATCCCACCCCTCCTGATAAGAGCTTCGTACAGTGCAGTAGCCGGCATTCGGCAGGTTGTACACTTCCATTGCGAGAAGCAGCATAAAAATGCTTGCTAAAAAGAGAAATCTTCAAGGGGATGGGTAAACACCAGGCACTCAAAGAATTTGTTGGATCCAAAGAAGACCAGCAGTAATCGGTGGTTAAATTTTGTAAGGTAACTATGAACTGCTTCGCCAAAATTAGTTTTTGCAGTGTGGATGAAGGCTTGTGAATGCATACATGCAACTGCTACCATTGGCCGAAATCTGAAATCACCCTTTCAGTGGGAGACAATTTCTGCTTTCTACCTCACTATCAACGAGAAATGAGTATTACTGGCTAATCGCAGCAGATTCCTTAGGAAAAATGTGATGGTTTCTATTTTCATAAATCTTTCATTGGGCGGAACTCGGTAGGTCTATTGTGATTGGTTAGTGGGAATCCAGTGCTGGCAGAGCCAGAGAGTTTGGGTAGTAGAGCAGGTAGACACTTCATCTTGGATCGTCAAAGGGGGAGGCGTTTCGTCTTAGAACGACAGAAAGGGTGAACTTCATCCTAGAGGTGATCATTGATGCCGGGGTTGAACTTGTAACTCTCAGTTTTCACTGCAGCCAACCTCTGGACCTCAGGTTTAGAATGAAGGTAAGCCTGAGCCGCTTTTGCCTACGTCGTGACGAGAGGAACACAAAGTCCTTTGTTTCAAGTTCAGGGTTTTACTTTACTGAATTAATTCATGAATTTAGCTAGTTGAATCCAACATGTGCTTAGGCAAGGCCGCTGGTGTTCATACGTACTTTTCTAGGTCTTTTCTTTAATCTGTAAACTAATTTAGCAGATTATTGGTTTATAGAGACATAGCTAATTGTATCATTTCATTTCTAATTCCACCCACGTGCACCAAGGTATTGTCGCGTATCTTTTATAATTCATTTGAACCATTATGTACTTAATAATTATTTGTGTTGTCTATTCAATGACTTGAATCAAGTCGATACGACTTAGTAGTAAATAAGATTTTATTGTGGCCTTTAGTTTCATTCCATAATTTGCTGAAACACTTTCTATGAGTTATGGTACCCATATATCATATTTAATAGGGCCTCCCCTGTTTACATTAAGATGTTCAGTAGTTTCTGTTGCGCGGCTTTGTCTTACTATTTCACATGATCTTATGGGTAGCGGCCTGTTGACTTTATAGGTCACCGGGTTCAGATGTTCTTAGTATCACAGGAGTAAGCTAAATGCTCAATTATAGTCTCACAAAAGTCGTCACGAAACAACGAACGCAAAATAATACTCTATACTCTTGTAGCGTAAGCTCACTTGGCATAATGAGTGGCTCCACCTAGTAATCGAAAATAAGAAACCAGCGTCTCCATACCGGAGACAAGTACACTATGTAATCAAAAGTATCCGGACACCTGGCTGAAAATGAGTTACAAGTTCGTGGCGCCCTCCTTCGCTAATGCTGGAATTCAATATGGTGTTGGCTCACCCTTAGCCTTGGCAGGCATACGTTCAATCAGGTGCTGGAAGGGTTCTTGGGGAATGGCAGCCCATTGTTCACTGAGTCCTGCACTGAGGAGAGGTATCGATGTCAGTCGGCGAGGCGTGGGACGAAGTCGGCGTTCCGAAACATACCAAAGGTGTTTTCTAAGATTCAGGTCAGGACTCAGTAAAGGCAAGTCCATTACAGGGATGTTATTGTCGTGTAACCACTTCGCCGCAGACCATGCATTATGAACAGGTGTTCGATCGTGTTGAAAGATGCAATCGCCATCCTGGAATTGCTCTTCAACAGTGGGAAGACAGAAGGTGCTTAAAACATCAATGATGGCCTGTGCTGTGATACTGTCATGCAAAACAACAAGGGGTGCAAGCCCCCTCTATGAAAAACATGACCACACCATAACACCATAGCCTCCGAATTTTACTTTTGACACTACACACTCTGGCAGATGACGTTCACCGAGCATTCGCCATATCCACACCCTGACATCAGATCGGCACATTGCGTACCGTGATTCGTCACTCCACACAACGTTTTTCTACTGTTCAATCGTCCAGTGTTTACGCTCCTTACCCGAAGCGAGGCGTCGTTTGGCGTTTACCGGCGTTATATGGCTTATGAGCAGCCGCTTGTCCATGAAATCCAAGTTTTCTCACCTCACTGTCATAGTACTTGTAGTGGATCCTGATGCACTTTGGAATTCCTGTGTGATGGCCTGGATAGATGTCTGGCTGTTACACTTTACGACCCTCTTCGACTGTCGGCAGTCTCTGTCAGTCAACAGACGAGGTCAGCCTATATACTTTTGTGCTGTACGTGTCCCTTCATGTTTCCACTTCATTATCACATCGGAAACAATGGACCTACGGATGTGGAAATCTAGTGGTGTGGAAATCTCGCTTACAGACGTATGACACAAGTGACACCCAATCACCTGACCACGTTTGAAGTTCGTGAATTCCGCGGAGCGTCCCATTCTGCTCTCTCACGATGTTAATGACTACTGAGGTCGCTGAAATGGAGTACCTGGCAATAGGTGGCAACACAATGCACTTAATATTAAAAACGTATGGTTTTGGGGGTGTAAGGATACTTTTTATCACACAGTGTAGGTCTTATAACGTGTTGTTCTACACGTTCTAATTTGGATCTCCTGATGATTTATTTTCTCGGATCACCGTCCCTTTCCCACCTTAGTGCCCACCAGTCCTTTTTCATCATGATGTTCTTCCTCATCTTCTTCTTCTTATTCTCTTTGTTGCTCCAGTTCTGTTTTTTTCTTGTCCAACATCGCTGTCCCTCTTCTCTTTCCTTTTACCCTTCCTGGCTTTTTTCACTTGTCACGAAAGAGCACCCCACCGAAACAGTGCGCAGAGATCACGCGCCGGCCTCTATACCATTTTTACGCCACTGCCTAATGTTAGGATGGTTCACTGCCGCAGTTTCATGCTCCCACGCTCCACGCTTTAATCTACTACGTCTTGTGGAGATTCGCATGTTTAATTGTAGGTATTTATGCATAGATAACCAAACAATATATTACACATTTTACACATCGCCATCTACTCTACAACCCAGCTACACGTTTGAAACATCATACAATTACGGTAATGAAAGGCTAGGGCAAGTGATCTGAATCCGCAGCTCAGAAAAGTACCAGCAAACCCTCGATTCTTCAATGAATCAAAATCCCTTGTATAAAACAGTTTCGAAGTTCTGATGACTTTACAGATGAATTAATGTGTTACATATTTGACTTTAAGTAAATGAAAGAGAAAACGTTTAGGGAAAGTTTGAATTATGTTCAAAGTTTGTTGGAAGTCGGTAAATGCTCTCGTTATCAAACACTGGATGAGTTTATTCGCGTTCTGTTTTAAGCAAAATCTAGCTTTTCACACGTCGCAATGTATGAGACGCCGTATCTCCTGAACCACCTATCCTACAATGATACAGTTTCGAAGGTGCGAGGGCGTGTTGAAAAGTAATGCTTTCGAATTGTTTATATGAAAACTCTTAAATGTTTTGAATAAAACAAATTTAATTAATATTCTACATCTTTACTCTTAAAGTTATTAAATGAAACAAACTTTGTAAATATTCTACAGTTTTATTCTTCATGCTGTAATCTACCCCCTCCTTCTTTGTTGTTGCTACTGTCCACTATGGTAACATCTTTTCTGAAGATTCGAGGGCAGTAAGATTTACAATAATGCCTTATATTTTCTTGCGCAGTTGGCTCCAATTCTTCATGTCTAGGGCCCTGATTCTGGAACCTGAAATTCTCATACTTAAGGTTCTCATGGTCCAATTGATCTAAATAATTTTGAAGAATGTCGTTGCAGAATTTTTGTTTTTACGTTAATTTATTGTGTCACATTTTACTATATCACACTGCCTTTTGAGTTATCATACTAACACAGCCGAAATTAAATTGTTCGCCTAAAATACAAAAATACGTCTGATCACATCAGAGGCATGTTTACAATTACTTCACTCTGCGGTAATAACAGTATTCCAAAGGGTTTACAAATGTTCTTGACAATTGAATTTCTAGTAGCGTAGATTATTATTTTATAAACGAATCCAGAAATAAACATAATAAACAGTATTACATTGCGTAATTAATAATAGAAATTTTTAGTGTGCCAAATACTTCTTACTTTCAAATGTTTCTAAAAAAAATTAACTGTACGTTCAGAGCTAGTACATATCGATTGTAACAACGAAAATTAAGTAATTCCTTTTCATAAATTTTATCCTTAATATAACATATTGTGTATAAAATTATGTGAAATTTTTCAGAAAAACAGTTGAAATAATACTGACCTGTCCAAAATCCTAAAAATATTACTAGTGTCGATTTCTACTGTTGAGGAAAAGTAATGCTAGAGGAGGATATTCAAGTGGTTCAAATGGCTCTAAGCACTATGGGACTTAACACTGGAGGTCATCAGTCCCCTAGACTTAGAACTACTTAAACGTAACTAAACTAAGGACATCACAAACATCCATGCTCGAAGCAGGATTCGAACCTGCGACCCTAGCAGCAGCGCGGTTCCAGACTGAAGCGCCTAGAACCGCTCGGCCACACCGACCGGCGAGGAGGATGTTCCTTTACAATGTCCAAATATTTATTTCTCAACATGGTCACCCTGGTGACGACGATATGTCTCCTAACCAGAGACCAGCCTCTTGATGCCGTCACTATAGAATTTTTTACTTTCTTGACGGAGCCAAAGACTCACAAGCGTACCACTGAATGCACTATTTCATCGCTATCAGACTTAAGCCCCGGAACGTGTTCTACAAGTTATGAAAACAGATAAAAAGGGGGTAGTCTCTAGTCTGGACTGTGCGGAGGATGATCGATGACAGTGAATTCAGGAAGATGAATTGGTGCAGACGTCACAGCGCTCGTGTATGATTTCGCATTGTCACGCTAAAGGAAAATGTGATCCAGGTGTTCACGTACTCTTCGAATACGAAGCTCGATTATAGCTTATTGTTTCTCACGCACTGACTCAGGCCGGCCGCACTGACATAGTTATGTTACATGCCACCATGTTACACCTTGCAATTCGGAACCCTCTAGCGGCATAGGGCTGCAAGCACGTAGAAATGAAGAATAAAGATGTAGAACGTTAATACCGTTTGTTTTATTTAAAAAACTTTAAGAGTTTTCACACAAAAAGCTCTGAAGCATTACTTTTTAGCACACCTTCTTACATTCTGTGCTATTTACGGGCACTATCGCAAAACGTGTTTCGAATATCTATAGTAGTGAAGAAGAAATAAATTTAAACAACATACCAGATGTTGCAGCTTTAATGCATAACAGCGAAAATGTAGTAAGAGATAAATTTTTTTCTTTCATCTTTTTGTGGTTGGCATCAGAGAAAAAAAGTTTCGTAACGGTTCCAAATCACGTGCTAGGCTAGTTGCAAGTCAACAAACGCTCCCAGTCTGAAATATTAGATGAATGTAGTCTGAGTAGATGCACGCGATGAGTTACACTGCCTCAAGAAATGCACACGTTTATAACTGTACTGCGTGTCTTTGACTTTTTGGCCTTCAGGGATCGCCCATATAGTCATATCAGAAGCGGAACTTGAATTATGACGATTTGAATGTAAAATCTCTGTTGATCCATCGTGGACAGGGGACATTAGCTGGTTAGTAATTGTCAGTATCAATGAAATTCTCCAACAGGCGACTAACTAAAATGTTATTTTATTTTATTTCGACGTCAACCTGTTTCGACATTCCAGTATGCCATCTTCAGGCCCCATATGCAACTCTCAAAATAAACGATGACGCCATACAGTGCCATATATTTCTGCTACCAAGTCTGCACTGTAGGGCATTATCGTCTATTTTGAGGGATACAAATGCCGAAACTGGCTGTCGTCAGAATAAAATAAAATCTTTGTTACACAACAGTCAGAGAATTTCATTGATTCTCACAATTCTAATCTAAGAACAACATAACTCCCAGTCCCCAAGAGGAGAAAAACCTCCAACCCGGCCAGGAATCGAACCAAAGTCTTTCCGGTTAGCTGTTCGCTGCGCTGATCGCGCAGCTACCGACGTAGACGAAGTTGAGTACTTGTATTACCGTACCGATTCTTCTGAATGAGATTATACGTCTTAATGAGTAGATTATGTCAGAATTTTAGTTTTTTTTAAATTCGGTCACTATGTTGTTGGTTTTGTTGTTGTGGTTGTTGTGGTCTTCAGTCCTGAGACTGGTTTGATGCAGCTCTCCATGCTACCCTATCCTGTGCAAGCTTCTTCATCTCCCAGTCCGTACTGCAACCCACATCCTTCTGAATCTGCTTAGTGTACTCATCTCTTGGTCTCCCTCTACGATTTTACCCTCCACGCTGCCCTCCAATGCTAAATTTGTGATCCCTTGATGCGTCTGAACATGTCCTACTAACCGGTCCCTTCTTTTTGTCAAGTTGTGCCACATACTCCTCTTCTCCCCAATTCTATCCAATACTTCATCATTAGTTATGTGATGTACTCATCTAATCTTCAGCATTCTTCTGTAGCACCACATTTCGAAAGCTTCTATTCTCTTCTTGTCCATGTTTCACTTCCATACATGGCTACAATCCATACAAATACTTTCAGAAACGACTTCCTGACACTTAAATCTATACTCGATGTTAACAAATTTCTCTTCTTCAGAAACGCTTTCCTTGCCATTGCCAGTCTACATTTTATATCTTCTCTACTTCTACCATCATCAGTTATTTTGCTCCCCAAATAGCAAAACTACTTTACTACTTTGAGTGTCTCATTTCATAATCTAATTCCCTCAGCATCACCCGACTTCATTCGACCACATTCCATTATCCTCGTTTTGCTTTTGTTGATGTTCATCTTATATCCTCCTTTCAAGACACTGTCCATTCCGTTCAACTGCTCTTCCAAGTCCTTTGCTGTCTCTGATAGAATTACAATGTCATCGGCGAACCTCAAAGTTTTTATTTCTTCTCCATGGATTTTAATACCCACTCCGAAATTTTCTTTTGTTTCCTTTACTGCTTGCTCAATATACAGATTGAATAACATCGGGGAGAGGCTACAACCCCGTCCCACTCCCTTCCCAACAACTGCTTCCATTTCATGCCCCCCGACTCTTATAACTGCCATCTGGTTTCTGTACAAATTTTAAATAGCCTGTCGCTCCCTGTATTTTACCCCTGCCACCTTTAGAATTCGAAAGAAAATCAAATGTTTGTTATCCCTGGAAGGTAAGCATTTCCCATTATCGTCGCTTAGTGCTGATTTGCTATCCCATAATCACAACATCGATAAGTTATATAAACGAATGATGGTATGAAAAGTATCAGTTGACTAAATAATGTTAATTGTCAGATAAAACAAGCAAAAGGCTGCCGAAATGAAATAATAAATTTTCACTGGAGTATTGCTGCGAATGATTCAGTCCTAGTAGCACAGCGTAGCCCCTGACTGCTGGGCATCCGGCGCTACACATCCACCTGCACTCGGCTGTGCTGCAACCAGGGTGCTTTTGGATGCAACTGCCGAAGGTAATTATGCGCTGTCCGCCGCAAGCCTCCCGCCATGTGGGGAGTGTCTCGCGTAACCGCATGTAAAACAGGCAAAGCACCATTCGATCCCCATCGCGGCGAATTAGCAATAATTACCGTACGCGCAACCGCGGGAGGGGCTTGCCGAGGGAGCTCGTTATTGAGATCGGGAGATCGGCCCGCGGAAGGTCGTAAATATCGAGCGGGACACGGGCAGGTGCCCCTCGAGGAGACGCGCGTGTCCACGCCCCATAGCCCCCGTCCACCGAGTGCCCGCCCGGCGGCCCGTCCTTACCCGCGTTTAATTACGGCATTAAGTTGTTGAGGGACCGTTTGAGCCGCGCCGATAGCGACGTCGATCGGTTCCTAACTAATGGGACGTTAATGATGCGGCGGCTGCTTCCTCATTTGGGGAAGGCGCCCTGTACCGCGTCGCGGCTGCCGTCTCGTCTCGTCTCGTCGAGCCGATGGCATCGACGCCGTGCGCTGAACTGCGCTGCGCTGGCCGGGCCGGTAATGTATTCTCAATTTGCTGGCGGGCCGCTGCTGGGACCGCCTGGCTAGGCAGTCCGGTTGCCCGGCTGAGTGATGGCAGAGCGGGTTCCCAGGCAGCTGGCTGCTCTCGCTCTCCCTCTCCTTCCCTCCCCCCCCCCCTCTCTCTCTCTCTCTTCTCTCTCTCCAGGCTTTCTCAGACTGGGGCCGAGCCAGGCTAAGCGAAGAGCGAAGTGCACTTACAACTTTACGGGCCAACAGTAGAAAATCGTTACAGCTTTACGGGCCAACCCTAGACACAGGTAGGTCTGTGCAGATTTTGTTCGCTTGGAAAAACATTTTGACAGTGTCTGAACGTCTAAACTGGTACATGCAGTGAAGCAGATTCGATTTAATTGGAAAGAAAGGATTTCTTCCAGTCCATAGGGGCATAACAGCAAACCAGTGCTTAACAGTGTTGGTTAAAAACAGTCTTGGTTGCAATTTTGGTTTTTTTTTTATTTTTCAACGACGCGTTTCGCCAACGCTGTGGCGCATTATGCTTACTACCTGAGCCCCCATCCTGTGAACGGGAACGCGTTATGCAGATCTTGGTGCTTCTCGCGTCCATCTAGGAAAGGTAACGATTTTACTATTTTATATTTCTAGTTTTTACTGAGTTTAACGAAGGCGATGCTGGCCTGATATATTCGACGATGCCCTTTGGCTAACTGACTAAAGGATTCTTAAGAAATACCAAATTAAGGTATTTGCTCTTTCAAAGGTGATCTGTTTATACATGCTTATAGGTTATCCAAGTCTGCACAACGCGAGCGCGATTGTTAAATAGATGTATTTGTTCTCTGTTTTTTATTTAGATAACCTGAAGATGCCTAAATAACGCGAAACGCGTCGTTCAAAAATAAAAAATACTAAAATTGCAACCAAGACTGTTTTTAACCAATACGGAAAGAAAGGAGATTAATAAACTAAAAATGGTTCAAATGGCTCTGAGCACTACGGGACTTAACTGCTGAGGTCATCAGTCCCCTAGAACTTAGAACTACTTAAACCTAACTAACCTAAGGACATCACACATATCCATTCTCGAGGCTGGATTCGAATCTTCGACCGTAGCAGTCGCGCGGTTCCAGACTGTAGCGCGTAGAACCGCTCGGCCACCAAGGCCGGCTTAATAAACTATCTATACACGGTGACCCAAAAGGAATGATGTTACGTGGCCTTCGGGATTTACTACAAAAGATATGAATTCACTGAAAATGTGAACGTAAAGACATCGGCCGATTGGAAGCCGAGCTTATTATCACGTACTGGCAGTTAGTAATTAGAATGAAACAAAACCGCTGCGACAAATGGAAGGTTGTCATGTGTAACACTGCATCACTGGATCACCTAACAATCTGATAACGTACCTACCAGACACACACCTTAAAATAATATTCATATATCAATCAAAATAACTACTCACACAGATCAAATAGTACACTTACTAAAGGGGCAATGGCTGACACAGCTCGCTCGCACTTATACCTAAGTGCCAAAATAACTTGTAATTGAAGGATGTGAAAATGGGAAAAGAAATCGGTTATTTACACTGAGTACAGAATGTGGGTGCAAAACGTTACTGAGACACGCCTTACAAGTAAGTAGCACTTAGCTGAATTGTTGCTGTGATGTCGCTATTTAGTGGCAGATAAATAATTTTTATGTCCAGAATGAGATTTTCACTCTGCAGCGGAGTGTGCGCTGATATGAAACTTCCTGGCAGATTAAAACTGTGTGCCGGACAGAGACTCGAACTCGGGACCTTTGCCTTTCGCGGGTAAGTGCTCTACCATCTGAGCTACCCAAGGACGACTCACGCCCCGTCCTCACAGCTTTACTTCTGCCAGTACCTCGTCTCCTACTTTCCATACTTTACAAAAGCTCTCCTGCTAGAGCTTCTGTTAAGTTTGGAAAGTAGGAGACGAGCTACTGGCAGAAGTAAAGCTGTGAGGACGGATCGTTAGTCGTGCTTGGGTAGCTCAAATGGTGCCGACGGTAGCTCAGCGCGTTCGGTCAGAGGGTTTAGCTACCCTCTGTAATAAAAAAAACTGAGTGAAGGGGTCAACGGATAACCTGAACGGGTGTCATCGGATGTCCGCCAAGAACAAATTCAACGAACAAGATTGAAAAAATGGGATAAAAAAAAAATGGTAGAGCACTTGCTCACGAAAGGCAAAGGTCCCAAGTTCGAGTCTCGGTCCGGCACAAAGTTTTAATCTGCCAGGAAGTTTCAATTTTTATGTCCTCCCTCATTCATTTCACAGTTATGTTACATTAGTTACTGCTAGACCTTGGACTTTTAGGTTTTAAAAATCTTAAATCAGGAACCTAAAACAGGTTCTGTCACTTACAAAAATAGATTATAAAAATCAGAAAATAGGTGACCAAAATTTGACATTTTATTGTCAAGAAAGATAAATACCCTCCTGGAAATGGAAAAAAGAACACATTGACACCGGTGTGTCAGACCCACCATACTTGCTCCGGACACTGCGAGATGGCTGTACAAGCAATGATCACACGCACTGCACAGCGGACACACTAGGAACCGCGGTGTTGGCCGTCGAATGGCGCTAGCTGCGCAGCATTTGTGCACCGCCGCCGTCAGTGTCAGCCAGTTTGCCGTGGCATACGGAGCTCCATCGCAGTCTTTAACACTGGTAGCATGCCGCGACAGCGTGGACGTGAACCGTATGTGCAGTTGACGGACTTTGAGCGAGGGCGTATAGTGGGCATGCGGGAGGCCGGGTGGACGTACCGCCGAATTGCTCAACACGTGGGGCGTGAGGTCTCCACAGTACATCGATGTTGTCGCCAGTGGTCGGCGGAAGGTGCACGTGCCCGTCGACCTGGGACCGGACCGCAGCGACGCACGGATGCACGCCAAGACCGTAGGATCCTACGCAGTGCCCTAGGGGACCGCACCGCCACTTCCCAGCAAATTAGGGACACTGTTGCTCCTGGGGTATCGGCGAGGACCATTCGCAACCGTCTCCATGAAGCTGGGCTACGGTCCCGCACACCGTTAGGCCGTCTTCCGCTCACGCCCCAACACCGAGCAGCCCGCCTCAAGTGGTGTCGCGACAGGCGTGAATGGAGGGACGAATGGAGACGTGTCGTCTTCAGCGATGAGAGTCGCTTCTGCCTTGGTGCCAATGATGGTCGTATGCGTGTTTGGCGCCGTGCAGGTGAGCGCCACAATCAGGACTGCATACGACCGAGGCACACAGGGCCAACACCCGGCATCATGGTGTGGGGAGCGATCTCCTACACTGGCCGTACACCACTGGTGATCGTCGAGGGGCCACTGAATAGTGCACGGTACATCCAAACCGTCATCGAACCCATCGTTCCACCATTCCTAGACCGGCAAGGGAACTTGCTGTTCCAACAGGACAATGCACGTCCGCATGTATCCCGTGCCACCCAACGTGCTCTAGAAGGTGTAAGTCAACTATCCTGGCCAGCAAGATCTCCGGATCTGTCCCCCATTGAGCATGTTTGGGACTGGATGAAGCGTCGTCTCACGCGGTCTGCACGTCCAGCACGAACGCTGGTCCAACTGAGGCGCCAGGTGGAAATGGCATGGCAAGCCGTTCCACAGGACTACATCCAGCATCTCTACGATCGTCTCCATGGGAGAATAGCAGCCTGCATTGCTGCGAAAGGTGGATATACACTGTACTAGTGCCGACATTGTGCATGCTCTGTTGCCTGTGTCTATGTGCCTGTGGTTCTGTCAGTGTGATCATGTGATGTATCTGACCCCGGGAATGTGTCAATAAAGTTTCCCCTTCCTGGGACAATGAATTCACGGTGTTCTTATTTCAATTTCCAGGAGTGTAGATTGACAAAAATCCACATTATATTATAGTCCACGTCCATGATTACAGTCACAGTAAATAACTAATACTTTCTCCAGATTTTCCGTTGAGAAACTGCATCTCTTGTCTGTTAATAGCATCTTATATGCCGAGAATGAGCGTTCCACGTCAACAGGTGTCACAGGAGCGAATTTAAATGACGCTATTAGGCGCAATGGGACCGCAAACTCATATTCTGTAGATTTACTTGATAAGATGTCAGCCACTGTACAGAGGGTGGTCAGTCCTGGAGTATTTGGAGCACTGTTTTTAGTTTCTTACTAACTTTCATGCCAACAAAACCTGGGATCAAATTGATTTTTTTTTGTCACATCTTCTATCAATCACAGTTGGGTGTAGATTGGTTTCCCTGAACACTCTATAACTTTAACAACAGTGACCAAAAATGCATAATGAGATTTTATATATACAATGTTGTTGGAAATTGTTGGGTCCTCTAGAAAATCTTTAGCTGAAGTAATGCTCATTGCCTCCTCCTGAAATTTAACAACATTGTTCTTAATGTATTCCAAATACTCGCTGTAATATTCCACGGCCTCTAGCCACGGTCCCCAGCGAGTACATTGGGAAGTTCCTCTCGAAATAACTGGATTCTTGTACGTGCTTTAATAACAACCTTTTTGATGGTTGAAACCGGTTTATTTACATGTAGAAATTCGACACGTATCGTCTCAGCTACACGATTCATGACATGGGCAAGATATGTGATATGGAGCAAACCTGGGCAAAATACTTTTAACAATTTAACAGCAGCAATCATGTATACGGCTGCATCAGTATAGATTACAAGTACTTTATTTTCATCTAGACTGTTGGGGAAAAGTAATTAGAGGGTTTCATTAACAAAGCGAGCAATTGTTTCCTGGTTAGTCTTTTTTAGCTCCTTGCTGCACATCAGGTGAGGTACAGATCGAATGTCAGAATCCAACGTTCCAACAATCAAATTAGCCACATATCGACCTTGTTTGTCAGTTGTCTCATAGACATAGATCCACATATATGAACCGATTATATCTTTCCTTACCCTGCTGAATGTATTTTCATATAAAGTATTTAAATAGTTATTTCTCAGTGTAGAATCTGATGGAGTGCTGCGGTGACAGTATTTCTCTAGAAAAGTTTTGAACGGGCTATTTTCAACTGCAGTGAATGGTATGATTGCTGCAATGGCTCAACACAGGTCTAGATGAAATTCGTTTTTGTTTGTTGTATTTGGTTTGGTTACAAAGGTTTGTTTCGAGTTTTATTTATTTTTTTAAATTTGGCTGGTGTTTAATCCCTGCAACATGTAGACTTAAATGCGACTTCTGTTCAGAACGTACCTAAAAACAAACAGAAATGAGAAATACTTTGAGGAAAAATTTACGTACGAGATCCACTTAGCAAAATTAACCTACATTAAGGGTTTGGAAACAATATTTTTGCATTCGTATATGTCTGGTCCAAGTTAATTCGGGGAAAACAGTGGCATTACTGTTCCCTGAGTGGACGTAGCAGATAAAAGATTAACATTTTACTTACGTCTTTGTTGCAGACATTGCAGTGAATAACTCTTCCGTCTGTAGAGAAATCAGGAAATTCTTGTAACCACTGACGAATGAGAGATCATTTGTAACTGGCTACTTTCGGCATGCTTGACTTTCCACAAATACCCTGTCAGTGTGAAATATTTCACCACACTCAAGCAGCACGCTGACCGACTGAATGAAGACAGTTCAGGTCAGCGTTGCCAACACAGAAAAATTTATTCTGCTAAACTGAATTATAATTCCGCTAAAATCCTCTAAATGCTTATTATTGTTATTTACCCCCCCTGAAAAATAAATTTCAATCCACTGATAGCTTACAAAGAAATTTTTTGTCGTCGTCATGGCATGTTATTATTATTATTATTATTATTATTATTACTACTACTACTAAAAGAAAGTTTACTATGTTCAGATTCCACTCACCACATTAATGTGTTTCAAGCAACAGTATTTCATTTTCCTTCTCATCCTGCAGTAGCTTGTGTTTCGTGTCCATTGCTGAAGTACTTGACCTAGTGAAGATATCCCTGGGACATATGCTCTCATGGTGCCGACTTCTTGGAGAACATTCTCCGGCAGCTCGTAATCGTGACAGCACTTACCAACACGATTAATACCAGATCTTATTGTAATTATGGCGTTAGTCTCTTCCGGAGAGACGTTTTTATCAACTTGGTGGCTAAAGGTTCTTTCCATCTCTGCATTGGACCATGGTAAGACCGAAAGCATAATAGAAAGATCTGAGAGTTCTTGGAAAGGATTTTAAGTCTCTGGCATCTCTGTATGACCTAATTTCATTCCAGAAGGCCGCAGTATTGTTGATTTGTTTCCGTTGGACAGTAGTGAGCTTGGACCACTGAAAATCAATTTTTGTTACTGTACTGTCTGACAAGCCCGTTTCCTTAGCCAGCGATACTATTGGTTCTTTTATAACTCTCAAGCATTCTCTTTAAGCAATTAAGGCATACTTTTTGCAACACTTTTACATTTTGGGGCAATCGGCGTTGCGGCTCAGAAGGAAGGGAGACAAGAAAATGTTCACATCTTTTCCTTATGGCAGTCTCAATCTCAGATGAAATTTTTTTGGAAGTATTCATGTCCTGCAGTGAGACTTCGACTTCATGACGACTTATACTTGCGAACATCTGCTGTTAAAAGATCGCCTCTATACCCTGGTACAACAATTCTCCTTACAAGTCCATTGATAGCAAAATAACATCGTTTAGGAGCCGTGAGTGTTCTGCAGAATTTGGTTGAAATTCCTTATTTACCAGCTGATACTTTTCCAAATAAGGTTTCAGAAAAGTAAGACAAATTTTGTTTACGTCATCACTGTACATATTACGGAGGATTTGGGCAGTATAGCAGTTTTCATGTAGCTCTACTATCTGAAAGTGGGATTTTAGTTCAAGCCACGGAGACAAAGCACGAGAAAAGCCTCTAAACTAGACATCCAACGTGTATTGCACTTCTGAACTATTTTCAATGGATTGGCTCCGTCATTTATTGCACTCAATAACTTTCTATAAGCAATTTGACGAGATAAAGACTTGAAAAACCAAGAATACGTTTCTGACAACAAAATTTCCAAATTCCGGAGCAAAGTTTCAGCTGCTGCAGAAGATACCGCCAGCTGCATGGAATGGCAGACACAAGGAATTATGACGAGATAAGAAAATCCTCTTATTAAATTCTGATACACACCATTATTGATGCCTACCATAACTGCTGCATTGTCAGTACCCAAACTCGCATTAAATGAATATTCAAGCTCAATTAATTAAGCAAAGATTTCAAACTGTTGGTTACTGCCACTGCGTTGTCTTCCTCTCACTCTACGATTCCTCAGAATGTGAAAACAATGCGACCTTGGGCTTCAGAAAGTATATCACACACGCAGCTAACAATTTACTGGGACTAATGTCTGTAGATTCATCCGAAAGTACACTGAAATATCCGTCTCCTATATCCTTTTTCAGACTGGCCTTGAAATGTGGGTGAAGAATGTTTTTAATTTTTGGAAATTTGTGGCAAGGTCTTATGGGACTAAACTGCTGAGCCCATCGGTGCCTAAGCTTACACACTACTTAATCTAACTTAAACTAACGTAACGCTAAGGACAACACACACAGCCATGCCCGAGGGAGGACTCGAACCTCCGACGGGGGAGGCCGCGAGAACCGCGACAAGGCGCCATAGGCCGCACGTCTACCCCGCGTGGCAATGTTTTTAATCACACCACCACACTTGCTTCTATGCAAACGCACCGAGAGATATGGTCAGCACCTATAGAACACCTTTTTGAAAGACTCCAGAGGTGATCCACAGATCTTATTGCGGAATGGTTAGCCACAACAGAAACTTCATTGGACTTCCTAACTACATGTGCATGTAGTTTCAACTGTCCCTGTGAAGAAAAGGGTGCCGCATCTTTTACATGCTTTTTGCTTTTTGAATGCTTCAATAAACCCGACAGACGCGAATTTAAATTGCACTGGCAAAATCTACATCCAACATTAGAAGGATCGGCGGTGATCTCAAGAAGCCAGTCTTTCAATTTTTTGTTGCTAAGCCACTCTTTTATAAACTTTTGGGTGTATTTTTTGTCATTTTGCTTCGAAGTTTTCATGAGACAACTTATAAAAAAGTAAAGAAAATCACTGATTACAACGCGGTTGACTGCACCATAAACATTAACAATTCAGCGCTACGCACTGTACCGGCTTCGGTCCACGGTAACTTGTAACTGCAATGGTAAAAGCAAGGAACTAAGACTGGAGAGGATTGTTCTGGTGTTGACACAGGGGAGACACTATATTGAAATCTTATTATTAAGAGTTAGCTGGAGCCATATTGTTGCCAGGTTAGGATTTTTCACGCTAAATCTCATGTCAAACTGAATAATGGAAAGACTGAATGAAACGGAAAAATATTGTTGCAGACATCAATCCACAAATCCGTTGACCGCTAAATGCAAAATTTTACCCGCTGACAGTACGTAAAATCCGTGGCAGCTGTTTTAAACAGGCTGTTGCGACAGAGCAGGAAGGCGCCGTAGGCAGATCACAAGACTCCTCCGTGCCCTGCCGGCCCAATTGACGGTTCACAGCGAGCGACAAAGCTCTGCGGATCAGGACTGGCTGCAACAGCCTGGCGTACGCTGTCGTCGCCTGTCTCACGATTGGCGTTCACGCGTGCAAAGAAACCAGTTATCATTCAGTTACTGTTTCCTAAGTAGCCAGGAAGACCAGAAGAGTAGCTTCACTCATAGAAATTTTATTTGGTGTAGAAAAATACCCGCTACCAGTCACAATAAAAGGTCATTTATTTGTCACACGACCGGTTTCGGGCTTGCGCCCATCCTCAGGTGTTTATACAGTCATGTAGATGTTTATACTGTTGGAGATCACTGTGTAAATACAAAAAAAAATTATTTGCTGGTGACTACACAGGTACAAGTGGGACAATTGTAAGTGGTAAGGCAGCATTTGACGAAAATATATCTGTACTTACATAAAGATGAAGCAACATTATTACAGTTATGCCGTGGTGATAGTTTTGCCACTTAGTTACACAAATGCCGGCCGGTGTGGCCGAGCGGTTCTAGGCGCTTCAGTCTGGAACCGCGCGACCGCTACGGTCGCAGGTTCGAATTCTGCCTCGGGCATGGATGTGTGTGATGTCCTGAGATTAGTTAGGTTTAAGTAGTTCTAAGTTCTAGGGGACTGATGACCTCAGATGTTAAGTCCCATAGTGCTCAGAGCCATTTGAACCAAGTTACACAAATAAATAATCTTTTATTGTGACTGGTAGGGGATATTTTTCTACGCCCTATAAAGGAACAGTCACAGAGTTCGACAGCATCCACTATGGATAAAAGTCATTAAATTTTATTTGACTGGATTTTTAAAAATTAGATACAGACAGGTTCTAACATGAAATTAGGTATTTTTAGGATTTTTAAAAATGAGGTTCAGTCAGGTTCTAAAATGAAATTACATATTTTAGGTACCATAAAATTACAATTAACGTTAAAATATTTGCGTAATTCTTAGCAAGGAAGACCACGAGAGGACGTTAGTCATAAAAAATTTTACTTAACTGGATTTTTAAAATTAGGTATTTTAAGGTGCTATAAAACTTGCGTTTTCGATCATAAATTGGGGTAATTCGTGTATGTACAACTTCTATTGACTTTATTTAATGAGAAACAAAATAAGTTTTTACCCAAAATCCAAGGTCTAGTTATTACATAGGGACACATCTATTCCTGGAGCACCTCCATATAAAGCCACGTTTTGGATACTTTTCCATACGTATTTCACCGATCATCACAGAATGCTCACTCAGAAAACACGCCACTGTACAACGAACCGACTGCCACAGACTTCCACTCTCAAAGTTGTTACGATAAGGAAAGACTCTAACTAGTCCAGCGCTCGTACAAATACAATAAACGTTTTACACACCAAGTTTCTTCTTACCACACAATCTACTTTTCAGTATAGTTTAACTTTTGGAATAATTAATGACAAGAATAATATTAACCGTAAATGTCATAGTATTCAGACGGACATAGCAATAGTTATGCAAACAGTTTCATATGCTACTAACAGATGGCGTACTGCTTACAGTCTCAGAACGCTGGTGCATACTTTGAAACATCCTAAATCGGATAATGTACTGAAATTAATAAACTCGCAAATAAAAATTGTGCTGTGTTTCCATGTTTGGCAAGTGAGTGACTTTTTGTATGCTACTGCCGTTACATAAATGTGTTCTTAGAATGATCAATATTCAGGGAAACGACAGGAACGACCATTCGAAGCAAAAAAGGGCAGTAAACACGGACTGTACAAGGCATACCTTTAGTGCTATGAGCACTCGCTCATCTTCGATAATGTAAAACGCATCTCTTCTTCTGAACAAGTGCTCGTCTTAAGGTATGCATTTCAGAGCACATGTTTACTAGATAATTTTTTCTCGTTATTTCTACCAAAATATGGAAAGCAAAGAGCTTGCAGTGGAAGACATATGTTACGTGGTATTGAAGCGCCCATAGTTCTTAAGGTTGGTTGTTTGTTTTTTGGGGGAGAGGGGACCAAACAGCAAGGTCATCGGTCCCATCGGATTAGGGAAGGGTAGGAAAGGAAGTCTGCCGTGCCCTTTCAAAGGAACGATCCCGGCATTTGCCTGAAGTAAATTAGGGAAATCACGGAAAAACCGAAATCAGGATGGCCGGACGCGAGTTTGAACCATCGTCCTCCCGAATGCGAGTCCAGTGTGCTAACCACTGCGCCATCTCTCTCTGTAGCTCTTAAGCCCGTGTTTACTAGGCTTTCTTGCTTCGAATGATGGTTCCTTGCATGTCGCTGAATACCGACCACTCCTCGTGGGACATCCTGTACATAATACAACAAGTCAAAATAAGAAGGTGAAATTACAGAGGAAATTAAAGTTGGAAGAGTGGTTTTGTACTTTACACGCCGTTTTAGATTGGATTCGCGCTGTTTAGAATATGTCCAGCATATATAAACAGATATGCTATTGTGTACCATGCTTGTGTGAAGCAACAAGCATCTGTGAGCACAATATATATGGACATGGGCTTTGGGCACAAGGTGCTTATGTTTCTAAATATTTTAGCGATAGCAAAACTTTTATAATGTGCTGATTTTTATCCACTTGGCGCCTTAGCTTGAGGTTCAGTGTAAAATGAACATGATTTTAAAGACCGGAACATGACAGCAAAGTCTGTTGAAACCGGTTGTCTTAAATAAAGAAACATTTTATGCGATCTCGGTTGTGGAATGGTTTTTAGCAATTGGAACAGATCGCTCTTCAATGCTCTTAGAATGAGAAAATTCAATCAGCTTTACAAACAAGTATGTTGTCTGTCACCTACTCTGCAGTCCATTAAAATTGCTGTGTAAGGTAAAATTTTTCGCATGTGTTTTCCCAAGCAGAATGATTGACTTTCGTTCGCTGCATGTCTTTGTCTGCTCAAAAATGTTGATAATTTTCTTAACACAGATGAAGTATAATTTAAGCAAACTGTCTCATATTCTACGTATGAAAAGACGGAATAGGTCTCAGTTTCTTTTGTTAGTTTCTGTTGACGCAAACTCTGTTTACTGTATGCTGGGCATATATAGGGAGAGAGAGATATAGTTATTACTATTAAAGTATTCAAATGTGCTTTGAATAAGGGATGGGACACCTGACATGCTGTCTGATCTTACATTAGAATTAATGGCTCTTGATGTACAATCTAACATTGAAAATTCTCAAACTGCAGTCTAACTTCAAAGTAAATCAAACACTCAAAACCGCTATTTGACTATAAAGGTAAATGGGCACTGTGATTGTGAAAACAGAGGGAAACAAGTAATTAAATCTAATGCGCAACTCAGGGATGAAATTCCATCGAACAAACGGTAGTTGAAATCAAGTCATTAGCAAATGCAAACGGGAGTAAGTGAAACTTACCGAGCATTGCCCGTCTAGTAAAATTTCCTTCTCTCTACTTGCTGCTTGTTCGGTCTCACCGTGTTACATGCTGAAATGCCGAAACGTCAGATGCTGCAAGTTGTGGCCGGCCGCTGTTGCCGAGCGGTTCTAGGCGTTTCAGTCCTGAAACACGCGGGTGCTGCGGTCGCAGGTTCGAATCCTGCCTCGGGCATGGATGTGTGTGCTATCCTTAGGTTAGTTAGGTTCAAGTAGTTCTAAGTCTAGGGGACTGAAGACCTCAGACGTTAAGACCCATAGTGCTTGGAGCCATTTGAATCATTTTTTGCAAGTTGTGAAGTATTACGCCGCCTGGTATGAACTTATAATCTCGCGAGGGCTGCACTGAATCACGGCGGTAGAGAGCTATGGTGGATGTCGTGGAGCGGCGCTTCTCGGACGAGGTCAACGACAGCAGTGTTATTCGATTTCCGCAACAAGAGTGTCATTTGATCTACCTTTCCGGTTCGGTTTACGGGGGCGAGCCGCCTGGCAGGTTAGGTGAGGCGACCTTTAGCGAAGTGGAATTGTTGTTGTTACTTTTACAAGCTCCTCCTTCCTATAATTTACTTTGTTGAGGCTAACGGTTTTTCAGGGGGCGGAGATGTTCTCTCGCCTCCCACTTTACTGTTTCCAGCCAATGGTGGCGTTAGTTTCAAGCTCTAACGTTTACTTTCGTCTCTATCACCAGTCTTCTCGATTACAGCTATTTTCCAACTTCCTCTATCTCCATCGGACTCTACTCGGCAATTTGTTGCCGTTAACGATTGGGAAGCAGGCATTTCAAGTGGAAAAAATTCTGGTTTCCTTTTCAAATGACTAAAAGTGGAGAAATCCTATGTTTTGGGAACAACCTGCTCCCTCAAGAGCCTCCAGGTGTATACGCCTAACAGCCTTCCGGCTTGGGCATTTCCTTACCATAAACTGTGGGGGCTAGCTTTACTGCGGAGCAGTTTGGTTCCGCAATCCTTCCGGGCGAGCATTGAATCCGAAGGCACTGGGATGGCCCGGCTGGCCTCGCGCTTCAGACTTGAGCCCAAGGAATTTTAGGTTAGGTTAGGTTAGGTTAGTGTTGTTTAACGTCCCGTCGACAACGAGGTCATTAGAGACGGAGCGCAAGCTCGGGTTAGGGAAGGATGGGGAAGGAAATCGGCATTGCCCTTTCAAAGGAACCATCCCGGCATTTGCCGGAAACGATTTAGGGAAATCACGGAAAACCTAAATCAGGATGGCTGGAGACGTCCTCCCGAAGGAATTTTAGGGTCCACGGCCGCACAGCCAAGCTGGTGTTCCCGACACGAATTCACAGGCTTTATCTGATCGAAACTTCAAGTAAATAAATGAATCGTAATACTCTGTATTGTAATTATGACTTCCTATCAAGCGAGGTTGCATATCGCTCATCTAAATTTCGTATAACTTCATAGCACTGGAGCAGAATAACACGCTCTGACTGACGTATTCTGAGAGATTTGTACGTGGAGTTACTATTGAGAATAATCGTAACTCCACAACTTCACCGAACATTGCATTGCAGACAGCCAAATCGCCGTATTTACTTTTGGACACAAGTAGTGAGGCCGGTGTGCTGCAGACTCTTTAAATATTACCTCCATACGGTACTTCGTTCGATCTTACAACGGCACGTAACAGACGACATATCGAGATAAACTACTCTACATGCTTGTATATCGCAAACGGTTATCATTAGGATCGTGGACTGTCGAGAGAGCGGTTTTTGTCGTCCCACGACATTGCTGCTCTCTTTGATCGAGAACCAACAACAGTAGTGCGAATATGGATCGCTCGGCTCAAGAATGCCATAGAGAATGACAAGTCCAAGAGGACAGATACACGCCAAAGAAACTGGTATAGGCATGCGTATTCAAATACAGAGATACGTAACAGGCAGAATACGGCACTGCGGTCGGCAACGCCTATACAAGACAGCAAGTGTCTGGCGCAGTTGTTACATCGGTTACTGCTGCTACAATGGCAGGTTATCAAGATTACAGTGAGTTTGAATGTGGTATTATAGTCGACACACGAGCCGTGGCATACACAAACTCCGAGGTAGCAATGAAGTGGGGATTTTCTCGTACGACCATTTCACGAGTGTGCCGTGAATATCAGAAATCCGGTAAAACATCGAATTTCCGACATCGCGGCGGCCGGCAAAACATCCTGCAAGACCGGGACCAACGACGACTGAAGAGAATCGTTCAACGTGACAGAAGTGCAACCCTTCCGCAAACTGCTGCAAATTTCAGTGTTGGGTCATCAACAAGTTTCAGCGTGCGAACCATTCAACGAAACATCACCGATATGAGCTTTTGGATCCGAAGGCCCACTCGTGTACCCTTAGTGACTGCACGACACAAAGCTTTACGCCTTGCCTGGGCCCGTCAACACCGTCATTGGACTGTTGATGACTGGAAACAAGTTGCCTGGACGGACGAGTCTCATTTCAAATTGTATCGAGAGGATGGACGTCTATGGGAATGGAGGCAGCCTCTTGAATTAATGGACCCTGCATGTCAGCAGGGGACTGTTCAAGCTGGTGGAGGCTCCGTAATGTGTGGGGCGTAGCAGTTGGAATGATATGCGTCCCCTGCTACGTCTAGACGCGACTCTGGCAGGTGACACGTAAGTAAGCATCCTGTCTGATCACCTGCATCCATTCATGTCCATTGTGCGTTCCGACGGACTTGGGAAATTCCAGCAGGACAACGCGACACCCCAGACGTCGAGAAATGCTGCGGAGTGGCTCCAGGAACACTCTTCTGAATTTAAACACTTCCGCTGCTACCAAACTCCCCAGACATGAACATTATTGAGCATATCTGGGATGCCTTGCAACGTGCTGCTCCGAAGAGATCTCCACCCTCTCGTACTCTACGGATTTATGGACAGATCATGGTGTCACTTCCCTCCAGCACTACTTCAGACGTTGGTCGAGTCCACACCACGCCGTGTTGCGGCAATTCTGCGTGCTCGAAGGGGTGCTCGAAGGGGCCCTACACGATATTAGGCAGGTGTACCAGTTTCTTTGGCTCTTCAGTGTATGCAGTATGCTCACCCGTTCAGGACCGTACAATCATGTCACACAGCCTGAGTCGTTAAATGGGCTTACTTGCATCAAGACAGACTTCCAAGCGGACAGCGTGGTGAATTCCGTAGCAACACAGATTGCTAGCATCTGAACATTTGTCATAGCTTCCCTCGAAGCAGCAGCAGTGGGAGGTATACAGACAGTGTTGTGACCAACGACAACAGCGGGCATGAGAACAGCACCGCGTCCTCTTTCTAGACATCTCGCTTCTGCTCACTGTGTCACGACTGACGTATCGTTAAGTGAGGGGCCAACGAACACGAAGATTGGCAGACTGCATTCATGATGCTCATAGGGCCCCGGGGCGCTGAGAGACTGGCACGTTGTCACTCGCCAGCCACTACGATTGTGGAACTTTGGCATCGAGTTCGGTGCGACATGAAATGATGTGCCAGTATCTGTCATCGACGCTCAGATGGACGTGATGCCCATCCGCACTAGATCTGTTCGAATGAAGCGTCACATTCTTTATATCTCAATTCACCTAGAAATATACTCAAGTGTTTTCCTACATACTGTATTCCCATAGCAAGTCAGATTTCGTTTTTTTTTTCTCAATTTAACGATCAGTACTGTCTGTACGACACAACGAGTAAAAGTAAGGATAGGAAATTAGATAACTGAAGGGATTAACAACGGAGGAGGGGCTGTACAACTCTATCGTCTTTCAACTACGCAGTACAAGACCCATTTAGATGCTTTAGTTAAAAACATTTTCCAAGAAAAGAATGTTGTACCAGTAGGAAAAAGAATTGGCGGGGTGGGAGAGGTACTCGCGCTCTGAAAGTTCCCTATTAATTTAATTTGTATACAGACAGTTCATCGATCGGGAAATGGAGGATACCGACAGCTTTTATTTGTTATCGACACTGGTTCTGGGAAGATATCAGTCCCGGAAATTCCAAGGCTTCTGAGAATGTTTTAATTTTAAGTTTGAAGTCGGATAACAAATGACAAAAAATATTTATTTCGTGTTATCTAATAACAAATTAACACTTTCAGGATTTTTTCCCTTGACTTGCGGTGTTAAACACTGCTTCTTGCAAAATTTCATGGTTCTAGGTGCACGGTAGGTACCTAAAGGTTCTGATGAGTGAGTTCGCGAGTCTCAAATTATGTGACATAAATGGCCCTATCTTTTGATTTCATTGACAGAAGCTTAAAATTTTTACACCGCAAAGAGACCGTAGACTTTAGCATTTGTCATACATTTTAACATGATAGATCTACCCATTCCTGAGAAAAATTAGTCTTAAAAGTCAGACAAACAGACAGTCGGATAACAGATGACAAAAGAATATTGTTTATGGTACAACTACAAATTAGCACTTTACGGATTTTTTCTTTTACATATACTGATAAACCTTCCTTCTTGCCAAATTTCATGACTCTAGGTCAACGGAGAGTACCCTATATATTTTGATGAGCGAGTTGAGTATCAAAATATGTGACACAAATGGCCATAGCTGTTGACTGCATTGACTTGGAATCTTACTTTTTTTTTATACCGGCAACAGACCATACTTCTTCGTAGGCGACATAAATTTCATTCAGCGGGTTACGTCCAACCGTTCCTGAGTTTTTAACAGTCGGTCAGATGGACAGACAGGCAGACGGACGGACAACAAAGTAATCGCGTAAGAGTTCCGTTTTTACCATCAGAAGTAAGGAACTATAAATAGTCACTGATGAGATGGTATTAAAAAGACAAAATAAAAAAGTCAATTAAAAACTTGTTACAAGAGCTGAACACCAGCTTTGTGGAATGTAGACTCAGGATGACTGCGAAAAAGCCTGACATACTTGATATTACAAGTTAATCAAAGAAGATAAAAGTGAAATTGCATGATTAGTTAGCGCACCAAGTTCATGCCGTCACATTCGTACGATGTTAAAGAACCAGTAACATGACATGTATCACGAAATTAAAATGAGAATAGCTACTGCAAAAGAAATGTTTTACAGGGAGACGAAAGCTCTCTGTGGTATAGGAAATGCACAATTAAGGAAAATATTATTCAAATGTATTATACGATTGTCATCCAGCAATGTTCCGAAAAATGGACACAGCGACAGAGAAAGTAGATATTCTTGACTTATAGTTGTGGCGAAGAATGGAAGGTTTAAAGTGGGCAGGTAAAATAAAGAATGAGGTTATGCTGGAAAGGCTAAATGAGAAAATACGAGTGCTGGATGCAGTTAAGAACAGTTACAGTAAATTGGCTAGGACACAAGATGAGAAGAGATAAAACTGATTAGTATGTACTTGAAGGATCTATAATTGGAAAACAATCTCGGAAAGAAGAAGATGCCAGCTAATGACGACAGAAGGATAAATGCAGGGTACGCAGTTACGAGAACGTTGACGTTAAACCGCATGAACTGAAAAACGCTTAACTTCCAGTGATGGATCTGACTAATGAGCAGAACATATCATCCTCGTCAACAGAGTTGCGTTGCAGGCAAAAGTTAGGTGTCATAACACAGATGATGAAATTATGGCTCTGACGTCTAAGCCCAACACATGGTGATCTTTTGTTTTTATTTTCAGTTTTGTTTACTGATTTCTGTCCGTATTTTGATGTATACTCTATTGCAGAACAGTTACTGCCGTTAGGCGTTGTGTGGTCCACACAGTGACAACCCTCTATGTACGACACTGCGCGATGCCACGACATTCACTGTATAGTCAGAAGTTTCGGAATAGCCCGAAGGACGCACTTCATGTATATGAAAGAGTGCAAAACGTCTTCTTCCAACATTTTCACTGAAGTGTCAGTATATGGCTGTAAAAAACATTACCTGAAGTCATGCGGCTCCATTACCAGTTACTATTGATGCTGTAAAACATGTACCGTCAAGAGCGATGTTCACCATTTACGGATTAAAGTTAAGTATTCCAACAGCTACGTCCTTTTTTGCTAAAGTCTAACTTCCTTGTCCTGTTCCAGACCTCACGCCAGCCTGCGTGATCTAAAACGCGTGCCTTTCGGCTTCCTCTCATAGTGGGTTGGCTCTCTTGCCAATCCACAACAAATACCGCACCCACGTTGACTGAGAAACGTCATTGAAAATTCGTTTCTACAGTAGCGTGCACATTTTCATTTGCCCATAAATGAGAATTCCGCGTATTGATTCCGTTGTGGGTAAATGTTGACACATCGGTGAACAGAACACGTGGAATTAATCACTCATTGGCAATGGTCCATTGACAGAATTCTTTCCGGGCAGCAGCATCTCCTTCATGCAGATGTACACTCTGCCGATGCCAGGGACATAGACCGTGCTCGTGTACTATGCTTATCACTCATGTTTGTGGAATACCGAGTTGGGCAGAAATTCTTCTAAAGTTAGTAGTAGGGTTGCATTCCACTACTTGAAGAATGTTCTCAACTTCACTAAGAGACGACATTTACGCTGGGAAGCGTACCACCCTCACGCAGTCCGTGAAACACCCTGCCAAACCGAGCGAGGTAGCGCAGTGGCTGGCACACTGGACTCGCATTCGGGAGGACGACGGTTCAATCCCGCGTCTGGCCATCCTGGTTTAGGTTTTCCGTGATTTCCCTAAATCGCTCCGGGCAAATGCCGGGATGGTTCCTTTCAAAGGGCACGGCCGACTTCCTTCCCCATCCTTCCCTAATCCACTGAGACCGATGACCTCGCTGTCTGGTCTCCTTCCCCAAACAACCCAACACCCTGCCAAACACCCTGCTATCTCCATCAGCTTACCTACCTTCCATTCGGAAAGTGGATGCACTCAATGACTGTGTGTGACTTATAAATTATAGAGTGCCGCAATCAGTCGTCCTTTTTAGATTGTGTTAAGCAAATGGTGCAAATGGCTCTGAGTACTATGGGACTTAAACATCGGAGGTCATCAGTCCCCTAGAACTTAGAACTACTTAAACCTAACTAACCTAAGGTCATCACACACATCCATGCTCGCGGCAAGATTCGAACCTGCGACAGTAGCAGTCGCGCGGTTCCGGACTGAAGCTCCTAGAACCGCTCGGCCACAGGGGCCGGCTGTTAAGCAAATCCAGATTTCGGCAAGTAGCTAGCCATTCTCAATGCGCTATTTTTTATTCTCAGTGTATGCAAGTCCCTGTTGTTCGGGCTTCAGTCACAGTTCTTTGAATACTCAACTGTGACTGACTTAATTCTGACTGACGCCCGAACAACTGGCACTTACATACATTGAGAATAAAAAATAGCGAATTGAGAATGGTTAGCTACTAGCCGCAATGTGGATTTGCATAATTAAATCTAAAAAGGACGACTGATTGCTGCACTCTATGATTTATAACCCTGCTATCTGGCACTCTACGATTCGGAAATCGTTGTTGGTATTATCGCACAGCAGATCTGGAATTCTCATTGGACAAACCGTAGACAAATACCATGTCAGCATACTCTGCATGTGTGAAGATCCGTGGCATTTTCACTACACAAAACTATATTCGTTCCTCACGTAACAACACTGTAGTACCGTGCAGTACGACAAGCACTCTCGGACTGAGACTTGAGGTAAACAACTGCACCATGCGCAACTGAACCGCGTACTGACACGGTTAGTAACGACGACGCCACACGTTTCCCGTTCCTAGTTGTTTTCACTGGTTTACCCGGAAACAGTTAAGAAAAGGGCATATGTTTATTAGGAGTTTTTTGTTCAGAATCACTAGTATCACCCCTCAAAGCATTTACCTTTCCTCCTGACTCATCCTGACGTAAAAGTCATGTCATACCTCTCACAAGGGAACCTTCCCATCGTACCCCCCTCAGATTTAGTTATAAGTTGGCACAGTGGATAGTCTTTGAAAAACTGAACACAGATCAATCGAGAAAACAGGTAGAAGTTGTGTGGAACTATGAAAAAAATAAACAAAATATACAAACTGAGTAGTCCATGCGCAAGTAGGCAACATCAAGGAGAGTGTGAACTCAGGAGCGCCGTGGTCCAATGGCTAGCGTGAGCAGCTGCGGAACGAGAGGTCCTTGGTTCAACTTTTCCCTCGAGTGAAAAGTTTAGTTTCTTTATTTTCGCAAATCTGTCCGTTCGTTCACTGACGTGTCTGTTCACTGTAACAAGTTTAGTGTCTGTGTTGCGACACCACTGCAAAACCATGCGATTAGTAGACGAAAGGACGTGCCTCTCCGATGGGAACCGAAAACATTTGATCGCAAGGTCATAGGTCAACCGATTCCTCCACAGGAAAACACGCCTGATATATTCTATACGACACTGGCGACGGCATGTGCGTCACATGACAGGAATATGTTGTCGACCCACCTCACTTGTACACTTGGCGAATGGGTAAAAAGATTCTTCTACCTTGCCCGATGTAGATTTTCTTGTGGATGTGATAATCACTCCCAAAAAAGTGATGAAAACATAAGAGTTTGTCGCGTAAACTGCAACAAATGAATGCAACACTTTCACAGTCGCACAGTTTTCCCTGTGCTCTGTCAAACCATATGTTTTTAACATTTTCAAATTTTTCCGTGTGTAAACCGTCAAATCCTGCATATGTCCAAGCAAATCTGAACATGGCCTGGAATTTTGGAGAGCGAAGTTGATTATGTGTGAGTGCCTGAACTTTGATAATTGTCTGAAAATAAAAAATTAAACTTTTCACTCGAGGGACGACTTGAACTAATGATCTCTCGTTGCGCAGCTGCTCACGCTAACCACGGGTCCACGGCGGGCCTCAGTTCACAGTATCCTTGATGTTGCCTATCTTGCGCATGGACTACCCAGTTTGTATATTTTGCTTATTTTTCTCATAGTTCCACACAACTTCTTCCCGTTTTCTCGATTGATCTGAGTTCAGTTTTTCAACGCCTATCCACTGTGCCAACTTAAAACTAAATCTGATGGGGGTGCGATGGGGAGGTTCCCTTGTCAGTATCGATCCGGACCTCCTTCTGCCTGGCATAGTGCAACTTGACGTAAAATGGTCTCGACAAGTCACTGAACCCTTGCATAAATATTGAGCCTTGCTGCCTCTATAACAGTCCACAATCGCGAAAGTGTTGCGGTGCAGGATTTTGTTCACGAACTGACCCTTGGATGATGTCCCATAAATATTCAGTGGGATTCATGTCGGGCGAACTGGGCGGCTAAACCATTCGATCGCACTGTCCAAAATGCTCTTCAAACCAATCGCGAACAATTGTGGCCCGATGGGATGGCGCATCCCATTGTTGTTTGGGAACATGAAGTCCATGAATGGCTGCAGATGGTCCCCAACATGATCATTTCCAATCAATCATCGGTTCAGTTGAACTAGAGGATCCAGTCCATTCCATGTAAAAATAGCCCACAAAATTATGGGGGCACTGCGAGCTAGCACAGTGCCTTGTTGACAACTTGGGTCCATGGCTTTGTAGAGTCTGTACCAGACTCGAACCCTACCATCAGCTCATACCAACTGAAACCGGGACTTAGGTCACGATTTTCCAGTCGTCTGGGGTCCAAGCTACCTGGTCACGAGGCCAGCAGAAGGCTGCAGGCGACGTCGTGCTGTTAGCAAAGGCACTCACGTCTGTAGTCTGCTGCCATAATCCCTTAAGGACAGATTTCGCCGCACTGTCCTAAAGGTTACGTTCGTCGTACATCCCACATTGATTTCCGCAGTTACTTCACGCAGTGTTGCTTGTCTGTTAGCACTGACATATCTATGCAAACACCGCTGCTCTCGGTCGTTAACTGCAGGCCTTCGGTCACTGTGTTGTCCGTGGCGAGAGATAACGCCTGAAATTTGGTGTTTTCGGCACACTCTTGACACTGTGGAATTTGAAATATTGAATTCCATAGCGATCTCCGAAATGGAATGTCCTATGTGTCAAGCTCCAACTACCAGTCCACTTTCAACGTCAGTTGATTCCCGTCGAGCGGCCATAATCACGTCGGAAACCTTGTATATGTACATGTCGCTATCCCATGATTTATAACCTCAGTGTATACAAATACCAACAAATTATTTTAACAACCATGTTCCTAGTCGATCATTATTGGGATATGATTGACCCAGCCAACTGTCACCTCAACCGTGCTTCTAGGTGAATATCAGGACAGCTGATCTGCACTTATTTTTCTTTCCAGTAGCACATGGATCAACTGGCAGAGTCCTGTCTGTGACGAACTGCCGCTCTTCTGCGGGCCACATGGCATAAATTTTATGTGATTATGACAATTGTTTGGCTTGTAAATTAAATAGAAAAGTGTGCACTTTAGTTCAGAATATACTTATTTTTGCGTTGTCAGCGTTTACGTTAATGTGCTTTGTTCGACCTTTCCCTAGACGGTAAGTTCCATCCATCACAGTGATGTGGTTCAGGATGTTCTGTGACATACTCATCCGTCATTTGCAAAAGCTCTTCGTTTTCCTGTCAATTTCTTTAGAAATGGACAAAAATACGTAATAGAGAATGCCAAATCAGTTAATTGTCCTGGATGTTCCAACATTTTGTACTACAAATTCCCCAGTTTTCCAATTGTCAAAGCAACTTTTTGTGTAGGCGTATTGTCTTGAAAAAGGATATTTTTTTTTTTACATGTCATGTTTCTCATGTCTTTTCTCTAGTTTTGCTCATCCGTTTTGTCCAACAAGCTTACAAAGTATTTGTCAGCTACGTTACACATATTTTCAAGGTAAGTAGAATGTGCACGCATCACAAAAAACTATGAAATAACGAATCCGGCAGATGAAATCGTTTTCACTGCATTTAGTTGAGGGTAGCCTTCTTCGACCCTCTGCTTTCCTTTCTGTTTAGGTTTTTTTTTTTTTTTTTTTTTTTTTTTTTTTTTTTTTTTTTTTTTTTCATATGGTAGTAGACACAGATTGAAACAGCGGACTCTTTTTAAGATGGCTGAAGTTCTACTAAAAACGATATTATTGCATCTGTTATCGTCCGCATTCAAGACGTGTGCACTCTTATACACAACTAACTCTTCGTGAAAAACGTACTATCATCTTTCTCGTGGCATTTCCATGCCTTTAGCTGCTTCGTATACTTTTCAGTACCCATTGTCTGATACCACGTTATGCTCTATCTCTGTGTTTCCGCAATTTTGGTCATCCTTCACGTGGATCTTTTACGGAAGGGGCAATTCTTTTTTTTTTTTTTTTTTTTTTAATATCCGTTCGAAACGAAGAATTTCAGAACGGCATTGCATGACAGTTTATCCACTGGAATGATACGCAAAGAAAGACTGCTGTAAAAGCCCGGTACAAGCATCAAAAGAATGGGAAGACTTGTAAACCAACCTCAAGGACGATCTGCTTGGGTTCTGTAGAAATGTAGGTAAACAAGAGGCAATACTGACCCTACAATTTAGAAGACAGGCCGGAATAGAGCTAACCTACATTTATAGAATATACAGACTTAGAGAAAGCCATTGACAATGTTGACTCGAATGCACTTTTAGAATTCTGAAGGAAGCGTGGATAAAAGCCAGGAGCTATAGTATGTCCACATTTTGTACAAAAACCGAACTGCAGTTAAAGGAGTGAAGGACATATAATGGAAGCAGTAGTTGAGAGGAAAATGATACAGGGTTGTGTCCTATCCCTACTGTTATACAATTTGAATATTGAGCAAGCGGTGAAGGTAACCAAGGGAATTTTTAGAGAGGGAATCAAAATTTAGAGAGAAGAAATAAAAACTTTAGGATTCTTCGTTGGCAATTTGATTCTGCCATAGACGGCAAAAGGACTCGGAGGAGAAGATGAATGGAATGTATAGTGTATTTATAACAGTTTACAAAATGAACATCAAGTAAAACCAGGTAACATAATGTAATCGAATTAAATTAGGGAATCTTGATGGAATTAGATTAGGCAGTGAGACACAAAAAATTATAGACAAGTTTTACCATTTTGGCAGCAAAAACAATGACATTAGGTGAAGTAAAGAGGACATAAATCCGGACTGACAATACAAAGAGAAGCCTTCTCGAAAAAGGAAATTTTGTTAACATGGAAAGCATATTTAAGTATTAAGACGTATTTTCTGAAGATGGTTTCTCTGGGATGTAGCCTTGTAAGAATGTCAACGTGACGACATATAGTTCAGACAAGGAGAGAATATAAGTTTTCAAAATGTAGTGCTACAGGAGAATGCTGAAAGTCAGATGGGTGGATGAGATAACTTGTGAAGCGGTGCTACATCGAACTAGGGAGGAAAGAAATTTACAGCACAACGTGATTAAAAGAATGAATCAATTCTTTGGACACATCCTAAGGCATAATTAATTGTCAGGTCGGTTATGGATCTAAATGTGGAGGCTAAAAATTGTAGAGGGAGACCAGGGCTTGATTACACCAAGCATGTTGAAACGTTTGTATGTTGCAGCAGATATGCAGAGATGAAGAGGCTATCACAGAATGAACTAGCGTAAAAAAATGAAACAAAGCACTTATACGATTGAATACCACAACAACAACATAAACGAAACAATTCCTATGCCAAGTTGAGTTTTATTTACAAAAAGCACAAAACGCACCAACATAAGAAAGCATATTTTCGGTCACGTCAACGGAACTCCGTGTCAGGATGAGATCTTTTCAAGACGTCCCCGTACTGCTGGGAATGCTGTTGGCTGTGGAGAGATAGGGTTAACTCACGGTATAGGTTAACATTTCGCAACAAATAAAGATAAGAGTAAGCTGTATAGCTACTCACCAGTGTTGTGAGAGATTGCAATTCTGTTAATGTAATAATCGAGGCTTTACTGGAAGTCCAAACAACTAACATTCCTTATCAGAAAACTATATGCATTCCTAATTTCTGTGGCCATTGCCTCTGTAGTTGCTGTACAGTTTTTGAGGTATTTTAAATCTGTCTTTTAAAAAACTAAAAATGTGTGTTTATTTTGGCATGCGTGTTCGTTTTATTCACTTAAAGCATAAGTCTATTATTTGGAGTCAAATGTATTTAGTTTTCTTCCAGAATTCAAAAACCGTTCGTTTGAATTGATGCTGTAGTGTTATTTTTACTTACCGCATTTTTGGCCGATTTACGCTTGCAGTTCGGTCACCTGTATGCACATTATATGCAGTATGTTCAAATCTTATCAAACGAATAGGTTTTAGATCTAGAAGCATACCAAACTGTATAATGGTTCAAGACCGTTGATGATGTTTTAAGAGAATAAAATTAAGAGATGCATAAATCAAAGAGCGATTGTTAAAATAAACACGAATGTTTTGATTGTTCCAAAGGTGAATTCAAAATACCTTAAATAATTATTTGCATTCCATGTCAGTAAACCGTTATCACTCACTCTTTGTTTGTATTATCTTTGGTTTGTATTATCTATGGTATTTTTGGTATTTTATCTTGTTGAATTCGTGGTGTATTGCTTGTCATACATGAAGGAATGTATTACGTGTGATGTTGTGACTACAATCTATTTGAAGTTGACTGTATAATTTCGTAGGATCTTTTATCGTGTTTTGCTCTTACATTGCGTTTTTCTTCTGTTTTGTCGTTTGTACGGTACTCTCAGGATGGCAAAGACGGTCGTAATAAGTAGGGAGAACAAGACAGTATTGTGTCATGCATTTTTCCAAGTATATCTCATTCTCTAAGCTGCTGCAAGTGTCAGCTTCCCCGTGAGTATTTTACATTTTCTTGCGTGCTTCTCAACTTTGTGCTTTACTGTCACCACAATAGTAGAGCTCTGGCAAGAGCTAACGAGATGCTTTTGTTTCTCTCTGGGCTCTGTACGTCTTCCGCCGCTCCGGTCGACAGGTGTGATGGTACCGCTACGCAGCGCACGGTTAATCCGCCGATAATGTGGGAATGGTCTCAGGGAAACCGGTATCTTTGCGCGGGGCAGCCTGTCCTTAGACAGCCGTACATTCCGCCAACGATGCAGCTAGCGGACGCAAAACAGTGATTAGATTCGAGGAAAATTGCGAGAGGAGAGAAGAACGAGTTTCGGCACCTCGTTGCAAACGCTTACGTCAGGGATAAATTCACAGGTCTTCCGCAGTAGATGGTCGCCTTTCACGGGCCTGTGATAAAGTACAGGCTGCTGAGGGAGGAAAAAGTATTGCTGAACAATTCTGTGAGAATCAAAAATACAGACAATTCGTACTGGCAAGCGGTAATTCGCACCGGAAGTTTCAGAGTAATGTTGGCAATTTCTTGAGCCAAAGTGAACTGCTCAATATTAAAACTCGAATAGCAAGAGGGAAGGAAAATATACATACAAAAAAATAGTAATTATGAGCTAAAATGTAAAATTCCACGTTCTGCCTCCAGACGGGCCAATTTGGCCCGATCGACCGCCACGCTGTGACATCGGATACGGTATTGGGGGACATGCGGTCAGAATGAATTCCAATCAAGAACAACTGCCAAGATGAGAAACATAGAAGCAGATATCCTCGGTGTAACAAAGCAGCTTAAATCACTTAATAAAGGCAAGGCCTCCAGTCCAGATTGTATACCAGTCAGGTTCCTCTCAGAGTATACTGATATAATAGCTCCATATTTAGCAATTATATACAACCACTCGCTCAAAGACAGATACGTACCTAAAGACTGGAAAATTGCTCAAGTCACACCAATACCCAAAAAGGGAAGTAGGAGTAATCCGCTGAATTAGAGGCCTCTATCACTAACGTCTATTTGCAGTAGGGTTTTAGATGGCTCAAATGGCTCTGAGCACTATGGGACTTAACATTTGAGGTCATCAGTCCACTAGAACTTAGAACTACTTAAACCTAACTAGCGTAAGGACATCGCACACATCCATGCATTCGAACCTGCGACCGTAGGGTTTTAGAACATATACTGTATTCGAACATTATGAAGTACCTAGAAGAAAACGATTTATTGACATACAGTCAGCACGGATTCAGAAAATATCGTTCTTGTGAAACACAACTAGCTCTTTATACTCATGAAGTAATAAGTGCTATCGACAGGGGATGCCAAATTGAGTCCATATTTTTAGATTCCTTAGAAATGTTCGAACACGTGAGGCAATACTGACCTTACGACTTATCTTAGAAGAAAGATTAAGGAAAGGCAAACCTACGTTTCTAGCATTTGTAGACTTAGAGAAAGCTTTTGACAATGTTGATTGGAATACACTCTTTCAAATTCTGAAGGTGGCAGGGGTAAAATACAGGGAGCGAAAGGCTATTTACAATTTGTACAGAAACCAGATGGCAGTTATAAGAATCGAGGGGTATGAAAGGGAAGGAAACAAAAGAAAAGTTTGAAGTAGGTATTAAAATCCATGGAAAAGAAATAAAAACTTTGAGGTTCGCCGATGACATTGTACTTCTGTCAGAGACAGCAAAGGACTTGGAAGAGCAGTTGAACGGAATGGACAGTGTCTTGAAACGAGGGTAAAAGATGAACATCAACAAAAGCAAAAGTCGAATTAAGTCGGGTGATGCTGAGGGAGTTAGATTAGGAAATGAGACACTTAAAGTAGTAAAGGAGTTTTGCTATTTGGGGACCAAAATAACTGATGATGGTCGAAGTAGAGAGGGTATTAAATGTAGACTGGCAATGACAAGGAAAGCGCTTCTGAAGAAGAAAAATTTGTTAACATCGAGTATAGATTTAAATGTCAGGAAGTCGTTTCTGAAAGTATTTGTATGGAGTATAGCCATGTATGGAAGTGAAACGTGGACGATAAATACTTTAGACAAGAAGAGAATAGAAGCTTTCGAAATGTGGTGCTACAGAATAATGCTGAAGATTAGATGGGTAGACCACATAACTAATGAGGACGTATTGAATAGAATTGGGGAGAAGAGGTGCTTGTGGCACAACTTGACTAGAAGAAGGGATCTGTTTGTAGGACATGTTCTGAGACATCAAGGGATCACCAACTTAGTATTGGAGGGCAGCGTGGAGGGTAAAAATCGTAGAGGGAGACCAAGAGATGAATACACTAAGCAGATTCAGAAGGATGTAGGCTGCAGTAGGTACTGGGAGATGAAGAACCTTGCACAGGATAGAGTAGAATGGAGAGCTGCATCAAACCAGTCTCAGGACTGAAGACCACAACACCAACAACATTTTTAGATTTCCAGAAAGCTTTCGACACCGTTCCTCACAAGCGTCTTCTAATCAAACTGCGTGCTGCGGAGTATCGCCTCAGTTGTGCCACTGGATTCGTGATTTCCTGTCAGAAAGTTCACAGTTTGTAGTAACAGATGAAAAGTCATCGACTAAAACAGAAGTAATAACCGGTGTTCCCCAAAGAAGTGTTATAGGCGCTCTATTGTTCCTGATCTATATTAACGACATAGGAGACAATCTGAGTTGCCGTCTTAGATTGTTTGTAGATGATGCTGTCATTTACCGCCTTGTAAAGTCATCAGATGATCAAAACGACTTGCAAAATGATTTAGATAAGATATCTGTACGTGTGCGAAAAGTGTCAATTGACCCTGAATAAAGAAAAGTGCGAAGTTATTCACATGAGTACTAAAAGAAATCAGCTAAATTTCGATTATGCGATAAGTCACACAAATCTGAGGGCTGTAAATTCAACTAAATACTTAGGGATTACAATAACAAATAACCTAAATTGGAACGATCACATAGCTAATATTGTGGGTAGAGCAAACCAAAGACTGCGATTCATTGGCAGAACACTTAGAAGGTGCAACAGGTTTACCAAAGAGACTGCTTACACTACCCTTGTCCGCCCTATTCTGGTGTACTGCTGTACAGTGTGGGATCCGCATCAGGTGGGACTGACGGATGACATCGAAAAAGTACGAAGAAGGGCAGCTCGTTTTGTATTATCGCGAAATAGGGGAGATAATGTCACAGACACGATACGTGAATTGGAGTGGCAATCATTAAAACAAAGGCGTTTTTCGTTGCGACGGGATCTTCTCATGAAATTTCAATCACCAGTTTTCTCCTCCGATTGCGAAAACATTCTGTTGGCACGCACCTACATAGGGAAAAATGATCATCACGATAAAATAGGAGAAACCAGGGCTCGCAAGGAAAAATTTGAATGCACAGTTTTCCCGCGTGCCGTTCGAGAGTGGAACGGTAGAGAGACAGCATGAAGGGGGTTCATTGAACCCTCTGCCAAGCACTTTATTATGAATAGCAGAGTAATCACGTAGATGTAGATACTCCTCTCCTGTATGTTATTAGCTTTCTTGACCCTGGAACAGCTACTAATCGGCCGAATAGTGCCTGAGTTGGTCTCACGACGCTGAGAGCACCCTGTATCAGTCCTCAAACCAATGGCAGAAATGGGAAGCGAATTAGAGGAGCCCCCCATGGTGATCAGCTGCGCCGACCACTCCGGTACGGTATCGGACTGTTGATAACAGTACGTGTGCTGTATAAAACGAAGAATTCATGATTAAATTTGTAGGTGAATTGCGGGTGTACAGGGTGCGAAATTTAGTATACAGAGGTGCCATCTCTGGCAGTAGTAGTGGTTCTAACATGGCTAAGTATCGAGTCTAACTGAGCTTGAATGAGTGATACGGTTAACTACATTACATGCAGCCTTAGTTCTACGCCAGAATTCATCATTCGTAATGTTTGGCGACCCATGATCAGATATTTTGAAGGAGGAGATCTGTAGAAGGTGCTGGCCCGGGCAACAACAGCTTTGTATTGTGATAGGTCTGGAGAGCAAGGCCGGCCGCCGCGGCCGAGCGGTTCTAAGCGCTTCAGTCCGGAACCGCGTGACTGCTACGGTCGCAGGTTCGAATCCTGCCTCGGGCATGGATGTGTGTGATGTCCTTAGGTTAGTTAGATTTAAGTAGTTCTAAGTTCTAGGGGACTGATGACCTCAGATGTTAAGACCCGTAGTGTTCAGAGCCATTTTCTGGAGAGCAAGGGCAACACGTGGTCTTGTACTGTCTTGTTGGAAATAAGACCATCAAGCTCATTCTCGTGTATATTAATGACCTCTGGTCTGTTACATTGCCACATGCAAAGCTTGTTTGATTTGCTGATGATACAGGCATTGCAATAAGCAGTAAGTCAAGTTCAGATTTAGAAATGGCTGCTAATCAAATTTTCACCGGTAGTAATGAACTGTCATTAAACTTCGATAATACCCACTATATACAGTTCAGAACCTGTAAGAGATTTCCTTCTAGCATGTGTATAACATATGAACACACGCAGATATAAGAGGTTGGCAGTGTTAAATTTCTGGGATTAGAAGTCGATAATAAATTCAGTTCGGTTCGGGCATAACACAAAATTGCTGAAGCGCCTGAAAAAATCTGTATTTGTACTGAGAATGACGTCAGATTTAGGAGATATAAATACAAAACAGCTTGCATGCTTTGCTTACTTTCATTTAATTATGTCATATAAGATCATATCCTGAGGTAACACGTCAAACCGAGCAAAAGTTTTTAGCGTGCGGAAGCGTGTAATAAGACTTATTTGTGGTGTAAACTCAAGAAAATCATGTAGAAACCTGCTCAAGGAACTTTGATCGTAACCACTACTTCTCTGTATATTTCTTCGTTAACGAACTTCGTTGCAAGTGATGCGCTCTATTTCCAAGCAATCGTTCAATACATAGTATCAGTACTAGGAATAAGAACAACCTACATAAAGACCTAAAATGACTTACCTTGGTACAAAAAGGGGTCCAATATTCAGGAACACACATTTTCAATAAATTGCCAGCAGCTGTTAGAAGATTGGTTTCAGGTAAAGTACAGTTTAAACAGAGTTTGAAAGACTTTTCGATGGGCAATTCCTTTTACTCTATAAATGGATATCTTAACATGGACTGTTAGACCAACTTAAATAAAAATTTCTGTTAGATTTCAGTTTTGACAGCATTTCGTCACAACAGTCAGGATTAGGTATTCTGTGAATTATAAATTTATTAAATGTGTATAGCTATGTTTCATTCTGACAGTGTATTAATTCTGTAAATATTAGCAGTTCCAGTTTACTGTAATACATTCACCTATTTTAACAATCGCCTGACAAATGATCGGGGTATTGAGTATTATATTCTTATGTTTTATGTTTTTTATGTTACACTTTCTGACTTGTTCCACGCGCACGACAATCATCTCATTTTTGGGCCTCTCGGACGAAAACTGAATCTAATCTAATCTAAGATACGACGGGGCCAACGGACCTAACACATCAGAAATGCTGCTGTCCAAACTACCGGGTGTGTACCAAATGAAAGCCCATACTATCGAACCATGTGTTTGGCCAGTATTTACGACGATGGCTGCAATCTGGAAAAGTTCATTCGTTTCAGAGCCTCCACACACGGAAATAGAAATTGTGAATCTGCACAAAGAACGTGTGTCCAGTGTTGTCCATCCTCCCTCTGTTGTCGCATCAAGTGAAGGTGCTGCGATGTGTTGTCGCTAATAACCGAAGTGACAGAGAGACCTCAGCGGCCATACCAGGCACAAACACAAAGAATTTTTCAGTCTTGGTCGCACTTTACTATTTGTGGTTTTGATTGCGCGTTTCGGTTAACTGCCATCATCGAATCTGTTATGAGACAAAAACTATAACAATGGAATATACTGTTGTTTGCAGATATTAAAGAAATATTTTTTCGTAAGAAGACAGAATAACCATGGCGTGTGCTTTATTTCAGTAGACCACAAAATCAGAAATTGTCATGATTAGAGGGGTACAAATACAGCAACATACAAGAGTAAACCGTACCAAATACTTTAAAACATCAATATAATGTTTTTTGTTAAACAGCACCTACTCATGCGAAGTGTAGGTGCATACTCGCGGCGACACAGTCACCTTCAGGTGGCGTTCAAAGCACAATAAGTCGCTGTCTATCTTGACAGACGACAGATAAGTGCAAACGTGAACTGAATGTAAGTTGCATTAAAAATATACTTTTCTTTTTTTGTAAATCTGTTAAGTAAACATTAAAATAACCGATATATATGGATTAAAACAAGTGTATGTATATGGCTCTCGTAATTATTTTAACAAGCTTGACGTAACACAAGGGTAGTACAACATAACAGCACGTCCCCCCCCCCCCCCCCGAGTCCTTTTGCATTCCTCCCCTCTGCCTTTCCCTACTCCCTCTCGCATCTGCCCAGCCCCCCCCTCCCCTCTCCTATGAGTCCTCGTCCACGTCCTCCGTCGGCTCCTTCCCCCCTCCCCCCCCACTTCGTTTTTCCTCTCCTTCCCCCCCCCCCCTTTTCTTTCCCATCATCTGTCCAGGTTCCCCCCGTCTGCCCTCGGCTGTGGTGTGTCATATTTGTGCCAACTTTTTAGTGCAGCGTTCAAGTGGGTGTTCAGTGTTGTGCGTCTTTCCAAAGTGTTGCGAACAGAAATCATGCTGTCGCTTGGTGTGATTTTTATATCTCTTGCGAACAGAAACCAGACTGTCGCCGTGTTTTTTAATTATCTGTCTATTATTTTACCTGTCTGCTTCCACTGTATTTTATTCGCATCATCAACCCTTTGTTTTATGTTTTAAGTTCCACAATTTTCCGCCATTTTACCATCTAAGTCACCGATTTTATCACCTGCTTTTATTATTTGATATCTTCATCATTTTAAAAAAAATTGTGTAGGCTGAAGAGCGACGTACTAAGCTGCTGCCAGCCCGCCCCCTTCGGGGGGAATCGAAACTCAACAAAGAAAAAAAAAATGAAACAGCATGCTCTGCCCCAAGGTCCTGTCGTCTCTCCTCACCTGTACGTCCTCTACACCGCCGATATGCCAAAGCCCCCTCGACCGTTTCATCTCCTCCAGTACTCCGATAACACTGCCTTTTTCGCCCTCTACCCTACCACTGAGAAATTCTAAGGTTCCCTCCAACTCCATCTCAATCAGTTCACCTCCTGGTACAACCAGTGGCTCCCCAAAATCAACCCTAACAAAACCCAGTCAATAATTATAGGACGAACCACTCGCAACTTCCACCACCACGACTTTTACCTCACCGTTTACGACCGTCCTATCCAGTTAACTAACCCACTGAGCCTGGAAGCCAAGGGAAGGCAGGATTCGGGTACGATTGTGGACGGGGCCATAATCAGTTACTATTGGTTGCCTTTTACAGTTACACACAATGTATTTTAAACCAACAATTCCAGAACAAGAAGTAGAGGAAAGCTAATCAGATCCGCCTTCCCCAAGCGCTCCACTCGCTGATCTTCGCCTCGGCGACACTATGAGAGCAATACAAGCTCAAGTCACTGGAGAATTAAAAAAATGGTTCAAATGGCTCTGAGGTCATCAGTCCCCTAGAACTTAGAACTACTTAAACCTAACTAACCTAAGGACATCACACACATCCATGCCCGAGGCAGGATTCGAACCTGTGACCGTAGCGGTCGCGTGGTCCAGATTGAAGCGCCTAGAACCGCTCGGCCACACCGGCCGGCACTGGAGAATCGCGATGTATGACAATGGTGGAGGTTTCTCTACTTGAATTGGAATGCACTCATCTTAAAGCTTGCTGGATCTGGTTTACGACGAAGTCGTGCACCCTCGTGACCACAGCCCTTCCATCTGGCAGTCCATGTGTGCCGCCAGCGGTCACACGTGTTCTGGCACTGTGCGGACCTGGCTTCTCCTGAGTCTCAACCAAACTCCACCCTCACATGACCTGGAAAAACAACGGCATCGCCCCAAAGATAGGGCAACAGTTACTACATATCGATAACCGCCGCTGCTGCCACGAGCGGACAGGCAATGCTTGCGAACTCGAGTGGCACCAGTCAACACGAGAAGAAGACAAACAACCGCAACCATGCCAACTAAACGATACCGTCTGGCCTCCAAACAGAGGGCAGAAACCTACGAGTACAAACAGCATCAACGCGAGCCACAGCATGGCTCACTAACCGTTCATCAGAAAGTCCACTCTAGACTAAAATTACTAACCGACAGAACACAGGGTTGACCCTATCAAAATCCTCCACACTTATTAATCCCTAATCCGACTTATCCTCTGCTATGAAAATGGACTTTCGCTTCTCCCTCCTTTTACCACCCCCTACAGATCCCCGAACGACATGCGCTCTGCCTAGACTTTCAGATACGCCTGACCTTCCCCAACCGCATCCTGTACCAGCTTATAAAATCCGCACGCTACTCTCCAATCTTGAACACCACCGAATATTCTCCATTACATGTAAACTCGACACCATACCCCTCCCTAGTTTCCCCCCTGCACACTGATCCTGGTACGCTGCAGCACCTCTTCCACCGCATTCCCCCCCTGCACTACACCTCGACACTCTCCACGTCATCTCCCAACGAAGCTTTAATCCCCTTCCCTTACCAGACCACATAATCTGCCCTGACGTATACCCGTCCTACCAGATCCAAGAGAACCAACCCCACGTCCTCCAGTCAGGACTCCCTTCCTCCCAGTACTCTCCATGCACATCCAAAGGGTTGGTCTGGAACAGCATCCCTCCTCACTCTCCCAAATCCCTCCTCGAAAGATCCGTCCACACAATCACTCTCTTACGCACTACACCAACTGCTTCGTTGCCATGATACCTCTCTCCCTGGCAGTCTGCGTCATCACTTCAGCCGTCTATGTGTCTATCTTGGCTTTTTGCCTTTTAACTTTTTTTGAGTCATCAGTCTTCTGACATTTGATGTGGCCTGCCACGAGGTCCTCTCGTGAACCATCCTTTCCATCCCAGAGCAACAGTTCCAACCTTTGTTCTCAATTATTTGCTGGATGTATTAAGATCGCTGTCGCCTACAGTTTTTACCCTCTGCAGCTCAATCTATCACCATGGAAGTTACTCTCTGATGTCTCCATAGGTCCTGTCAGTTGTGAGTGCATTATGACTTCCAAGGTGAGCAAGTTGTTGGTGCTCATATGGTGGATCTTCCATAATCAAGGAAGCCCTAGTTCTTGGTGTTTCAAGAGATACTGCATACAGGGAAAGCGGAAAACATCATATGCTAGGTCACAACGCGGAAATGTGTGTGTGTGGATATGTGGAGTGACTGTGACAGAAGCTCATTGAAAATGACTGTGACGAAAAACAAGAGGATGACAGCTGCAAAAGCCACTGCAGAAAAAAATGTCGCACTCTTGAACACGAAGGAAGCTCCATAAGTTGGGAATTGAAGGGTAAGCTACAATGATGTAAACACCCATAACGTGGTTCCCGAGCCATTAAACCTGGAATGTGGAGCAAAGGAAGGAAATCATTTGGTCAGATGAGATTTGTTTCACATGTTTCCAGTTTTTGGCCGAGTTTATGTTCCAAGAGTGAGACATGGCGAGGGTTCTGTGATGATTTTGGCAGTCATATCGCGGTATTCCATGGGCCTCATGAGTACTCTGCAAGATCGCATTATGGCCAAGTATTATGCGACAATTTGGCAGATGAGGCCCATCTCATGGTACAGTATCTGTTACCCAATGGTGATACTGTGTTCCAAGACGACAATGCCCCTGTTCAAAAGCTCACATCGTCAAAGGCCGCTTTTTTAGGCACAAGGTTAAATTGTAGCATCTTCCCTTGCCATTACAGTCACCAGATCTCATTCTTATTGAACTTTTGTGGTCTGCTTTGGAGAGAAAGGTGCGTGATTGCTGTCTACTTGAATCATCATTGCGTGAACGTGCCACTATCTGGCAGAAATTATGGTATAATAGGGTATAATATTTCCTTACAAACCATGCAGGACCTGCATATATCCATTCCGAGTCGATTGGAAGCTGTTTTGAATTGCCAACGGGTTTCCTACTCCGTATTGGGCATGATAATGTGTTGCGTTTTTGGTGTTTCATATTTTTGTCCAACGCTTGTTTATTCTGCGAACAGACCGTGAGACCGTGAAGGCAGAATTAGAGAGATTAGAGCTCACAAGAAGACTTACCAGAAATCGCTCTTAACACGAACCTTTCTTGACTGGATCAGGAAATGGGGGTTGAGGGTGGGCTGGAGTGACGGTGGTATTCATAGTACATTCCACCACAAACCAAAAAGTAAGATGCAGACTGTAGATGCAGGGTGTAGACGCCTTGCTGCAGTTGTAACGCCGGTTCCCGGCAGGTCACCGAAGTTAAGCTTTGTGGGGCTTGGGTGGGTGACCGTCCAGGTCTGCAGAGCGCTGTCACCAAGGGGTTTGCACTCTGGCACTGTGAGACCAATGCAGGGGTTACTTGATTAAAAAGCAGCACTTCCGGTCACGAAAGCTGACAACGGCTGGGAGAGCGGTATGCTCCATAAACGCATACAGTGATACTTTTCAGCTGAGGATGACACGGCGGTCGGCAGGTATCGTTGGGCCTTCCAGGGCCTATTCGGACGGAGTTCAGTTGTAGCAGATGTAACTGTTTTCTTTCCCTTTCTTTTCTGGAGCTGTCACTTCTGTGTCACACCTGCGGTCGCACAAGTAACTACAGCAGGATTCGTGATACCATATGCCAGGCACGATCAGCACGAACGCTGGAACCGAAGCGAGTAACAGTCGCGAGACGATCCGTATTCCGTGTGTGCGATCTGCGACTCGGTCGTGGCCGGGCCGGCCGCACGACGCTAATTACGCGGTCCGGCGCCGAGGGACATTGCACACGGCGGCGACGCCAGCGTGACGTCACGACGCGCGTCTCTAATTAGCGGGGGCGTGGCTTGACGTGGGCGGCGGGGGCGGCAGTGCGCGTCTCGCGGGACTCGTGACCCCTGCGTCTGCGGCCGCTGGCGCTGCTCACTGCCATGCCCTGCCTTGCCCGGCGCGCCCCTATAAATAATTGATGTTCGCTGGCGGACCAGTTTATCTGGTAACCACATCGGACGGCGGCGGCGCTTTGAGCGCGCTGGGAGGCGGCCCCCGCGTGTCACTCCGCCTCTCGAGACGCGGCCGCCGGGGCCCTGCAGTCCGGTCTCGTACCGGGCCACGCTACCGGCGCGCACGTCTCAATCACTTACCGCTTTCGACACACTCTTGTTATCCCTTACCGGACACTACTTCCCTGAATAAAGCCTTTCTTTCTCTGACCCTGCTGTGTGGTCTTGCAAATCCAGTCAGTCAGGATAAAAAGAAATTGCCTCAGACTGCAGTTAAAAGCTTTTCTTTTTGTTATACCATGATCGATTAAGAGGCTTCTAGCCTGATCATCACATACGCCTGATCTGTATACACTTTCTGATCAAAAGTACATGGACACCTATTAGTACAATTACAGCGTGTGTCCACCCTGCGCATTTATAACGACTTGAACTCTGCTGGGGACACTTACAATGAGGAGTCTGAATGCCTGAGTAGGAATGGTAGCTCATTCTTGCTCAAGAACCGAAACCAGAGAAGGTAGTGGATGTTGGATGTGAGGGTCTGGGTCGAAATCGACTTTCTCATTCCACAGATGTTCCTTTGCATTCAAGTGGGGTCTTTTGGCCGGATAATCTATTTCAGGAATGTTATTGTCCACAACCCATTGCCTCACACAAGCTGTTTCACGACAGGGTGCATTGCCATCGTGATATAAACAATCATCGTCTTCTAACCGTTCCTCTACTGTACGCAGTACATACTGCCGTAAAAACGAGTTCGTATACTTTCGAATATAACGTTGACTTTAGTGCATTAAGGGGACCACACCCTGGCCACGAACAACACCCCCAAACCGTAACACCATCTCATCCATAGTTCACTGTTGACACTACTCACAACGGCAAGTAACGTTCTCCAGGCACTCGCCAAACCCAGACCCTTTATTGATTACCACAAAGTATGGCGTGATTCATCAGACCACTCGTTTCCACTCATCCACGCCCATTGCCATTATTCTCTATACAATCGTCGCTATCACTTGGCATCGACCACAGAAATGTTTGGCTTATGAGGAGCTGCTCGACCATTCTTTTTAACTCACTACGCTCAGTCACTGTGCTAGTGGGACTGCTATTAGCACGTCGGAAGACACGAGTGATTCCTTCCACTGATTTCATGCCTGTCGGTACAGGTCTTGGTTAAACAGCGCTTGTACCTTCGCGTTCCCCACTTGGCCGCCTTTAGAAAGGCTGAAATGTCCCTGACGTACTTACTTCTCAGGTGGTATCCAATGACTGGCACAAGTTCTAAGTCAGTGACCTCTCCTGACTGCTATTGCTTCTCTACTGAGACACAACCCTCCCCGCCTCCTTTTATAACGGCGGGTTTGCCTCTTGTGACATCTAGTGGTCAGTCCCACATTAAACAACCCAACAACAGGCCACACCAGTCCACCCACCCCACCGGCGCCCTACACCAAACCCAGGGTTATTGTGCGGTTCGGCCCACAGTGGACCCTGGAACCCCTTCCCCCTTCTCTCCGGAACGTCTCATACCAAACGAGTGTAACCCCAAATGTTTGCCTGGTAGAGTAATTACGGTGAACGCATATGCAGAGACAGTATTTGCGGAACAATCGCCAACATAGTGTAACTGCGGCGGAATAAGGAGAACCAGCCCGCATTCGCCGAGGCAGATGGAAAACCGCCTTGAAAACGATCCACAGGCTGGCCAGCAGACCGGACCTCGACACTAATCCGCCGGGCGGATTCGTGCCGGGGACCCGCACGCCTTCCCGCCCGGGAAGCTGTGCGTTAGACCGCGCCACTAGCCGGGCGAGCTTCTACGTGGTATCTCGCCTGCTCTCACTATTCATTACGTTTACTTGCGACGGTAACGTATTCTTACCACATGACTTATATTCGACAACCGGAGTATAGCATGACAACTACCAACAGTACAGAAAGTGAACAAACATTTCAATGACCGAACGGACAGTTCATATCGTGAAAAAAAATTAATTAATTAAACTCAAAGGCTCGTGAAATGTTTCAACACGGCTCGCCCGCCTGGTAATCCAACACCATGACCACCACACCACGACGCCGTTGCTGTTATTGGCTGCTTTAAATGACGCTTCTTAGGCTTTGACCGTTCACTTTCTATTTCACTCTTTTCCTCATTTCATTATACCTTCTTCTTGTTTTCATGCTTGATCTGAGTTCAGTTTTTGATGGACTATCCACTGAGCCATCTTACCACAAAATCTGAGGGGGGTGCGATGGGGGGTTTCCCTTGTTAGAATCATGTCTTACTGACATCAGCTGTCCCTCAATAAAGTGCACCGTCAAACCTCACAGTACCAAAGCACACGATAGCAGTAAGAGCGGTCCTCAGACGAACATTTCGCGCAGCTATTCAGTACACCTTGATGAACCAAAGCTTCGATACTGTGTGAATTGTATTCAAGGAGACTTGAGAAATTAATTTATTATAAACGATTCCAAACAATTTTGAAGCTTGTGTATACTAGACACACTGGCAATTTAATGAATGTAGCTTGCGGGCCGTGACCATAGAGCCATGTCAACAATGGAACGTCAATTCCAAAGTAAGGACACCACAACAGTTTGGGGATTGGCGGTAGCGTCGCGACAAGAGGTCCGAGCGGCCGAAGCCACAAGCTGCGCAAGGAGGACCTGCACACAGTGAAGATACCGGAGTACTTCACCGGCGTCAGCGTCGACTATAAGCAACAGGCCGACATCCGTCGGTTGGTTCGCAACATTCGTGTCGGACGACTGCTTGTGGCCTGGCTGCCCTCTTCTACCTGGCTTTCATCGGCACCACTCAGTAACCGCTGCGACGCACCGTAGATTCATGGAACTGCTTGCTGATAAAGGGGATTAACATTCTGTAATCCTCGTGGTGATATGTTTCTTTCTTTACCTGCCCTCCTTATTATTTTCTGGTTTGTATCCGATCTTCAGAGTTTTACTCGGTCGGCTCTTTGGTCGTAAATATAGGCCATACGTAGTATTGTTCAAATGGTTCAAATGGCTCTGAGCACTATGGGACTTAACATCTGACGTCATCAGTACCCTAGAACTTAGACCTACTTAAAGCTAACTAACCTAAGGACATCACACACATCCATGCCCTTGGCAGGATTCGAACCTGCGACCGTAGCGGTCGCGCGGTTCCAGACTAAAGCGTCTAGAACCGCTCGGCCACACCGGCCGGCACGTAGTATTGTACTAAGACACTAGTTGTTTAAAAATTTGTCCCGCTATTATACTGCGTTTCCTTTCTGGTTTGTACCCGTTCATTAATGTTATAATGAATCAGCTCCTGGTCGTAAACACAGCCAAAACAATGGTACTAAGGCACAGGTTGCCGTTAAACAAAAGAGGGACCTTGTAATTAGATTTAGATGTTAACCGGTTCAATTCTTTGATTGTAATTGCATTTCTTAGTTATTAGTTATAATCTGAACAACCTGTTGTACTAAGCTGTTCGTTGCTGTGTTTGAAAGACCGGGTCATTATTGGTGTATTTCAGCTGGATCTTGCGGTTTCGCCGAGTGAGTTCTCTTGTAATAAATGTTCACAAGTAATGTTTTCAGACGTTCCCTCAGAGCGGTCTTAATAACTGACGATCAATTTAACTTTGAAAATATTGACAGCCAACTGTCACCAGTGTTTAGTCAAAAAAAAAAAAAAAATCGTCAGAGGGGACGGCTTGGGGTCCAGTCGCACCTTGGTTGCCGATTGAAAGTAAGAGGTTGGTTGCTTTGAAGTAAGCCTTATCATTGTCATATTGTTTCCTATTCTGTTTAACCTTTAAGCACAGGTGCGCATCTTAACCGCGAACCTTTCGACATACAGCTTTCAAATGAAAAGTTACGTCATCTGTTTTGAGTAACTGAATCACTCTTGTCATCAATGGCGTTTATGTAGTTTTCATGTGTTGCAGAAGAGCATTGAATAAGACAGACTGTGTCTAGCGCGGTAGCAAACACCGATGTTCCACCCGATAACGGGCGGGCTGCAGGTCTGGCCAACTTGTAATCATTGTCATATTGTTTGCTGTTTTGCAATACACTTCAGATATATTTTGCAAAATTTTAGTCAACTCAAGGTTTAAGGTCAAAAGAATTTTCCAAATTTGTTAATTTTGTTACAGAAAATTTTATGTTTATATATTGTTAAATAGCCGGCCGCGGTGGTCTAGCGGTTCTAGGCGCGCAGTCCGGAACCGCGCGACTGCTACGGTCGCAGGTTCGAATCCTGCCTCGGGCATGGATGTGTGTGATGTCCTTAGGTTAGTTAGGTTTAAGTAGTTCTAAGTTCTAGGGGACTGATGACCACAGATGTTAAGTCCTATAGTGCTCAGAGCCATTTGAACCATTTATTGTTAAATAAACAGGTTGTGTGAAACGTAACTTTTATTGGAGGGTCCTCCCTTCCACGTTTTCCTTAATTCCAGTACGTACCACGTATCAGATGATGACAGCTGTTAGCGTGTTGATATCGGTTCGTGTGAGTAGGTTTCCGGTAAGCACTGTGTCTAAGACACCCATTTGCTTTACGCCTGGCAGGGACGTCAAGGAATGGCAAGGCACCATCGGTCTCTATCTCCACCGTGAACTTGATGTTGTTGTAGATATTGTTGATATGGTCCAAGAACTCTGCCAGCTTTTCACGTCCATGAGAACAGACGACGAACGTGTCATCGACGCAAAGATTAAAACAAACAGATTTTGCAGGACCGTGTTAATGCGATATCCTGAAAGTGCTCCACAAACAGTTCCACTGTAACTGGAGTTAATGGGCTCCCCAACGCGGCGCCGTCCGTCTGATTAAAATATTCTTCATCACACAGAAACCACAATGACGTCACAGTGTGCTTAAATAAATCCACAACAGTGTGGTCAAATAACTGGTAGCGGAGACCTGTATCGGAACGCCCATGGATAACACCATATTAGAGCTGACCGTAATATGTCCTTCCCCAAAACTCAGGCATGTAATTCGATTGATGAAGTCATTCGTATTTTTGATATGGTGCACACAGAGACCAACGTGCGGAGTAAGGAGGCGGGACATATGTTTCGGGAATCAGTAAGTCGGCGGTCCAATGGTGCTCACGATGGGACGTAAAGGTGTGTTCCTCTTGTGAACCTTTGCGAGGTCATACAATGTAGGTGGCCGAGGCTCCCTTGGGAGAACATAATACTCTCTTCCGGTGAAGACCTCTTAAGAAGCTCAGGCACCTTCCTCAGGGTTTACAAGTAAGTGAACAACGGCATTAGCCGATCAAATATACAGAGGGAATCAACCAAGTCCAGCGAACAGAAAAGGCAAACAAACAGATCACAAGAAATTTACTACACAGGTCGCTAATTCAGAAGGCAGCTAACAACAAGTAATGCGTATTTACTAGAATCAGCTGGCCAAATACTTAATCCATACATGCAACAGGAATTTACATTACAAGATGATTTGGTAAATGCCACAAGACCAATCAAAGCATTCAATGAGGACCCTTTCTGGGTTCACTCCTGAATTCAATAAACAGGGCATTAAATAATGAATAATCTGTCCTGTAACACACAAACATAAGCAGAAGCAAACACTATACTAATAAGATACAAAACATCAATAAACAAACAAAGTCTGGCAGGCACTGAGTAATACACTACATTCGTAGCTTTACAGAACAATTTGACAGGAAGTTCAAGTCACGCTATCTGTAACACGGGAAATAGGCAAAAAAAATCAAATTATAACAATATTTGCCACAAATCGCGAATACGTGTTCAAAAAATTACTCAACAAGAAAAATATGAAGGAGCACGTTTGCGCATAACGGAAAATTAGAGGTATGACCACAAATACCAGCTAAACCCGAAATGAACCAGGATGCATTGGTTCACGCATCAGTTAAAAAAATTACTATCCATCATAAAGGCTTCAACATATAGTACACAACATGGGCGCGCAATGTGTTGTGAATTGGCAGGAGCCAATTCACAGGGTTTGGAGGAAGCCGAAAGGCACGCGTTTAAGCTCACGCAGGCTGGCGTGAGGTCTGGAACAGGTAAAGTAATTATACTATCAGGAAAAGTACGTAGCTGCTGGAATACTTAACTTTAATCCATAATTGGTGAACATCGGTCTGACTGTACATGCTTCCCAAGATAAATAACAATTGATAATGGCGCCTTGCTAGGTCGTGGCAAATGGCGTAGCTGAAGGCTATGCTAACGATCGTCTCGGCAAATGAGAGCGTAATTTGTCAGTGAACCATCGCTAGCAAAGTCGGCTGTACAACTGGGTCGAGTGCTAGGAAGTCTCTCTAGACCTGCCGTGTGGCGGCGCTCGGTCTGCAATCACTGATAGTGGCGACACGCGGGTCCGATGTATACTAACGGACCGCGGCCGATTTAAAGGCTACCACCTAGCAAGTGTGGTGTCTGGCGGTGACACCACATTCCTCCCCCGCAAATCGGCGGACGGTTGTGGCATAAGGCTTCCGCCCGCCGTGGAGAGGACCCCATGTTGACGTATGCGACGAGGTGGGGAGCCTAACAACAGGCGAGGCTGTGCCACCCGCACCCTGCCATTCGGTCCGAGGGGAGCTAGGAAACGCCTGAAAACCTAGACCAGGGTGCACGCCAACATGCGGTGTATGCGCCCGTAGACATACAGGAGGGGCCGAAGGGTCGACCTCCATCGAGCGGGGGCAAGCGACGGGCGGAGGCGACATATGGTCCGGAGCGGGCAAGAGTTCCATGGCGGAGGACAACTGGTCACGGGAAGCGATCGGCGGCGCGTGACCCAGGGAGGCGCCCGGCGGTTGCAGCGACGCGTCCACTGTGGGCGTCGCCGGCGGGAGAACAGGCGGCAGCGCGTCGCCATGGGGCAAAATGGAAGGCAGCGTCGGTAACACCTGGGGATGAGGCGAGCCAGTAGATGGGTCCCCAGGGCGCTGACCGGACGGCACCGTCGCTGAAAGCAGACGGGGAGCGGCAGAACCCGTGCGACGACAGAGGCACAGCTGATTGAGATGCCGACGCACCTCACCAGAGGCCCCCAAAACCAGATACATAGCGCGGCCGAGGCAGCGAAGAATGCGCCCTGCGAGCCAACGCCGTGAACCTCGATAGTTGCGATAGTATACAACGTCGCCTGGGGCAAAAGCAGGTGTCTGCCGCTGCACAGGAACCTGATGCGGCGGATGTAGCAAAGACATCAAGGTTCGATGAGGACGACCGTGGAGCAACGCAGCCGGCGAGCGACCATCTCGGGGCTGAGAGCGATACGAGGACAAAAAGAGCAATAACGCGTCCTCCCGAGAATGCGACTCTTTCAACTTCAACATCTGGGACTGGAAAGTCCTGACCAATCGTTCAGCGGCACAGTTTGACTGCGGCGAAAACGGCGCGGACGGCAGATGTTGAATACCATTGGCCTTGCAGAATGACTGAAATTCTGCGGACATGAATTGTGGGCCATTGTCGGAAACAATAGTCTGTGGAAGACCTTCAATGCAAAAGATAGCGGATAACGCTTGGATAGTGGCAGATGACTTCGTGGAAGACATCCGGACAACAAAAGGAAAATTACTGAATGAATCTACCACAACCAACCATCGAGCATTCCAGAATGGACCAGCAAAATTGATGTGTAAGCGTTGCCAAGGGGAAGTGGTGTTTGGCCATGCAAAGAATTTCCGCGGTGGTGCGGATTGGTGTTCGGCACACGCCATGCAAGAAGAGCACATATGTGTAATCGCAGCAGCGATTCCGAACCAAGTACAGTGCTGACGAGCAAGTTGTTTCGTTCTCACTATACCCCAATGTCCTTGGTGGAGAAGCTGTAAGACAGAGGACTGTAACGAACGTGGGACCACGACCCTGGACTGATCATTATCGGAACGCAACAGCAAAACACCACGTCGAACGAAAAGTCTCTCCTTGTGAGCAAAAAATCGGCGAACCAACGGATCCTCGATCCGTGACTTTGACAAGGGCCATTGCGTAGCAACAAAACGCAGAACGGTAGCAAGGACAGGGTCGGCAGCTGTGGCTGTAGCTACACGACGAAAATCAATCGGAAACGATTCGACCACGTCATCGGTTTCCGCATCAATAAACATGCAAGCAAGTTCGGAGGAATCGAATGCCCTATCCTCAGCAACAGGCAAACGGGACAACGCATCGGCGTTTCCGTGCTTAGCAGTGGACCGATACAAGATATCGTAGCGGTACTGCGAGAGGAAAATAGACCAGCGAATGAATTTCTGCGCTGTACGTGGAGGTACAGGCTTGCTCGGATGAAAAAGCGATGTCAAAGGTTTGTGGTCTGTGATGATGGTAAAGTGACGACCATACAAGAAATCATGAAACTTAGTAACACCAAATACGAGAGCCAAAGCTTCCTTCTCGATCTGTGAATAATTTCTTTGTGCAGACGAGAGCAATTTGGACGCAAAGGCAATAGGGCGATCGTGCGAACCATCTTTGTGCGCAAGCACAGCACCGATCCCGAAATCCGAAGCATCCACCATCAACAAAAGGGGCTTCTGGGGATCGAATGGCGTATGGCAAGTATTGGAAAGCAACGCCGATTTCAAGTGGCGAGATGGAATCCAAATTGGCGTGACCACTCCGTCCAGCTCTCCAGTGCCGCATCAAAAGGACGAAAAGGTGGTGCAACTGCGTGTTGTGGCTGCGTGAGCGGTGGAGCGGCGGCGGCCGCATCGTTTTGCATTGCACGTTGACCCTGGACGAGCTGTCCAAGGGCATCCTGCAAGGCCTGCTTCTGCTGATTCTGTAAGCGATAAAATTCGGACAGTACATCTGGAGATTGTGACGAAGCCATGACACAAGTAAATCAGGGCAAATACGAACGCAAAATCCCATCCTCGTCGCCATATGTTGTGAATTGGCAGGAGCCAATTCACGGGGTTTGGAGGAAGCCGAAAGGCACGCGTTTAAGCGCACGCAGGCTGGCGTGAGGTCTGGAACAGGTAAAGTAATTATACTATCAAGAAAAGTACGTAGCTTCTGGAATACTTAACTTTAATCCATAATTGGTGAACATCGGTCTGACTGTACATGCTTCCCAAGATAAATAACAATTGATAATGGCGCCTTGCTAGGTCGTAGCAAATGGCGTAGCTGAAGGCTATGTTAACTATCGTCTCGGCAAATGAGAGTGTCATTTGTCAGTGAACCACCGCTAGCAAAGTCGGCTGTACAACTGGGTCGAGTGCTAGGAAGTCTCTCTAGACCTGCCGTGTGGCAGCGCTCGGTCTGCAATCACTGATAGTGGCCACACGCGGGTCCGACGTATACTAACGGACAGCGGCCGATTTAAAGGCTCCCACCTAGCAAGTGTGGTGTCTGGCGGTGACACCACACAATGGTTCCCCGAGCAGGCTCACTTCCTCCAATGGTAGAGTAGCCTAACCGGCGTGATGGCACCAGTAACACTCCACAGGCTAGGCCACCGCCTGCCGGCTATGTTCCACCCAACAGAGCGCTCACACGTCCTCGATAAAACCGAACCTCCAACTCTCCATCCTGCCCTCAACAGTTCACTTCCCTCTTGCTTGCTGAGCGTACCCCTCCCTGTATCACCGTCCGCTTCTGCTCAAGCGCACTCTTGCGGGCAGGCATCCCCCGCCCTTCTAGCGACGGGGCAGAGACATACACAGAGCAGATATAAACAATTATTGAGCGCCAAGGATGTCGCAAGCAGTATAAGTTACAATACAGTGAGGTTACGCTGTGACATTATTGTCATGTCATGCAATGTCGTAAATCGTTCAGTTTTGGTTTTGCCTATAAGTTCTTTCAAAAATTTAGACGTTTTGAATATGTACTTGGATTTGACTACCTATTTCTGTTACGACTTTGATATTCAAGTTAGCTTCAACGTAAATAATGTCTGACGTCATCCATATATGCATTACTGATTGTTTCGTAAATGGAAATTCTATTAAAATCATTATTTTCGGAAATTAATTTTCCGCTCTAAGATTGGTGACCACGTTATGTCACTACAAAAATAATTTTTCATTATACTGCAATTTTGTCATTCAAATTCGACCAAACATTCGAAGTTAATACTTCCACTCACCCTTTATTATGGCAGCGTATCCAGCTGTCCCTTTAAGGATTAGTTGCACACTTTTTCACATCGTTGTAGTCTATTTTCTTTAGAATAGCTGCTCTTTCAAGCGCTTCTGCGTACAGCATTCGCATTGACGGAAGCATCACATTTTCCAATATGTGGGCATACTGCAGGCTGTCCAGAGTTCCTTCTATCCTGTGAAGAATTCCCGCCTGTCTCGCAGAATTCCAACCCCAGCAGGTAACAGGTAGCCGGCCACTTCTCGTCGTGGTTACATATTCGCGTCGATGGCGAGTCTCTTGCGGCCTGTAAACGATTCGTGGACCGTCGTTACTGGTGGAAAACACCTTCTGATCAGTGAAAATGACGTTGTCCCACGACGCCCTCAGATGGAGCTCCGCAAATGCTAGCCGGTATAAAACGTTGTCTTCGCTGAGCTCTTGTTTCACGGCGGATCGACGTGCACGCAGTCCAGCGTCCCTCAGCCTTCGGCGAATCGTGTCACTGGAGTCGGGGAAGTTGGTCTCCCTCCGCAACTGCTTCGCGTTCAGAATGGGATTTTCTCTGTTCCTAGATACTAGGTCTCTGTCTTCCTGCTGTGAGCTCACTCTTTTCCTGCCTGAGCCAGGAGCCCTGTTGGTGGTGCCTCTTTCAAGGCAGATCATCTAACATCTCGTTGCAGTACGTCATACCGTCTGCCAGCTTCTCTGATGGAACATCCTCCTTCTTCAATGAGAGCGACGACTCTATCCAGAACAGACCTCTCCCAGTGAGCCATTACGGCAGACAGCCTGATGTGTGTTTCTGATTGCCGCTCTTATACTGATGCCAGGAGAGAAGGTAAACATATTTACGTCAAACGGAGCGGCAGAGGCAGAGGCATGCGGCGCAGCCGTGCTTGCTCGTCCCGGGCTGTTGGCCCACCAACGCCACGGCCAGCTCGCTCACTTCCGTCTCGCCTCTGCTAGCCTGGCTGGCCCGTAGCTCACGAGCCGCGGCTAGTACAGACCCGGGCCGCAAGGCCACGATCACCCCTTGAAGGATCAAAAGTTACACCTAACCTACCCAAGCCTGTAGTATAAACTAACGCAGCTACAGCTATTATGCTATAACATGTGCAGTTGACGATTCATTCAAATATTTGACGAACAATACGTTCAAAAATACATTCATTTTGAACATAGCTACCACAAAATATTTCATCTTGCTAGCAATAGCATGACGCAGGGAACTATTCTTTCTTGTAAGCGCTGTGCATTAGATGTAGCCTTAAGAAAATGTGTATTCAACCACGACAACTAAGCGGAATGTAAAAGTAAACAGGTTTGGCGGCAGCTTCTCCAAATAATAGTATATGCGTAGTATGTAATACACGTTTTGTGCACTTATAACATGTACTCAGTGTCTCTGAAACAAGACGTGCTGCACGACGGAAATTACTTTCTGCTGAGGCACTTCATTTACATGTCAATGATACACGACTACTAGAGAACATTGCTCTTTACGGCAGTCAATCCACTTGTAAATTAACACCATGATATCACAGATATTAGGCAACACGTTACTAGGGATGAGAAAGGCCTTAAGGTGTGCAACTAAACATGCTACTCCTAGCTACTAATGAATAAGAATTTGATTATTAACGTGTCTTCATAACCATGTGTGTGGCGTTCGACTCTCAGTCAGCATAGACGTTTTCGTCTCCTTATTTATAGTTAACCGTGCGCACATCTCGCTAATGGTGGACCAACATTGGACATTTCTCGTCTGTTTCTGGTTAGACGACGACGGCGGTAGCTGCCGGGTTCGAATCCCGGTCAGGCAATACAACTTCAGTCGTCATTTAAGGTCCCAACCCCACTACTGGTGACACCCCACTACATTCTGATTTTGCCGGCCGAAGTGGCCGAGCGGTTCTACAGTCTGGAACCGCGCGACCGCTACGGTTGCAGCTTCGAATCCTGTCTCAGGCATGGATGTGTGTGGTGTCCTTAGGTTATTTAGGTTTAAGTAGTTCTAAGTTCTAGGGGACTGATGACCTCAGAAGTTAAGTCCCATAGTGCTCAGAGCCATTTGAACCATTTTTTTTTACGTACTTATTCTACAATCCGATTAAGTGCTAGGTTCGCATCCTTGTCACCAGCATTACATGATGGCATTTCAATTTTAAACATGTGCATCCTTTGTTCCTTGACAATGCAACAATATACAACGTCTTTCGAGGTTAATTACCAAGAAGGTAATTGTCATGTTAGGGTTCCTGGATTCGTAAAAACATTATCGTCATTTAAGTTCAAGTTGAGAATTGATAACTGATGCTGGTGCAAACGACAATATTTGACGTCTCCTTCTGCCTAGTGATCGAGTCTTGATAAGGCACAAAGCTCTGCTTGGTTAACAATGGCCTTACATTCTGGGTTTGCATCCAAATCCAGAACGAAGACGTTGGTCATGTCATGTAAAGTACAACTTTGTGTACAAGTAACTGTTGATGAGTAATGTGAACAGCGATATTACTTATGATTCGCTGTTAATGTTGGGATTTCCGTAGAGTGCTTGCCGCCATTAATAACGTTTTCTTTTAACAGCTTAGTATTACATAAAGTTGATGCGAAACCACTCCCCGCTGAACGTTGAACGACGTTCAGCATGTGTTGGGTAAACCTTTTAGACAGCAAAGAACTTGTTTCCAGTTGCCATACAACTTTATAAATCCATATACTGTCTCAAATATTTAATTGTGCCTAAGGATTACTGAACGATATATGTGACAAAACTAGTTGTCCCATAACGTTTGAAATGTCACGTATTGAAATTAAGTTTAGGGTACAAACGTTAAGGACTGTCTGATCTCTTTGTACTATCGTGATGTTACTTTACATCTGGATAGACTGTCATAAAGACCGATGTTCTCTAGTAGTCTCTAGCGGTACCCATTGTGTATCTTACAATGACTGTACTGTGGAGGGTTGCGACGATGTGCAACACAGATATGCTATGTTGGTTGCATACATTCAGGTGCAGCCTACATGTTGGAATTCAGGCGTGACCGACTTTTTTTGCTGTCGAGTGTACCTTTGCAAAATAAGGTTGTAGGTACCTTAGAGCCAATTTTTAAACTTCGGCGTTGCTTTGGGAGACAGTTACGGGGTTTCGAAAAAGTGATCCTTTAATTCCATTGCCCAGTGTATATTATTGCGCGTTAAGTATTTAAAAAAAAATGGTTCAAATGGCTCTGAGCACTATGGGACTTAACGTCTTAGGTCATCAGTCCCCTAGAACTACTTAAACCTAACTAACGTAAGGACATCACACACATCCATGCCCGGGGCAGGATTCGAACCTGCTACCGTACCAATCCCGCGGTTCCGTACTGAGGCGCCTAGAACCGCACGGCCACCGCGACCGGCAAAGTATTTCAAATGTCGATTTACGACGCTAAGCGCCTTGCAACGACAACTGATGGCTTGTGACAGTCTGCGTAGAACTGAAATGTATGTAGACGTGTACATGCAGCCATGGAGAGGAGCACAGTAGATTGCATCACACAAGCTATGTCCAGAAAATTACGGTTTTCAAGCTGCATCAATTCCAATAAAATTCTCGAGCTTTCGATGACTAGCTCTTCCATCGTCGTCAGGAGCAAAACTGCTGACTTTTGGGGCTGGTTCTTTTTCCTTTATTGTAAGTTCATTCAGCAGTTCATGGGCTGTCAGCAGCACAGTCCGCCGCTCTTCAGCCGAGTGACAGTTCAAATAAAAAGATGAAATAATAAAAAGTGGGACATACCAGCAGTCAGTAGTTTTACTCCTGACGACGGTGGCAGAGCCAGCCACCGAATGTTTGAGACTTTTATTGGAATTGACGCCGCTTGAAAACTGAGTAGATTTTATCCTGTCTTGCCACCACGAAAGGATCCAAGGACACAATACAATTTACTGTCTGTGCTTCACTGAAATACAGTGTGTGACAATGTCCCACTCCAGCATACAATCCACTCCAGCTACATAACATTAATCAGGATGTGCAGATCAACTGATGATATAATTTGTCGTAAAATACTTTACCAGGGTGGAGTACTTTCACCCTCACTCGTCCACTGGAGGAAGACCTATGGATCAGAGACCCTTTAGTGCGATTTGAGAGCAGAAAACTGTATTTCAGCGCCGGTTCCAACCTCTCCAGTCTTCCATTGTCAAACAATACTAAAATCACACTGTTCATAGCGCACTAATTACAATGACCTACATGAGGTAGCTGCATTTTGGACACCAGCATGCAGCATTATTGTGGTCAAAGCTTCAGTAAAATGTTCTGGTGTTTCGCTGCATATTGTGAAAACGAGGAAATTTGTGAACAGGTTGTCTACAGGACTGTTCTGATCTTGACACTTTACACTTGTTTTGTGCTATGAAACACTTTCGACATTCTTTGTATGTTTTCGGCATCGAATTTTTTGCTGCTTTACTGTCATAGCTAGTAATAAGTAAACCAGGTTGAAATATTCTCCTTACCTTAGTACAGAAAGAGCAAGTATTTCGTGGGCAGTGTTAGGGATTTGAAAGAAGGAAACGAACTTCGCGACTTATCCGGCACGTTCGAAGACACTTAAATCAAAACACCTTGACATTCTGAAACCTAGTTTCAAATTTTATAGTAAAAATGCATTTTCCACTTACTTAATACACTTTCCTCGCAGTTTCCACGCATTCACTTCACGTAAGAATGAATTTTGCGTGCTACATTTAGCTCCACTTTAAACGATTGTATCTTGACAACGGTTGAAGATTACTGAATTTAAAAAATTTCTTGTGATGCCTCGAAGGCTCGGCACGAGCATTCCGGAAACTGCACGACTTGTCTGGTGTTCCAGGAGTGCTGTGGTGAGTGTCTTCAACATTTGACGAAACCAAAGTGAAACTGTGTCCAAACGTCGTGGGGCTGGGCGACCACTTGTCATCACAGATGTCGGACGCCGTAGGTTGGGCAGACTGGAAAACAGGACAGGCGGCGAACTGCGGTGGAACTAACATGAGACTTGAATACAGGGCAGAGTACAAGTGTGTCTGGACACACAGTGCACCAACACTCCTAACGACGGGCCTCCGCAGACGACAACCCATGTATCTGCCAATGTTAACACCACGACATAGGTTACTACCACTAGAATGGGCACGTGACCATCGGCACGGGACGTTGGCGCAGTGGCAGAGCATAGCACGGTCTGATGAATCACAATACCTTCTTCATCATGTCGATAGGAGGGCGCGAGCGGCCATCTTCCAGGGCAACAGCTCCATAACATCTGTGTTGAAGGACAGAGACAAACTGGTTAAGGTTCCATTGTGTTCTGGGGAACATCCACGTGGGCATCCACGGGTCCAGTGAAGGACGTGCAAGGCACCATGACGGCCAAGGAGTATCGTACACTAGTTGCAGACCACGTACACCTCTTCGTAGCGATAATGTTTCCCGACAGCAGTGGCGTTTTTCAACAGGAAGATGCGCCATGTGACAAGGCCAGGAGTGTGATGGAGCTGTTTGAGGAACACAGTGGCGCGTTCCAATTGATGTGCTGGCCCCACAGCACGCCACATCTGACCCCGATCGAACACTTCTGGGCGCTTCAGTCCGAAACCACGTGGCTGCTACGGTCGCAGGTTCGAATACTGACTGTGGCATGGATGTGTGTGATGTCCTTAGGTTAGTCAGGTTTAAGTAGTTCTAAGTCTAGGATACTGATGACCTCAGAGCCATTTGAACCATTTTTGAAGACTTCTGGGTGGGATGTAGTTAGCATGGCATCGGAGCTCATCGCCGCCCTCTGCGAAATTCACGGCGATTAGTTGACTTCCGTGTGAAGATGTGATGCCATCTCCTTCTAGTGATTACCAAAGTCTCATTGCTTCCATGCCACGACGCACCGGCGCTGTTATCCTTTCCGAAGATGGACATAGCGGGTATTAAGTAGGTGCGGCTATTAGGTAGCTGGCCGATCAGTGTATGTTCAACATGATTACTCGTGGTGATTCCACATTTTCGTCCAACCGCTACACATCTACAGAGACTAAACTTACCATTCCTTAAATAACGATTTACGATTATTTGTAATCATTTTCGTCAAAACGGCCTCAAAATCCTGACATGTCTATTTGGTCTTACCACTCTTCAATTTCTTTTTTTTCTGATGTTTCATCACTAGTAACATCATCATCATACCTGTCTTGTTCATCGACATTGTAAATTACAATACTCTCTGCAACCAGTGCTCAAATGGTTCAGTAATGACACGTTCAAAGTTCCAAAGGCTACCATAACAAAAAAATTTTATGTCCTCCGCTTTCACTTCTTCGTTGTCCGCTCTCGGTAGCTGAGTGGTCAGCGCGACAGAATGTCTATCCTAAGGGCCCAGGTTGGATTCCGGGCTGAGTCGGAGATTTTCACCGCTCGGGGACTGAGCGTTGTGTTGTCCTAATCATCATCATATCATCCCCATCGACGCGCAAGTCGCCGAAGTGGCGTCAGATTGAAAGGCTTCCGCCTGACGAACGGTCTACCCGACAGGAGGCCCTAGGCACACGACATTTATTTTTATATCTTCGTTTGCGAGTATCTGCCTGGTGGTTACCTATGATGCTCGTAGTATCTGGGCAGAAAAGAGAAACCAGAATCAGGACGAGAGAATTCTGAGTGAGCCCAATTCACTCCGTTCTATCCTTTCGTAAAAAAAGTCGTGTTTTAACATAATGCCTCTCTTTCGATAGTCTGTAACCCGTGCAACAGAAATTTTACTTCCTGTTTCTAAACACATACTGAACTTTGACAGCTTCCCCTGCACCCAAAAAATAATGGAGACATTAGAATCAACCGTTTAATAATCTCACGTATGACTAAAACTGCTGGTTTCCTTCACTTAATTATAGTCATTAGGCTTCATTATGTACTTTCCCACACGTCTCCAGTTTAATTCAGTCTTAACGTTGCTTATCTTCACACTATTACCTTTTTCCATTTTTTTGTGCCTAAGGGTTGCAGGTGGTCATCAGTTACCTAGCGGACCCCAGTATTTTCCACGGGACAATAAATGGTTCATTCTTCCTCTATACCTGGACGTCGCAATCAGCATCCTTTCATTTTTATCTTCTGTCCTATCTATTTATATTACCTGCTACTTTGTTCCCTTATAGAATCTATTGGTAAGAATAAAATCTGGTTCGTGCTTGGATATGACATAAAATTAAGGGTTCTTGTAGCACATATGTTTGATCTACGGGTATGTAACACCCGTAGACACAGATAATTAAATCTACGAATGTTCGTCGTAGCTATGTCTTAACTGTGATACACTGAACCCATATGTAGACAACATGAACAAAATTAGGAGAGAATATGAAAATTCATGAGAGGTTTCTTTTATCAGCGCGAGAGCGTCACTGAAATACTCGACATACGTCAGTGAGGGATGCTATAACAAACGAAATATACATAGCTAAGAGTGTCGTTTTAAATTTTACGAGACCACATGATCTGTCGGATTCATAATCATCATTTCCTCCCAAAGATTAGGTGTTACACTCACCTTCCCTGATTTGTTTCATATATCTACCTCTTACGTTGTCTTCCTAGTTAACTGTTTCCAATCAGCCGATAATTTCTTTTTTCCATTCTGTCAACATGATCCTTCTATTTCATTCTAATCTCTTATATCTTGTCATTAAACGAAAAGATTTTTAAATCTGATCTTATTCTTTCATTCCTTATTTTATTCATTTTATTGCAGCCCTTTACATATCTCATGAACTTCATCTCTCCTGCCTGTATAAGTGATTGTATCATTTTTTGTTATTGTCCTCGAGTGCGAGAACATCTTCCACACAAACGACTTACCATTTGGCAACCCATCCCCTCACCCTTTTCCCTCGTACTCTTTCAATGACTTTAACTGGTGTCAGTTTTCTTTACTAATCGTGATACGCACTGTATGCAAATCTTTCTTGCATTTGGGCGCTCCTTGCGTCTCTCTCATCAGCTAGGTGCCCCAGACGCCGGCATGTGTCCCGTGGGCCTTAAAACGGCCTTCGATTCGGAACCACATACAAGAGTAGGTGCATCCATTACTTTATAGAATTTCATTTCTATTTCCTTTCTCGTTTTCCTTCCCAAAGATCTTCCAGGTGTTGTTTCCTCATTTATTATTATTTTCCATCTCACTGGTTTCCTCCCTTTGATAGCCAATATCTTTGTCTTATTCGGAAATATAGGTAAAATGTTGTGTAGGGCTATTGCGTTTAGGGTCAGTCTACAAGGTGAATAAAAAGTTCTCGGGTTTCCAGCCGTGTCAAATGCTTAAAATTACACGAGCTTTCAAAGCACCCCTTGGCCATTTTCAAGTGGCACGACTGCCATTGGGCTTCTAGAACGCCTCCTATATGTATCAACTGCCGGTTCTGACGTCACTGGTACTCGCGGCATCGCCATATATGAGCACACGGTGACTCGGCGTTCGGTGTTCCCGCTTCAAGAGCGCGTTCACTGGATCCCACTCTGCACTGAGCTGGAGGCCGCCGTCTCTATTTATAGTGATTTTTATTTCAGTGGATTCTTTAATTACATATAATCTGAGCGATTCGATATATCGCTAGCGGGCTGGTTGACGGACGTTGCGTGCAAGATTGGCTGGCTGGTGGTATGCGGAAAATCTGAGGAATGGCGCGAGTGATACGTCGGCAACGAGTGACGTTGCGGGATACAGAGGGGGCTCCGCACTGCGAAAAGGAGAGGCAACTAGGAACTTGGAGTGGATGCGGCGAGTGAGTGTACGGAGCCGAGGAGAGGGACCGCGCCCTGGTCGGTGGGGCTGCCGCTTTCGTTTTGGCGCGTTTGGTGTCTAGACGTCGATATCACCTGAGGACCGATGACCTCAACAGTTTGTTCCCATAGAAGCTTACCACAAATATCCAAATTTCGATATCACCTCTGGGAGGAACAACAACCCTCAGGAGTTCATTTCCATCCAGGACTTCTCTGCAATCCATGTGGCCAATTCCAGCTTCTGAATCTGTTGAGACATTTTGTCAGATAAGTGCATATTTACACGTAAAGGACGACGTCCTGCGCTGCATAAGTACAAGAATTCTACCATTTGTTGAGGCGTAATAAGCCGCCACTTAAGGAAGCCAATGTTCCGAAGCAGTGTAGTATGTGATAGTCAAAGTGTTATGTAGTCGGGACTGTTAGACAGATCGCTGCGGTAGTCGGGACTGTTAGACAGATCGCTGTGCTCTTAGATGCCTAACACTGAGTTTGGTGGCCATTACCGTTGTTCCGGGAACAATATTAATTTCCTGACTTGTGGTTTAATTCCCAGTTTCTTGAAACTTCAAATTCATTGCAAAAATGTATAGACACTGTTTGTGTGGAGTGATGCAGGAACGTCACTCTCACTTCCCTTGAGTGGAATTGGTTTGTTCCCCGTTTGTAATTGTTCATATTGGTGTTCAACAATTTGTTGATTTAGAATTTTATTCCGTTACAGTTCAGTCCTTTGGGCCTGTGTCATCTTCCCAGTTAACGGGCGAAAGCTTAGGGCGGGTTTTCGGTGCCCTGGTCGGCCACGTGTCTGGCGCCGCTCTCTTAGTGACCTGTCGACCGACCGACGTGCCGGTGTCAGAAAAAGCCGAACTATCTCATGTCGCTTTGGTAGCGATTCGAGGCCGGAGCCGTAAAACAATAATAACTTTATTGTATGTATCTTACTTTTTTTAGCGCATCTCGCTTTACTCTGATGGCTGTTAGCATTTTCGTTCGGAGCTTAGTTCGCACTAACCTGCTGATATTTAATTAATGATTTGTTGAGCGCCGTGGCGCGTTTTGATGTTAAATATCTTGTAACCTGAATTGGTATCAGTTAAAGAGGTCTGTGGCGCATGTTTCTTAACTAAACTGTCAATTGGAAGGTAATTAACAGTGTATGGCAAGCGCCGGGCGCACGATTTTCTAATATTTCAAATATTATTCAAACTGTAGGATGTGAGGTCCGACAGTTAGGCAAAACACCGTTTTTCTCAGTACCCAAACATGTTTCGGCACCACTGTGCCATCATCAGTGGGTTTTCGTGCATAATTTTATAATCATTTAACAAAAATGCTCACATTGCAGAATAAATGAAAACGAAAACCCACTGATGATAGCATAGTGGTGCCAAAACATGTTTGGGTACTGAGAAAAACGGTGTTTTGCATACCTGGCGGACCTCACATCCAGCAATTTTAACTGCAAACACAGCCAACACAAGGAGCTGCAAATCAAAATTATGGATATTATTCAAACTGTTTGTAAATGATAAAATAGTGAGAGAATGTCGAATATGTGTCAGTTGCGCATTGTCCTAATATTGCAAATTTCGTTGAAATTGTTTCGAAAGATAAATTGTAACTGACAGTTTAATAAGCGCTAGGTGAATATCCTCTTAAATCTAAAATTTATTGAAATCCTTATACGAAAATCTGTTGAGTTTTGCACTTTTCTTAACTACAAATTGTTTACTGTGTAATCAGCATTTCATTCGAGTATTTCGTATAGGACGAAAGTTGCTTAGTTGTGTCCCTGCACTAACTGGTTAACTTTTTACAAATAAATTATCATCATGCAAACTGTGAACGATGTTGCTGTTGCTGGGCTAACCCTCCCATTACAAAGCTTTGTATGCTCACCATTAAGACCTGTCCCTATGAATCATTTCAGTACCAGGAGGGGTTAGTGCGAGTCACGTCGGATGTTTCGCCAAATTTTATCTGATGACCGTTTCCTAAAGCATGCTCAGCTAAAGCACATTTCTCGAAGTACCGTAGGCGATGAAACCTCCCATGCTCCTCCCTAACGTTGTTCCGTAGTGCGCTCTGCTTGCCCAACGTAAGACTTGCAACACTCGCAAGGTATCTTGGAGACCTCAGGTATTCTGAGTCCTGCTGCGCCTTTAACTGGTCTCAGTAATTTCATTTTTGTCGGAGGCCTGAAGATCGATTTGAACTTGCATCTTTTTAGCAGGCAGCTTATCTTGTTGGCGCGGAGCCACAAAACAGCAAGAAAGCAAGTTTCTCTTCCTGCTCCTCGTCGGTGGTCTTATTGTGATACTTGCTTGAAATCACTCCATTTATTTTATGAACGCTACATTATTTGTTCCTAAGACCCTACGTAGATGACTCAGCTCGTGGAGCAGACTATCAGCGTCATATACATTCTTACACGACGCACCAAAGTTTGTACCACAGCACGTTTCTGTGCCGGATGATGATGGCTGCTGGCGTTCATGTACAAATCGGCGCCGGTGGCTATTCTATAGAAGCTGTGGCCATGTTATTCATTTCGTTTGCGGAGGTTGAGGGACCATCTCCGTGGTGATCTGCATGTTACTGTTGAGATTTTCCAAGAACTCATCAAGTTTCCCATGTCCCTGAGGCCAAATGACGAACGTGTCATCAACGTACCGAAAGAAATAATAGGCTTAGCGGCGCCATGTCTAAAGCATTAACCCCAAAGTTCTCCATGAAGAGGGAAGTCCAATTCGACTCATCACCGAGAATAATTAGAAAGACATCTGAACTTCTCAAGCGATCTTCGGGTGCAAGACAGTGTCATCAAGAACCTTCTACAAGCACCTAGACCGCCTACTGCTTATGCTTTACCGAAGATCCACAAGGATGGGAAGCCGTCCGTCTCGTCGTATCCACCAAAATCCAAGATGGCGAAGTACTTGACCAGTCTCCTCGTTCCACATTTGGTACACTACGAACATCATCTAAAAACTCAGCAGATTTTATCAGGCTAATTAATCATCTTCGTCTTACTAAGGGTGACAATTACGATGTGGTGGCGCTATGAATATGTCTACCAAAGATTCTTTGGACCTAGCATCCCATGCCCTAAGTGATGCGGTCGAGTTAAAAATGGTTCAAATGGCTCCGAGCGCTATGGGACTTAACATCTTAGGTCATCAGTCTCCTAGAACTTAGAACTACTTAAACCTAACTAACCTAAGGACATCACACACATCCATGCCCGAGGCAGGATTCGAACCTGCGACCGTAGCAGTCCCGCGGTTCCGGACTTCAGGGCCTAGAACCGCACGGCCACCGCGGCCGGCTCGGTCGAGTTAATTAGGCTCACTCTTATTTTCTGTACAACGGTCAGTAGCACTATCATAAAGGACGGCTTTGCAGTGGGTAGCCCGTTGGCCCCAGCTGTTGCAGACCTCTTCTTAACAACACACGCACAGCAATATCATATATATCCGCCGATATCAGACAGCGACTTTCAGTTGAAATGTCGTCACCTGCACGGGAATTACATAATGTGTGTGCGAGTACAGGCCGAGTCCAGACCGAGATTGGGTCTGGCCGTGACTCGTGCACGGGTAGCCAAAGCGGTTAATGCGGCAGCTACCGTAAAGAGCGAAATCCAAGTTCGAGACACGATCCGGCACAGATTTTCACCGTCGTGATTCCCTTATACAGCTGATGATTGTTCGTAATCGCAATAGCGAACACATTTCACGTATTTCATAGCGGCTATAGTCGCCGCAGTGTCTATACATTCAGTCATACAATTTTGTCCGAAGGAATATTGCATCGTTCTTCTTGACAATAAAATCACTGCAATATCGTATTTATTTAATTTGTTTTGTCAATTATTTATTTATATGCATTTTTGCCCGACTGTAATTATGTGTGATTGGTGCTCGCCTGTAAAAATTTAAGATTCACAGTGACTGCTGTTTTTAGGCTGAAAAAGCGCAGTGGCGTTCTTCCACCCCTCAATCAAGAACCAAACGAGTCTACAAGGGGGGCGCCCACTAGTAAGAACCACATATCAAACACTTCTTTCCGCTTACTGTCCGTTTCGAAGCATCGGCTTAGAAAAGGAACGGACAATTACTGTATGACATAGAAGTGACTGAGTGCTGTTTGTCTACTTTTACTGCTGTGACAGTCCAGTGCAGTAGACCATACCATGTTTTCTATTGCCGGCATCATGCAAACGTAGATCTACACTGATGAGCCAGAATTTATGAACACCTTTCGCATGGATAACAGCGGCGACGCGTCGCGGCATGGAAAGAGTCAGGCCTTGGTAGATCGCCGGATGGAGATGGCACAAACAGTTCATCTAATTTCCGTAAATTCGGGAAAGGGAGCGAAAGAGCTCTGACGCCATGTTCACTCACAACCCAGATGTGTTCGGCCGGATTCAGATCTGGCCAGTTGAGGCGGCCAGCACATCAATTGAAACTTGCCATTGTTTTCCTCAAATCAGTCCATTACACTACTGGCCTTGTGACATGGCGCATTGCCTTGCTAAAAAATGCCACTGCCGTTGGGGAACATGACCGTAATGAAAGGGGGTACGTTGTTTGCAACCAGTGTATGATACTGCTTGGTCGTCATGGTGCCTTGCACAAGCACCACTGGACCCATGGAAAATTTGGGAAATTTGTGGTATGATCTTATGCGACCAAACTGCTGAGGCCATCGGTCCCTAAGCTTACACACTACTTAATGTAGCTTAAACTAACTTACGCTAAGGACAACACACACACCCATTTTGCAGTGAACACATAGTGCGTAGTGGCGCGATCACTCTGTTGTAGAAATAATTCAAAAGCCAAGATCGATTAAATGCTGTTTACTGGATAACCGGTTTCAACATATTAAAGGTACCGGTACAAGATGTTAATCTACTTTCAGATCCGATGATGGCACCTTTAGCGAGTTGAAACCGGTTATCCAGTAAACAGCATTTAAGCGATCTTGGCTTTTGAATTGTTTCTACACACACCCATGCCCGAGGAAGGATTCCAGCCTCCGACGGGGGGAGCCGCACGGACCGTGACAAGGCGCCCCAGACCGCGCGGCTACCCCGCGCTACTGGCCCCATGGATGCCCACGTGAATGTCCTCCAGAGCATAAGGGAGCCGCAACCAGTTTGTCTCCGTCCCGCAGTACAGGTGTACAGGTGTCAAGGAACTATTCCCATGAAGGACGACGGATTTGCGCCCTCCCATCAGCATGATGAAGAAGGTATCGTGATTTACCAGACCATACAACGCTCTGCCATTGTGCAAACGTTCACAGCCGATGGTCACGTGCCCATTTCAGTCGTATTTGCCGATATCGTGGTGTTATCAGTGGCACATGCATGGGTCGTCGGCTGCGGAGGCCCTTCGTTAGGAGTGTTCAGTGCGGCTGGTCCCGGCGGAGGTTCGAGTGCTCCCTCGGGCATGGGTATGTGTGTTTGTCCTTAGGATAATTTAGGTTAAGTAATGTGTAAGCTTAGGGACTGATGACCTTAGCAGTTAAGTCCCATAAGATTTCACACACATCCGAACTTTTTTTTTCACTTTGTGTTCAGACACACTGGTATTCTGCCCAGCATTAAAGTGCGATGACAGTTACGCCACAGTTCGGCGCCTGTATTGTTTTACCGGTCTGCCCAGCTTACGACGTCCAACATCTAGCGAGGGGTGGCCGGTGGTGAACGAGGGTTCACCTCGGTTTTGCCACGTGTTGAAAACACTCACCACAGCACTTCTATAACACCCGACAAGTCGTCATGTTTCCGAAATGCTCGTGGAGAACCTCCGCGGCAACTCGAAGTGCCCCCGATCACACTCAGATATGCAGCACGCCTTCCACATTCTACACGTGGACAGCAGGCTCACTGATACTACATGCACCGACTGTGTGTCTGACTAGCAGTCATTCCTCACCAGGCGACGCTGCTATCGCCAGGACAGGTTTATATCGAAGGTAGATCGGTAGTCATAATATTCTGGCTGCTCAGTGCATGTGGCCGCACGACCAGTGCCGCTAAAGTGAAGATGCACTGTGGAGATAAAGGCGTCACGTACATCTTTCAAATACCAATAGCAGCGCGACAGCTGTACCTCTCGTCATCCCAGGGGTCAGCAGACGAGGCAGCGCCCTCGCACAGATGGACGGTCTGCTCCAGACGTATTATATCCCGTGCCGGGATCAACGCCTTAAATACGTCGCTCCGATAGTCGGCGTGCGCGCGCCGGCAGCAGGCGAGAGGAGATGCGGCGCGCGATCTTCAATTTGTGCTGCCGCCGGCGCTACAAATGCGCTCCGGCCGCGTATCTGGCGAGTGCGGGCAAAGACACCCGGCGCTGCCTGCCGATGGTATCGGAACGTGCGCTACCGCGGAGCCGGCAATTTGCTGGCAGCCGGCGGTGGGGGCTCGCGGACGCCGCCCGGCCTGCGCGCCGCGATAGCCGATCTGCCGCGTCCGCCGGCGACCGCCACAGGCCGGCCGGCCGTTCGTCCGCGAGCTGTCCGTCCCAGGCGCCTGCCGACAGCGCGCAGGGGGAGGAGGGGACTCCGTCCGCCAGATTCCTATCCGGCCCGGACAGCGGCCGCTGCCCGTAAAAGGCCCGCGGCACGCTTTACAACGCGCCACTCGCACATCCACATCCCTCTGCGCCGTCCGTCCTCTTGCCTGGCGCAGCCTCTTCCTCGCCGCCAGTTCAGCCACTAATCGGGTTCGGCGCCAGAATGCCCGAGTTCCCGCTAACTGCGTATCCCCTCGTTCGCCCGTGAAGGAAACGGGTTTTGTGTCGCCGTCCGTTATAAGTCGTACGTCGCCATCGCTGCAATAAATACACCCCTTTGTCGGACTACAGATGAGTGTGTGTAAGTAGGCTGTTTAGGTTCTTATTTTGGTAACGCCACCGCCACGTAGCGCTCTGTATGAAAATCACTGGCTGCGTCGTGTGCTATTGTGGCTCGGTGACATTGTTGGAATTTGCTATTGTAGTGTTGGGCACTTGGCTGTGAACAGCGCGTAGCGTTGCACAGTTGGAGGTGAGCCGCCAGCAGTGGTGGATGTGGGGAGAGAGATGCCGGAGTTTTGAGAGCGGATGATCTGGACGTGCATCCCTCAGAGACAGTAAATTTGTAAGACTGGATGTCATGACCTGCTATATATTATCACTTTTGAACACTATTAAGGTAAATACATTGTTTGTTCTCTATCAAAATCTTTCATTTGCTACCTATACCTATCAGTAGTTAGTGCCTTCAGTAGTTTGAATCTTTTATTTAGCTGGCAGTAGTGGCGCTCGCTGTATTGCAGTAGTTCGAGTAACGAAGATTTTTGTGAGGTAAGTGGTTCATGATACGTGTAGGTTATTGTTAGTCAGGGCCATTCTTTTGTAGGGATTTTTGAAAGTCACATCCACCACTGCTGGCGGCTCGCCTCCAACTGCGCAACGCTACGCGCTGTTAACAGCCAAGTGCCCAACACTACAATAGCAAATTCCAACAATGCCACCGAGCCACAATTGCACACGACGCAGCCAGTGATTTTCATACAGAGCGCTACGTGGCGGTGGTGTTACCAATATAAGAACCTAAACAGCCTACTTACATAGCGTCATAAGTCGTACGTCGCCATCGCTGAAATAAATACACCCCTTTGTCGGACTACAGATGAGAGTGTACTTCTTCTGCATTTAAGAAGCTCATGCCGTCAGTCTCCTTTTCACACCTCAGGACGGAAGCAGTATACCTCAGTTTGTATGCTTATAGCCTACAACGTGATTCTTATTTGTTGTTGTGGTCTTCAGTCCAGAGACTGGTTTGATGCAGCTCTCCATGCTACTCCATCCTCTGCAAGTTTCTTCATCTCCCAGTACCTACTGCAACCTACATCCTTCTGAATCTGTTCAGTGTATCCATCTCTTGGTCTCCCTCTACGATTTTTACCCTCCACGCTGCCCTCCAATACTAAATTGTGATCCCTTGATGCCTCATAACATGTCCTACCAAGCGATCCCTTCTTCTAGTCAAGTTGTGTTCTTATTAACATTAAAAAAAACCAAACCAATGTAGATGACGCTAAGACAAGTAATTTAATATTAAAGACACATGGGGCTACAAAGTTCGGAAAATACCGCAAAAGTGGATATCAAATGTTGAACATGTGACATCGCCAAATGACGTACCTCGCTGCACGTGCATAAGTCGAGCGTAGTCTGTCGCACTTGACATTCGAACCTAAGTCACTAAGTATTTGGCAACGGCCTTCCGCAGTGGATACACCGGTTCCCGTAAGATCACCGGAGTTAAAGCACTTTCGGGCGTGTTCGGCACTTGGATAGGTGACCATCCAGCCCGCCATGCGCTGTTGCCATTTTTCGGGGTGCACTCAGCCTCGTGATGCCAATTGAGGAGCTATTCGACCGAATAGTAGCGGCTTCGGTCAAGAATACCATCATAACGGCCGGGAGAGCGGTGTGCTGACCCCACGCCCCTCCTATCCGCATCCTCCTTGAGGATGACAAGGCGGCCGGATGGTCCCGGTAGGCCACTCCTGGCCTGAAGGCAGAGTGCTTTTTTTTTAAGTCACTATTTACCTCGGTTTGGCTGCAGGCCTACTGCTTGTCTTTAACGCGTGGGGCTCGGGGTTGGAGTCTTGCGTCTAACAGACAGTATTTTTTTTGCATGCATTGAGGTAAGAGTTATAATTTTATTTGCTGGTCTCATGGTTTCTACTGGTTAATTGCAAAGTATAGTACAACAGACCTCCCCCCGTGAACCACGGACCTTGGCATTGGTGGGGAGGCTTGCGTGCCTCAACGATACAGATAGCCGTGCCGTAGGTGCAACCACAACGGAGGGGTATCTGTTGAGAGGCCAGACAAAAGTGTGGTTCCTGAAGAGGGTCAGCAGCCTTTTCAGTAGTTGCAGGGGCAACAGTTTGGAGGATTGACTGATCTGGCCTTGTAACACTAATCAAAATAGCCTTGCTGTTCTGGTACTGCGAACAGCTGAAAGCAAGAGGAAACTACAGCCGTAATTTTTCCCGAGGGCATGCAGCTTTACTGTATGATTAAATGATGATGGCGTCCTCTTGGGTAAAATATTCCGGAGGTAAAATAGTCCCCCATTCGGATCTCTGGGCGGGGACTACTCAGGAGGACAGAAAATTGGCGTTCTACGGATCGGAGCGTGGAATGTCAGATCCCTTAATCGAACAGGTAGGTTAGAAAATTTAAAAAGGGAAATGGATAGGTTAAAGTTAGATATAGTGGGAATAAGTGAAGTTCGGTGGCAGGAGGAACAAGACTTGTGGTCAGGTGAATACAGGGTTATAAATACAAAATCAAATAGGGGTAATGCAGGAGTAGATTTGATAATGAATAAAAAAAATAGGAATACGGGTAAGCTACTACAAACAGCATAGTGAACACATTATTGTGGCCAAGATAGACACGAAGCCCATGCCTACTACAGTAGTACAAGTTTATATGCCAACTAGCTCTGCAGATGAAGAAATTGATGAAATGTGTGATGAGATAAAAGAAATCATTCAGGTAGTGAACGGAGACGAAATTTAGTAGTCATGGGGGACTGGAATTCAAGCGTAGGAAAAGGGAGAGAAGGGAACATAGTAGGTGAATATGGATTGGGGATAAGAAATGAAAGAGGAAGCCGTCTGGTAGAATTTCGCGCAGAGCATAACTTAATCACAGCTAACACTTGGTTTAAGAATCATGAAAGAAGGTTGTATACATGGAAGAACCCTGGAGACACTAAAAGGTATCAGATGAATTCTATAATGGTAAGACAGAGATTTAGGAACCTGGTTTTAAATTGTAAGACATTTCCAGGGGCAGATGTGGACTCTGACCACAATCTATTGGTTATGAACTGTAGATTAAAACTGAAGAAACTGCAAAAAGGTGGGAATTTAAGGAGATGGGACCTGGATAAACTGAAAGACCAGAGGTTGTACAGAGTTTTAGGGAGAGCATAAGGGAACAATTGACAGGAATGGGGGAAAGAAATACAGTAAAAGAAGAATGGGTAACTTTGAGAGATGATATAGTGAAGGCAGCAGAGGATCAAATAGGTAAAAAGACGAGGGCTAGTAGAAACCCTGTGGTAACAGAAGAAATTTTGAATTTAATTGATGAAAAGAGAAAATATAAAAATGCAGTAAATGAAGCAGGCAAAAAGGAATACAAACGTCTCAAAAATGATATCGACAGGAAGTGCAAAATGGCTAAGCAGGGATGGCTAGAGGACAAATGTAAGGATGTAGAGGCTTATCTCACTAGGGGTAAGATAGATACTGCGTACAGGAAAATTAAAGAGACCTTTGGAGAAAGGAGAACCACTTGCATGAATATCAAGAGCTTTGATGGTTCAAATGGTTCAAATGGCTCTGAGCACTATGGGACTCAACTGCTGAGGTCATTAGTC